>NW_027533395.1:5149960-5273833 GCF_008692635.1 Crocuta crocuta | reverse complement strand
TGGGTCTTTTAACTGAGTTTTGAAATGAAGATACTCTTCAGTCCACTGCATCAAGAAATAAAAGTCTCCCCTACAAATCCTATCCCAAGTTAATTTATGACCTTCCTACCCTCATTCCACAGCTGCCCCCACACCCGCATACTTCACAAATGTATAGCAGACTTTGTAGCAATACAGGGCAAGGTTTCAAACATTTTGAAAGTTTTATCCAGAAGGAGAAAGAAAAAACTTTAGCAATTGCTGTGATCCCTTAGGGGTGAATATGACAGCTGTTTTAACATCTGGGAAGCCCCGCCTCTCGTCAACTCAGCAGACGAACTGTAGACTGCTGAACATACCAGAAAGTGTTCACGAACCAACTGTCTTAGAACTTCTGCAAGACAAACTGATCTAACAGCTTTGCTTCTCTGAATAGTTTATAACCATAAACCATCAGCGAGTTGAACGTAAGACCTTGGAATGTTTCCAGCTCTCCGTTATTCTGAAATCTCTGCAGGAGTGTCAGATTGGGAATGCTTTAAGGGAATGCTTTAAGGGAATGAAAGATCCTACTTGATAATTAGTATTAGTGATCTGAAAAAAAAAGTTACAAAATCTCAATTGGACTTGGTGATAGCTTATTGAAATACTGTATGGGCTGTGGTGGGGTGCGCAGGGAAGAACTCTTAGAAGGCTTATAAAAGAAAACATTATAAACTAGGAAGCAACCGTATACATATAGTTAACCACTGGTAAGAGCAATATGAATGGCTTTGCCTCATTTTTTCTCATGGACCATGATGTATTTTCAACAAATATCTAAATATATCTTCTAGGGTATTTTTAATTCAGTTATTCATGCCTTACACATATTTATTGAGCACCTATTATATCAACTATCTATTCTATGTCAACCCTGGGTCAAGTGCTGAAATATACATAACCACTCTTCCTCTCACAGAACGTGGTGGGGAGGTAATTATTTACCAATGAATTCCAGGCAAAGCAAATCATATATGCACATGTCGTTAAGCAAAAGGAACATGATGAATTGAAAGAAAGAATAGGAGTGGTGAAACAGACAGCAAAAATCAAGCCAAGACTTTGCAGGTCACATTAAGATTAGATTTTATCCTAAACATAGAAGTTTTGGAAGGTTTAAATAGAAGAGAGAAGAGGATGTGAGTAGATTTTTCCTTTATCACAGATCATTCTTGCAACTGAATGGAGATTTGGACAAAGGGCTTATGGAACAAGATGGGGAACTGACTAGAGGGGTGCAGGTTAGGAAGCTGTTGCTGTGGTCAAGGAAAGAGATGATGCTGAAGTGAGCAGGTGTGGGGATAGTGAGGAGTAAATAGATTTAAATGAGAAAGTAGAATTTATGGGATTTGGCAGTACATCTGGGTTATGGTGCATAAGGAATGATCTAAATTATTAAATTTCCCAAATCTGGAATTGTGTTAAAGCAATATTTTTACTGTGCATTAGTACAAATGGCTACAAAGTGCTACCAAGTTCTTTGACACTTACATAAATATATGAAATATTACTATAAAATATCATTTACTATTTGGTCCTTTCTGAAGCTTGAATTAAAACTGACAATTTCAACATGATTTAGAAAGCCTTTAAGATTTAGAAGTCTTTAAAACATATTTAATATAAACTACTTCTTACTCCTGTATAGTAGATGTTGGTAAATTTTGGCCCATGGGTCAAACTCAGCTCATGGACTGTTTTTATAAATAAAGTTTTATTAAAACACAAACACACTCCTTTACATCTTATCTGTTGTTGACTTTTGAACTCTAACTGCAGCACTGAATAGTTATTATAAAGATTATATGGCCCACAATGTCTGAAATATTTACTTTCTGGCCATTTACAGAATATGTTTGCAGATTCCTGCTCTATAAGGACATGAAGAGATCTTACAGTGTTTCTTAATTGATTAGAACACTTCTTACAGGGTATTATTTTACAACATAGAATATGAATCATATTATAGAATTGTGAAACTTTTTTTTTTAATATTTTTATTTCTAAGAGAGAGAGCACGTGAGCAGGGGAGGGTCAGAGAGAGAGGGAGACAAAGACTCTGAAAGAGGCTCCAAGCTCTGAGCTGGCAATCAGCTCAGAGCCCGACGTGGGGCTCGAACCCATGAACCGCGAGATCATGACCTAAGCGAAAGTCGGACGCTTAACCGACTAAGCCACCCAGGTGCCCCATGGAATTGTGAAACTCTTTAATGTTCAACACAATTGTCATTGCATTAAAGGATTTTAAATGATATGTTTGACATTGAAAATAGATGCTACAAAGGGAAGAAACATTAGCTGGACCAATTTTTTGAAAGTACAATTCTCTTCAAATATCTCAAGCAGAGAATTTGTATAGATTTTGATCTTACTTTTGGATGCCAAATTCTGTAAACAAGTCCATCTATTTCACATTTTGGGATTCAAAGACCATCTTAAACGTGGCAAATTGACTTGAGGAGGGCACTTGTTGGGTTGAGGAATGGGCATTGTATGTAAGCCAATTTGACAATGAAATATATTTAAAAACAAGAAATGTTAAAATACATAAGTTAAATCCAATGAATGTTTACAGGTGTGCTGCTTGTGGAACAGTGAATATGGTTAAATAAATGTATAGACTTCTTTTTCCCACACCCACCAAGCCAAGATTGAGTTATATACATTTCCAAACATTGATGGCAATTAAAATCTTTCTGATACTACCAAGATGGTACATAGGACATAGGGGAAAAAGGGTTATTTTTTAAAGTTTTTATGTAAACTCTAGTCAACATACAATTTAATATTAGTTCAGGTGTACAACTTAGTGATTCCACCCTTCCACACAACATCTGATGCTCATCAGGACAAGTTCCCTCCTTAATCCCCATCAGCCATGTATCCCATAGCTCCACCCACCTCCCATCTAGTAACTTTCAGTTTGTTCTCTATTATTAAGAGTCAAACAATCATAGTGGAAAAAGAGAGGCTAACCAAGAGAAAGAGGGATTTAAAAAATTTTCCCTAAAGGCCTCTCATCTTGATTGCTTGTTATAAAACCATTACCAATGTCAAATCAATTTCACTGAATTCCTACAAAAATAAAGTTTAGATTTGAATTAACTTTTCACCAAATGGTTTTCACAAAGCATGAAATTATTTCAGTGCTGAGAATCACCAACTGAAATTATACCCTTGTCAAAATTTTCCTAATTAGTCATTATTCATGGCAACTGGTTCTTTTTCACTTTCCACAACTGGAGCTATCCTCATGGAGAAAGGGTGATGCTTCTACTCACCAATATTACTGGAAATTTGCTCCATGAAGATTCCTCTTGAACCAAAAAATTCCTTGTGGAATGTGTTAAAGATATCCTTGACAACAACAGTGAGAGATATATTCTCATTGCTGATAAGTACCATGACAGCATCATTAGAAGTGTTTGATTAGATGGTAACATGCATCCTATAGACTACACTCTGTAATACCAATGACCCATTAATAATTAAAAATAATCATTTCCACAAAAAAGAGAAGGCCTGGGTGTTTACTATAACTGTATTTTCATTGGTGTTCTTCAGTATGCTTGGTGGCTTAATGCAAAAGTGTTCATTATTCTCACATTATAAAATTAAAACACACATATATGTATATATACTTGCAAAGGACATGGGATAAATCAGGATGAAATTATTGATTTTAAAATACCAAGTGCAAAAGGTACAGAATTAGATTTTCCTAATTCAAAGATAAAGAATATATACTATGTGTATATTCTTTAAAGATAGCAGATGAATTCCTTCCTCAAACTTGAGTTAATTTCCTCCTATTCCATCAGATCTTAATATCATTTGCTATGTTCTCATTGAAATTCTGAAGAGAGTTTTCTACAATGTTACAAAAGTCTTTTAAGCAAGAGAATGTTCTCCATATTTTCATTCTTCAATCATCAAACAGCTATTATAAACCAGCTTTGAAGATGCAAAAATGAATTCAGATGTGATTTCTGATATCGGGGACTAATAGCACATAAAGAAGGTAGGGGGAGATCAGGTCAGGTAGAGGGGACCATATGTGCAAAATCTTGGTGCAAGTAAGAATACAGTGCATACCATTTTGTGCATTGAATAAAATTTATGCTCTAAGTAGGGACTTACAAACCTCCGTCACTGATCCTACTCCTCCCTCCTAACTAATAGTACTTTTTTTAAAATAAAACAAACTAATTTCTATCTCATGACCTTTGTATTAACAGTTCCCTAAGCCTGGAAAGATGTTTTTCAGGCTCGTAAGAAGGCAAGTTTCTTCTTAAACTTCAAGTCTTTGCTTAAGTATTATTTACTCGGTGAGACCTATACCTATCCCTGGACTAACTCCCACTTCATCATTCTGTTGCCACACCTTCCTTATTCCATCTTACCTGCTGTATGCCATAGTTTTATTTGAGTATCCACTTATTATCTTTCCTCCACTACACTTTATTATTTTATTATTTTTTAATGTTTTTTTTTTGAGAAAGAATTGAGTGAGCAGAGGAGGTGTAGATAGGGGGACAGAGAATCTGAAGTGAGCTCTACATTGAGCAGAGAGCCTGATGCAGGGCTTGAACTCACGAACTGTGGAATCATGACCTGTGCTGAAGTTGGATATTAAACCAACTGAGCCTCCCCGCTCCACTAGACTTTAAATGCCATAATAGCAGTGTGTCTCTTTAATTCATAATTGCGCTCCCAGGGTCTAACACAATGCCTGGGTCATTGTAGAAGCATAATAAATATTTGTAATGCATATTCTTAAAATATAGTGGATAAAAGGCTGTGTACTAAAATAGCATAACCAGAAACCAGCTTAACTTTGAATGGGTCAGAATTTCTCAGATTCATGAAGGCGGTCTCATACAATAAGAGTGGGAACTGGTAGGCTATTTAGTTAGCTCAGTAGAGTCCATCGTTTCTATCATATAGTCTATAGCACGAAGGCATGGTTTGTTGGTGGTGGTTTATGGTACATATATACGTACACAAAGCCTTAGCAAAAGCAAATCATTTGGACATGGGTTAAATCTTTTTTATTTTTATTTATTTAATTTTGATAATGGGGGTTAAATCTTAAATATCACAGAAAATATGTTAGGAACTCAATATTTTAATTTTCTTTCTCTGATCAACATTTTAAAAATTCACTGAGTTATTTATTTTCAATGTTTATTTTATTTAAATAGGAAGCCATTCAAAGATCTCCATATTGCTCTTTAAGAGAAGTACTTCTAATGACCTATTCTGTTCATCAATCCAAAGAAGAATGTACTTTGTAAGAATAATGCTCCTAGCCCCCATAATCAGAAGCCATAGTCATTTAAGGAGTAAGGCTAATTTTATTTCCTTTTTTTGTTTTATCGATTGTATTTACAACATTCAGCCCCAGGGTAATTACAGTCACACAAACCTTAAAGATTCCAGCATGACTTTTAAGGCCAACTTCTACCCACTCTCATTATTAAAACTGAACAGTATTCTTCTTCCTTTAAATTGGTCTTAGAGGGGGGAAAAAACATGTTTCTATGGTGGGTTTTTTGACATAATTTGCGAAATATTGGCATTTTGGATTGAGGAGACAATTACTTTTTGTTATGTTAAATCTATCTCTGTGTAACTGTATTCACAGGGCCATGATGACTAGAATAACAAAATAACACTTTATCTAAGGATTTTAAGTCATTAACCCCCNTTGGTCTTAGAGGGGGGAAAAAACATGTTTCTATGGTGGGTTTTTTGACATAATTTGCGAAATATTGGCATTTTGGATTGAGGAGACAATTACTTTTTGTTATGTTAAATCTATCTCTGTGTAACTGTATTCACAGGGCCATGATGACTAGAATAACAAAATAACACTTTATCTAAGGATTTTAAGTCATTAAACCCCCCCTCTCCCTAAATAAACACATCATTTCTAGTTATAGAGAAGAAAAATAATCAGCTAATTAAACATACATATGTGTATTTTTATGTGTATGTGTGTGTGTGTGTATATATATATATATATATATATTTAATAAATAAATAAAATAATACCTCTCTGCCCAAAGCATCAGGCTTTGGTAATGTCGTTGATGCACAGCTAAAGGAAAGGGAATTTCTGTCATCCTGGAAATAAGTATCAGTTTAGAAAACATTAAAGACATAATTAATTCTGAAATAAGGGTTGCCCTTATCCATTTTTCACTAGAGGTACAAAAACGAATTTGTATTTTGGAATATGAGTCAGAAAGTATAATGCTATGTATGTGAGTGTGTGGTACTAGTCACATGAAGACTTTTCCAGAATGAAATGAGTTTCTTCTCTCCCAAAATCCTTTAAGAAAGGAAGGAACAAGTCCCATGAAAAATAGGCTCCACTTCCTACTCACAAAAGGTACCAAGTGTGGTTAAGATGTCTCTGTTTACACCTGGATCTCATGAGATGCCTCTGGCTGCCCAAATGATAGACTGTCATGCATCCATCTGGTTCAGTGGCCATAGGAGCTTGACAAATTCCTGACTATCTTTCCTTCTCTAAAAGGGTAGGGAAGCATCTATTGCAGTCTCAGATATATCCTGGGAGATTTGTAGGTAGAGACACTTTCCTTCTTCACCTTTACAACTTTATTACTCCTATGACTCTGTAATGACAAGGGATAAGAATACATAAAAGTTGCTTATTTGTGTGAATATAATTATTTCATGGTCAGTTGTAATTTTGTAGCATATTTTCCTCTCATCCATAACTGACAGGGATTTGAAGTTTGCAAATTGCCTTTCTAGTTAGAAAATTAAGCGATGTTACCAAAAACTAAAATGTACTATATTTCAAGAACCATCATATTAATATAATGATTTGAAGCAAGCTTTCTTTTCTGATACTTGGTTTTCTTTATAAGAATACAGTAAAAGGGAAAATGTCTGTGTTTATCCAGTTAAAAAAAATCAAGAATTGGTTAAAAATACCATTTCCTTAACCAAGCCCTTTAAATGATAAAGCATTATTGATCTTCAGAGCATCTGAGAATCCATCAGTCATGTTCTTGGATAATCAGAAGTGGGGAAATTTTTCAGTTACTTATTTAAAGGTGTTAGTGGTCAAAACAACATCATTTTGTCATCATGATAATCTGAAAAGCTCCTTTCATGGACTATACCAAGCAAAGGATGGTGGACACCCCCAAAATATTTGCCATTTTATCCCAATCCAATTGAGCAAACCCAGTTCTTAATCTACCTGGGATGGAATAGGATTTTACACAATTAAAAAAAAAAGCTTTTTGAAGTATCACATTTCATATCTGATATCTAAAACCCTTACTAGAGTAGGAGTATGACAAGAATAAGAATAATTAACATTGAAACATTTACTCTGTGATAGGCAATTTTATACATATTAATATCTAATAGTATTATGAAGTGTCACACTCCCGTTTTACCAATGATTGAAGAACAGAGGTGCTCTCTCTATATAATTGCCTGAAGTCCTACAGCAAGTAAATGGAAGAACCAGGATCCAGACAAAATTTTTCTTAAATGCTCATGCTCTTAACCACTATTGTCTACTTCCTAGCATTAAGAAAATGGTCCCTGGTTGTCAGTGAGAAACAATTACATAAGCTATGTAAATGATCTCTTCTGCAGTTTACTTAAGATAGACGTTCTACATTTCTTTTTTCTTTCAACACTATTGGATTTTATGAATAAGATGGATTTACCTTCATTTAAAGAAAAAAAATCATTGTGACACGTTAAAATAGTAAGGAACTGTTGAGTAACAACTGAACTTTGTTCAAAACTATCACAATAGAAGGGATCAGGCTCAAATCTAAATACAGGGAAGACATCTGGGAGTTTACAGACTGGGAACAGGGTGAGAGGCTCAGTGGATGGAAAATCACGAACAGGAGACCTTAAGATTAGGAAGATACTTTCTGAATTGTAGCAGGATTCTTGCTAAAAGTAGGCCAAAGATTTAGACATCAAAGATGAGGGTGAGACAAAAACATTAATTCTGAAAAGATGGAAGCACCTCAATGTTTATTGGAGCATTATGTACAATAGCCCAACTATGGAAGTGTCTATCAACTGATGAATGGATAAAGAAGAGGTGATATGTTTATATGTGTGCACACGCGCGCGCGCGCTCACACACACAATGGAATATTACTCAGTTACAAAAAAGAATGAAATCTTGCCATTTGCAATGATGTGAGTGGAGCTAGAAAGTACAGTGCCATGTGAAATAAGTCAGAGAAACACAAATACCATGCGATTTCACACACTTGGAACTTAAGAACCAAATCAAATGAGCAAAGAGAAAAAGAGAGTCAAGAAACAGACTCTTAACTACAGAGAACAAACTGATAGTCATCAGTGGGCAGAAGGGGAAAATAGGTGAGGGGGATTAAGAGGGCACCTACTCTGATGAGCGCAAGACATGGTATGAAAGTGTGGAATTGCTACATTGCACACCTGAAACTAATATTACACTGTAAGTTAACTGGAGTTTAAATAAAAACTTAAAGATTGAGCCTCCGTTTTTTCTTGTGTAAAATGAGGCTCAAATTTATAAAGACTTTACAGGTGGGCACCTAGGTGGCTCATTCAGTTAAACAGCCAACTCTTGATTTTGGCTTAGGTCATGATGTCACGGTTTGTGAATTTGAGCTACACATTAGGCTCTGCACTATGTGAAGCCTGCTTGGGATTCTCTCCCTCCCTCCCTCTCTGCCCTTCCTCTGCTCATGCTGTCTCTCTCAAAATAAATAAATAAACTCTATTATAAAGAAATAAAGAATTCACAGGAATTCTGTGAAAACTAAATAAGATAATGTATAGAAATAATATAGCAACAATGCCTCGCATACAGTAAGACTTTCATAATCCTTAACCATCACCATTAACATCCTTAGCATGACCATGAGGCCATACAGTAGGTTTTCCTCAGATGGTTGTCAGTCTTCAAACTGTTACTACTCCATGATAAATACCAAAATTGAGAGTAAACATTTAAATAATTTTATGCCAATTTGCCAGAGTAATTTTATGCCTATTGAATCTAATGACAAAGGACTATGTTTTACACGCTTCCAGTTTTTTATTTCATTTTTCTAGTAATCTATATTTACTGTGTTTTACAAAAATATACATCAGTGATGGATTTGAAAGGGAAGAAAAAGGAACAATATTCCTTTACCACAAATGGTTTGAAACGAGAGGTAGAAGTTACGGACCCACTTGCATACTAATTTCCCAGTAGGTCAAGAATGTGGTGGCCTGTGTTTAAAAATCACAGTGGCACAGCTGAAGTCTAGCCTTTCCTTGTCCATCATATTTTTTTCTTCTTTCTGTACAGTGTTTATTTTTATGCAGAATGTCTATATATACACAGGGTGTATTGTTAGCAGTATTCCTTAATTAAAAAAAAAAAATTATTCAAGGGGTGCCTGGATGGCTCAGTCAGTTAAGTGTCAGAATCTTGTTTTCAGCTCAGGCCATGATTTCAGGACTTGTGAGTTCAAACCCTGCATGGGGCTCTGCGCTGACAGGGTGGAGCCTCCTTGGGAATCTCTGTCTCCCTCTCTCTTCTGGCCCTTCCCTGTTCATGAGCTCTCTCTGTCTCTCTCTAAAAAGTAAATAAACATTAAAAAATTATTCAAAAACCAAAAAGGCTGCCAAACAAATATATAATCATAATGATAACAATAATCATGGACTATTCGATAAGGTAGTACTGGATGTCATTACTATTGATCTGGTGATATACACTATTTCACAAACTTACACTCATTTGATGGAGAGCGTTTGGAGCAAAGAAATTACAACTTTTTATGTTTTACTCAGATGAGTGAAGATAATTGAGAAATGATTTAAACTCTACCTACACTCAGTCACTAAAAATGAAATTCTGACTCAATCCAGTGTTATTTTTTCTCCAGAGTTCTAACAGTGAGTTTGCTTTTCCCCCTATTTACTTAATCAACTGCTGGTTACAGTATCATGTAAGCACAGTCTTAATAACTGTTCACGAGTATAAGTAATCTGAACTGCATATTGATTACATTTCAATTATAATAAAATGAGATTCTAAGCAATCTAAGGGGAGGGTACTCTGGATTACACCAATTAAGAATTTTATTGAACCTAGGGAATTTAAGATACTCTGCCCTGCTTCTTTTCTCCTGAATGATTGGTGTTACTTGTAATTTGAAAACAAAACAAAGGGGATATACTTTTTTTAAATGTGCAATAAACTATAGTTTTACTTGTACTAAATTATCTCTTTTCAAAAAAGGCTCCCCCTTTTTTTCCCTTCCCACTGTGAGCTTATGGTTTTTCCTGTGTGGTTCTTTAATGTCTTTATAGTTTGCATTTTCTTAACAGATCTTTTCTGACACAAACCTGAAAACACCTTTTGATCTCAGATTCATAATTATCCATTGAAGCTTCTTACTCCCCTTTTCAAAGCTCAGCAGTTTCTAACAGGAAACAGTGAGGAGCAATATATTTGGTAGAAAGATTCAAAGTCCTTGATGAATTTAGTGTGATCTTAAACATTTAACAAAGCTTTTGTGTTTGATTGTCCTTTTATGCCATATGGGAATAAAGCTGGTTGGTCCTATTGATTTCGCTAGTGGCTTTGTGTGAGGATGACATGAGATAATGGATATAAAATCATTTTAGACATGTGTTAAAGGTATCCAAAATGCAGAATACAAATATTATCAAAGAGACTCTGGTGAGGTAATTTTTTTTTCTTGTAAGGAGTATATAAATCAATGCTAGGTAAGCAATGTAAGTTTTGATGACCTTGTGACATGAGTAGGGAGCAACTTTGGGTATCTGCTTTCATTACACTTTTACAGCCTTGAAACTTCTGCCATCTTTCACCTCAATCTTTGTCCCTAAGGCTGTAATCTGGGACTGCTTTTAAAATCAATCCTTCCTCTGCCTCTCCCCTACCCCTACCCCACCCTCTTATTTGGGGACGTAAGGCGAATATTCTAATTTACTACAAAAATTCAGATTAAAGAAAATTAAAAATCCCATTTAGGAAACTATGATTACTGAAAATTTACTTATATTTCACCAGGTAGGTGCCAATTCCTATAGTGGCAAGAGCATTAGTTGTTTACCTTGGGGTAAGGACATTCCTTCAGAGAACCACTTATTTAAGGAGGAATGGAGACATTTGGGGCAGGAAATAGAATACTTTGGAAGTTTCTTTGGAATGCAAATTGTCTTCTTTAATTTTGTCCTGAGTGCACTTAATTTTTTTTTAACATTTATTTATTTTTGAAAGACAGAAATAGAGCACGAGCAGGCAGAGAGAGAGACACACACACACACAGAATCTGAAGTAGGCTCCAGGCTCTGAGCTGACAGCACAGAGCTCAATGTGGGGCTCGAACTCATGATCCATGAGATCATGACCTGAGCTGAAGTCGACGCTTAACCAGCTGAGCCACCCAGGTGCCCCTGATGCACTTTAATTCATTAGTTCATCCAATGTGTGTTAGGTCATGTCCTAGGCCCTAGATGATAGAGCAATGACAAAATCCCCTGCCCTCATGGAACTTTATTCCAGGTGGAAAACACAGACATTAAGTAAGATATATTGATAGAAGACGGAGATGAATGCAATGCAGAAAAGAAACAAGCAAAGTAATGGGCACAGGATGTGGGAGTGGGGCAGTGGAGGAGGATTATAGTTTCTAAATTATGTGCTTAGAAAAGGGTACATTTTGAACATGTGGAGCTGAAAGACAAGGGAAGAGTAAGGTATTTCTGAAGTATTCCTGCCAAAGGTAAGCCTGAATGGAAATGTTCTGAGGTAAGGGTGTGCCTTGTACCTCCCAGAAACAGCCAGAAGACCAGTGGTCTGGAGCAGGAGCAAGGGAGAGAGTATAGGAGAACAAGTAAGGAGGTAGAAGGAAAGCAAATTTTATAGGGATTTGAAGGCAGAGATGGATGGGAAGTTGACTGGGTAGTGCTCTCAGGAAGAAAACCTGAAGGAAGTGAGGAAGTAGGATTTAGCAAAGGAAGAAGTGGAACCATGATGTAATTAATTGCAATAGGACCTCTGAAAATCATGTGAGGAGGTTTAGAACTAAGTGGATCCTTGAGAGATGTTCCAAATTGAGGCAAGGAGGCTAGACCTTTGTACTCATGCATTAACCAGCCGTTGGTTGGAAGCTGCTTCTGGGAAGTGAGTCCAAACATGGGAGAGGTTACTTGCTTTGGCCAAGGACAATTACTGGAAAGACATTCAGCCAATAAGTTCTTAGCAACCCACATTCCCAGAAACTGGGGAAATAAATGTCCTTTTCCTGCCCAAGAAGAGATATCTGAGTGACACCTATGGCATTCAGTTCAAGGAGGTTTTGGGGATTTTTTGAATAAAGTGCTTAACTTAACTTTTCTCATAAGCATCATTCTGGATCTGTATTAATATGTAAGATATCAGAAGTAAACATAGAGGGACAACAGTAGAGGTCATTACAATAATTAGGGCAAGAGACACGATGGTTTGGATAAACATAATAGTAATAGAAGTGCTAAGAAATGGTAAGAAACTGAGCATATTTTGACATAGAACCAGAAGAATTTGAAGGTAGGGAAAATGAACAAAAATGTGATGAATAACTCCAAGGTTTATAAGGCAACTCAAATGATGGGATTGCTATTATTTGAAAATGAGAAGACTAAAGAACCATCACGATTTAGAAGGAAGTCCAGGAACCATACCTGGGACATTTGAGTAGAACATGCAGGTACAGATGTAAAGAATACAGTTCTACATGGGAGTTCAAAAAGTAGGCCAGGAGATGGATTTGGCAGATATTTTTAGAACTCTACATCCTGAAGCTATGGAATTCACTTTCTTCTCAAGTGTGCATTGCACATTCTCCAAGATAGATCACACACTGGGTCATGAAGCAGCCCTCAATGAATATAAAAGAATTGAGATCATACCATGCACACTTTCAGATCACAATGCTATGAACCTTGAAATCAATCACAGGAAAAAGTCTGGAAAACCTCCAAAAACATGGAGGTTAAAGAACACCCTAGTAAAGAACAAATAGGCCAATCAGGCAGTTAGAGAAGAAATTTAAAAATACATGGAAACAAATGAAAATTAAAATACAACAATCCAAACTCTATGGGATGCAGCAAAGGCAGTCCTAAGAGGAAAGTACATTGCACTCCAGACCTATTTCAAGAAATTAGAAGAAGCACAAATACAAAATCTAACAGCGCACCTAAAGGTACTATAAGGAGAGCAACAAGAGCACTCCAAACCCAGTAGAAGAAGAGAAATAATAAAAAATCAGGGCAGAAATAAACAATATAGAAACCAAAGAAACAGTTGAACAGATCGATGAAACCAAGAGTTGGTTTTTTGAAAAAATAAACAAAATTGACAAACCTCTAGCCAGGCTTCTCAAAAAGAAAAGAAGGAGCACTGAAGTTGACAAAATCATGAATGAAAATTGATTTATTACAACCAATCTCTCAGAAATATAAGCAATTATCAGGGAATACTATGAAAAATTTTATGCCAACAAATGACAATTTAGAAGAAATGGACAAATTCCTAAACACACACGCACTACCAAAATTCACATGGGAGGAGATAGAAAATCTGAACAGTCCCGTAACTGGTGAAGAAATTGAATCATTTATCAAAAATCTCCCAACAAACAAAAGCCCTGGCCAGATGGCTTCCCTGGAGAATTCTACCAGACATTTAAATTAGAGTTCATGCCCGTTCTTANACAATGAAAATAGATCATTTTCTCACACCATACACAAAAATAAACTCAAAATGGATAAAGGACCTGAACGTGAGACAGGAAACCATCAAAATCCTAGAGGAGAAAGCAGGAAACAATCTCCTTGACCTCCACCGCAGCAATTTCCTACTTGACACATCCCCAATGGCAAGGGAATCAAGAGCAAAAATGAACTATTGGGAACTCATTAAGATTAAAAGCTTCTGCCCAGCAAGGGAAACAATTAATAAAACTAATAGGCAACCGATGGAATGGGAAAAGATAGTTGCAAATGACATATCAGATAAAGGGCTAGTATCCAAAATCTCTAAGGAACTCACCGAACTCCACACCCGAAAAACAAATAATCCAGTGAAGAAATGGGCAGAAGAAACAAACAGACACTTCTCCAACGAGGATATCCAGATGGCCAACAGACACATGAAACGATGCTCAGCGTCCTTCATCATCAGGGAAATGCAGATCAAAACCACATTGAGATACCACCTCACACTGGCCAGAGTAGCTAAAATGAACAAATCAGGAGACTAAATGCTGGTGAGGATGTGATGAAATGGGCATCCCCCTACACTGTTGGTGGGAATGCAAACTGATGAAGCCTCTCTGGAAAACAGTGTGGAGGTTCCTCAAAAAATGAACAATAGAACTCCCCTATGACCCAGCAATAACACTGCTAGGAATGTACCCAAGGGAAAGCTGATGCATAGGGGCACATGTACCCCAATGTTCATAGCAGCACTCTCAACAATAGCCAAAACATGGAAAGAGTCTAAGTGTCCATCAACTGATGAATGGATCAAGAAGATGTGGTTCATCTATACAATGGAATACTACATGGCAGTGATAGAATGAAATCTGGCCATGTGTAGCAACATGGATGGAACTCGAGGGTGTTATGCTGAGCAAAATAAGTCAGGCAAAGAAAGATAGATACCATATGTTTTCACTTATAGGCGGATTAAGAGAAACTTAACAGAGGACCATGGGAGAGGAGAAGGGGAAAGATAGTTGGGGAGAGGGAAGGAGGCAAATCATGAGAGACTCTTGAATCCTGAGAACAAACTGAGGGCTGCTGGGGTGGGGGAGAGGGGAAGGGGGGTGATGGGCATGGAGGAGGGCACTTGTTGGGATCAGCACTGGGTGTTACATAGAAACCAACTTGACAATAAACTATTAAAGAGAAACAAAGAAGAAAAAGGAAAGTAGGTCAGGGCTGATCATAATTATTTGCAGGAAGTGAAAACTTTTTGCTGCTAAGCTGAATAAATTGAGTCTTTAGCTACTCTATAATTTAAAAATCTTCATGGACTTCCCATTAAGTAGTTCAAGTTCAAATATTTTAGCCTGGAAGTTCTTAATAATTTGAGTCAGTTATTTAAATAATTTTAGTGAATTATTTCAAATATAAGGAGAATTATGGAGAATATTATGAACACCTGTGCCTATCAACCAATTTTTTTTAACAAATCTTATATTCTGCCATTTTAAATTTAGCTTGCACATTTGGTTTTTATTCTTATTGTCTCCTTATAGCTATGATTGGTTCTATGTTCTGTCTGATTAGGTTTTCCCAATGTTTTCTTTTTTACTTCAAAGGTAGTCACTATTTTGGATTTGTTGTTTATTATCTTCATAAATATTTTTACCATCTTATCATTTGGAAACAAATAAACATTTTACTACATATTATATAAAATATGTAGTATAGTAATGTATTTTCCACATTGTTATACTTTATTTCAATAGTATCACAGTGTATTTTCAATCTACATCTTATTTTACTTAAAATGCTTTTTTAAGACTTATCTAGACCAATAGGTGATGATATAGGTGTAGGTATAAATAGAGATATAGGTCATTTGCATTGATGTTTATGGTACTCCATTGTAAGACTACCATAATATATTTATCCATTTTTCTGTGACCGATATTTGGGCTATTTCTAATTCTTCACTATTGAAAACAATGATGTGAAAAATATTTTTTATACTTCTTCCTGATTTTTCCTTGGATTTTTTCCAGGAGAGCATGCTTAAGAAAGAGATTGCCTATAGATGGAAGTTCTATATCTTGTGCTCTACACAATATTGCTAGAATGTGGGAAGCCGGCTCCGACAGGTCCAGGGGTCCCTGAAGGATGGATGGTGTCGACGAGAGAGAGTGAGAGAGCCCCGAGATTCTTTCTGATCACCAGGCAGGCATCTCTGCCCTGTCGGTTTTGGTGTCTTTATTTAAAGGTTCAAGAATAACATGAGATCCGAAAAAGGAATTTTTACAATGGGAAGCCTTTTGTGAATTATCTCAATCATAGTTAAGTTGAATTTTACAACTAAGGAAATAATAGGATATTCTTAATGAAAAATAGGATGACATATATATGTTAAGTCGTAAATAGTTAGGCTAGGAATTATTGTTTGGCTCTCAAGAAGATGAATGTTTTTGAACTGGTTAGTTTGTGGAAACCAATTTGATGTTGAATGTGTGAACCCCACGGGGGCCCTAAATGTGTTAGCCGTTTGCTTTTGGGTTATGTGTTAGCTACTCTTTTCTATCCTCATCCCAGCCACCTGTAAGGGAGGATGGTTGCAGAAGGTATGCCTTGGGGAAGGGACTGCCATACATCACCAGTTAGAAGAAGCTGTACGTGTTAAGTTCTACCCCTGTTTGTTCCTAAACTCTCAATTAGGCTCTTTGTCTTGGGGCCAGGCTCAATTGTCTTTGATATGCAAGGCCCATAGGAAGAGGCTTTTGACAATCACCCACAGAGCTCTCATCTAAGATCTCTTTTGTAAAGGCAGGAATATGCTTTTCCTTATGTGGTATCTGTGTTCGGAATATGGGTCTGATATGGAATATTGTGAGGCCTGGTCAATACCAGCAGGCTCATTTCCAACATGAGCCAGTAGTAGCAGAAGGAGATACCAGTTTTCATTTGTCGCAGCAGGAGCTGTGCAAACACTGCCATTTCCTTGCTGTGACTGCCATCCAGAGAGGCCAGGGCGGCTCCCAGCACTAGAATACTTTTTAATAAAAGTTATACCAATTTATACTCCCCCCAGGAGAGTATGAGAATTCAAGTTCCTCTGTGTCTTTGGCAACATTTGGCATTTTCAGTCTTAAGAAAAAAGTGGAAGACTTATGCTCATGATATATTATTTATATTTTTCATTTCTTACACTTCTAGTGAAAGCGAGCATATGTTCATTTTTCTTGGCCATTTTTGTTTTCTCCTACGTGAATTGTCTATTGATATTCTTGCCTACTTTATCTATTAACTGATTTATTGGATATGAGGGAGAACAATATTTGTGTATTTTAGACAGAAAGCAATGTCAGCTTTGTGTATTTCTGATAACACTGATATAGTCTTTTATTTATCACATAAAAGTTTTATTTTTACATAATTATTTTTAATGTATCAATCTTTACTTCTGTAGTTTACTTCTGTAGTTTTTCTATACTTTTTATGTCTTCCTAAGTCATTCTCAATGTTCTGGTCATTAAACATGTTCCTGTATTTTTCTTTGAAAAAATTTCTTTGTTATTACCTATAGATGTTTAATATGTCTGGAAATTATTTTTGTGTCCATTTAAAGTACAGATCCAGAGGCACCTGGATAGCTCAGTTAGTTAAGTGGCCAATTTCGGAGGAGGTTATTATCTCATGGTCTGTGAGTTTGAACCCTGTATCGAGCTCTGTGCTGATAGCTCGAAGCCTGGATCCTGCTTTGGATTCTGTGTCTGCCTCTCTCTGCCCCTCCCTTGCTCATGCCTCTGTCTCTCTCTGTCTTTCTCTCAAAAAATAAATAAATAAATAAAATCATAAAAATTAAAAAATAAAAATAAAAAAATTAACAAAAATATTTTAAATAAATAAAAAGTACAGATCCATATTNATAAGTAATTACAAAAGCATAATTTATTAAATAGTGCCTCTTCTAAATAATAAATAATTTAATATTAAATAATATCACAAAGAAAATATCAAATAAAAATATCATGAATACATTCCTGAGGTTTTCTTTTTATCTGTGATTTCCAGCCTAGTTACTAGTCAATTTGTCTATCTCTCTGTATTTTAATTAAGATGGTGTTATAAATACTGATATATAGTAGAGTAATTTTTTCCTCCACCCTTATTTTTCAAAGTTGCCTTTATTATTCTTGGTCTTGTGGTGCTAGATAGTTAATCAGGTAAATAGGTCACTAGATAGATAGATTCATAAAAATACATGAATACCCTATTTTGATTTTAATATAATTTCCATTGGTTTAAATAATTTAATTCAGAAAGTAACTTTAATATTTGGCAATTTTCTGTATAAAAGCTTATGCATTTTTTGTTATTTTAATCTTTGGTACTTTTTTTTTTTTTTTTTTTTTTTTTTTGTTTGTGTGTTTATGTTATTTTTGTTTTTGGTGTGGATGTGAATGTAATGTTTGTATTAGGAGCCATCACCACAGCCTTAGGCAGCAATTAATAACCACACTTCCAAAAATCTTTCTTACATTATAATTAGATGTTTATTAAGTTTGTCTTCTAATAGATTATAAACTCTGTGGGTGCCATATATGTCACATGTCTTCAATAAATGTCAGGTGGATGGAGGAGGACTGAACGACTGTATTTCAATTCCTCTTGTTGTATATCATTAAGTCCTTTGTGGTCCATTTCTCTCTGCTGTTACCTAATCTATCAGATGAGATTGGTGAGAAATTAAAGCTCTCAGAGTCTGTGATGGGCTATAGATTCTTTTGCCTCTGCACCATGGACTTGACTGGCAGAACTAAAAAGTAGTAGATGGTTCTCTTCTGCAACACTTAGGATTTACTGCTTAAAACTAACTCAGGTCTCCAGTTCTGCTGCACTACTAGTAACTGCAGCTTTGATGGATTCCTTATGCTTACTTATCCTCTCTGAGACGAAAATGTTTAGAGGTAGCTACATTGCCAATCAGGGATAAGCTTTAAAATGGAAGTGATCTGAACCTGACCATGCAAACACTAAATCTTTACATGTTTCTCCAAATCTTTCCCACAAGTGGATTGCTTCCAGATTTATTCTGCATTATCTCTGTTGCAAGTAACCTCTGGAGCAGTCTGTCCACCTGTCAGGTAGAGCGTTTGAACTCATGAATTCTTCTAGAGCAAGGATAACATTAACAAATAGGAGAAAAACCCTATAGTGAGGGGAGATTTGAATTTACAATTTAAATAAAATTGTAAGGAGAGGGACTGATTTATTCTTAATGTCCTTTCAGGGTTGGACAAAGACCTTCTCAGATTTGATGACTTTCGATTTTTATGGTGCCTTTGCACTATGAATAAAATATTTTTTGTAGTACTAGCAGAAATGCACTGTTTGTAAAGAGACTGCTTACTGAGATCTCACAGCACTTTATTTAAAATGAGCCTTTTGCTTTTCCTCTTACTCCTTCCTGTCTCAGAAAGGTCAAGTTGCCACTCACATGTTTGCAATTGATATCATTTGGTCAGAGGGTTTTTCACTAATCCTCTCCCTGATGAATTTAATTTGAATATTCCTCATTTTATTCTTCCATTTCATGTAAAGATATAATTAAAAGTGCTCTGATGCAGATAAGGAAAGGCAGTCATAGTACATAAATTCTTTCCCCAAATGCCAGTATTCCCTTTTTTAACCAAGATGGAAGAGAAAAATATTAAGATCATTATGGTGCGTGAGCCTGAAGCTAAAGATATCTCTATTTTCTTTAGATAGTTTACTATACTTATCCTAGGGAGTAGATCAACTTCTTATGGGTAACATAAGTAATTTTCAACAATAAAAATCCTATCAATAGCATAATAAGAATTACAAGTAGCATTGGACACATCCATTTCAGGAACTATCTACAGTATCTCACTTAATACCCACGATTATTATTTTTTAGATAGCTATTATTACTATCATTTTATAGATGAGAAAACTGAGACATAAAAAAGCCTTCCTAGGTTGTCTCCTAAGACTGCATAACCAGAAGTAGGAGATTTGGACATCAAACTAAGGCTTTTCTGACTTTAAAAGTAATACTTTTTATTATTGCACTGCATTTTCCTTCCTCATTAAAGTAGTGGTAAGACTATATAGAAAAGGAACACAAAGTATATGACTGTGTTTGATATCACAGATGACAGAAAATATCATAAAATAATACTATTTTTCTATAAAATAACTAACAATTCAGACTCACTTAAATTTGTAGAACCTGAGATACAAATATATATTGAGCACAAGATAAAATACATTTGGGTGGTATTATGGTCAGATTGGAATTTTCCGTTGAGAATATCCAAAACCCACTTAAGAAAGAATATTCAGTGTGATAATCATTTGACATTTTTTTGGACGAGTGTGCTTTCTTTGGAATCTGCCTCCTTCCTTCTCTCCTGCCCTCCGTCCTTTCCTGTTCTTTCTTTCTTTTTTTCTTTCTTTCTTCCTGTCTGTCTGTCTGTCTCTTTTCCTCTTTCTCTCTCTCTCTCTTCTTTCATAACCAGGGATATTGTAGATTTCCTTTCCAAACAAGGATTATTACAGTTATAGTCTGTTCCCCAAAGGGGTGTGATTCTACTTTTGATCTACCAGAGGTAAATTCATCATGGTGTCTGGAATTCAGAATTTATTGTCCTCCTGCTTGTCTGTTTAAATGTTTATATTTGTAAAGCTTTTTATGTTTACTACTTACAGAGCTTTTCATTTGCTGAGCTGCCTGGTTGTGTACTGAGCTTACATCACCCTGACTCCTCCAGGGGTCTTAAATGAAGCGAACAGTCAGAAGCAGCCAGGCTCAAGGACCAGTGTGTCGGCAGTGCAAGAGCCATTCTCTAAGATGTTTGTCTTTCTTCCCATCTCTGTCTTCCCTCTCCCTGGAAAGATTGTTTACTATGGCTGAGAAGGATGTTGTAGGCAGAGACACTTGATTTAGTGAAAAGTTTTCGCAGAAATCTTCCCTTTGGTAAGATTAGTTGCACTTGTCACATTGGCAGAAAAGTCATCCTGAAATAACTATGCTTTGGAAAAAAGGCCCAGACAAGGGGAGGGAAACTCAATATGTCAACTGAGTATATGAAAAAGAAACCTTCAGTTTAATTCATGCTTAGAAACATGTTGAAGGCAAGCAAATAATTTTAGTAAGTGTTTCAAGGTAGAAATTAGTCTTTGATCAGTTATAACCTTAATCACTGGGACACTGATAACTCAAAGACACCTTTTTCTATTTGTTTGCCTTCAGGTGTTTTTGCTAAATGTCATTCTCAGAAATTAACATAATCATCACATTTAATGTTCAATATATATTTTTAAAGTTTATTTATTATTTTGGGGGAGAGAGAGAAAGAGAGGGGAGGGGACAGGTAGAGAGAAAGGGAGAAAGAATCCCAAGCAGACTCTGAAACATCAGAGGAAAGCCTCACTCAGGTTTCAAACCCACAGATCATGAGACCATGACCTGAACCAAAATCAAGTGTCATTCAGTTAACTGACTGAGCCACCCAGATGCCCCTCTAATGCTCAATACTAAAAGAAAGAAAATGAATACTGGAATGTATATGAATATGCCACTTGGTGGTTGGGACTCTTGTGAGTAACTAATTGTTTAATTCAAGTTCTTTATTTGTAAAATCACATTTAAAGTGCTTTGGGGGACCAGCTTTTTTATACATATTAAGTAAAATTCAGGATTTTGGTTAGTACTGTTATACCCAGATTGCAGTATCCTCAATGACCAGAGACCACCGGGGAGACCGAGTCACACATGCAAAGGCAAAGGGCTTTATTACGGGCTCAAGCTCGGGCTCACAGACTTTACCAGCACAGTGGATCTGTGCTGTGAGCCCCGAACAAAGGCAGAGTAGGGTTTTTA
Organism: Crocuta crocuta; assembly: GCF_008692635.1. NCBI lineage: Eukaryota > Metazoa > Chordata > Mammalia > Carnivora > Hyaenidae > Crocuta > Crocuta crocuta. The sequence goes on along the minus strand of NW_027533395.1, from coordinate 5,252,127 downwards.
TAAGGTTTGTGATGGGGGAGTTACAGAAGTTGTGATGTGAGAACAGTGATCCACTCATAATTATACAATATCATTGACAGTGGGTTTAACCATACATGTTATCCAGAGTATCTGTTACTTTTGGCAGGGTCCAATTACAACATTCAGGGTACCCTTAAATTCAACCAACCATAGAGCGAGCCTAGAGTCTTGTTTGGCAACTAATGGGTTAACTTTTACATTAGGCAGCTGAGATTTATCTGTAGTTGCTGGCCTTTCTCAATTGGGCGTTGCCAAGGTAGTGTGGTAGAGTGATGTGGTGGGCAGTTTCTTCGGCCTTGGGCAATGTGTAGCTGCCTGATAGTTTCAGGGAAACTGAAACTTAGGCCTTCTAGTTTAGAGGGGAAACTTAAAGCCTGTTATGGAGTCAGTCTGGTTTAGACTTGTGTCCTTACAGTACATTCAAGGTTAGACCAAATTCTTACTCTGTGACTTTGTTTTGCTCAAGGACCTATTTTTTTTTAAGTTTATTTATTTATATATTTTTAGTAAGCTCTAAAATGTGGGACTTGAACCCACAACCCTGAGATCAGGAGTCTTCTGCTCTTCCCACTGAATCAGTCAGGCACCTCAGGATGTAGTCTTCATAACAAATTCTCTATTTATTAGAAATATTTCATAGTAAATGCAGAACCACACTCCAATTCCAGGGTCCTATATCATTCAGTATATGATTTAGGAAAAAAGGTTTTTTTATATTTACTTATTTATTTTCAGAGAGAGAAGGAGTGAGCGCTTGCACAAGTAGGGGAGGGCAAAGAGAGAGACAGAATCCCAAGAAGACTCCACATTTTCAACATAGAGCCTGATGCAGGGCTTGATCCCAAGACCCTGAGATCGTGACCTGAGCCAAAACCAAGAGTTGGTCACTTAACCAACTGAACCACCAAGGAGTCCCAAAAGTAAGAGTTTTTAAACAGTGCCAATATCTAAAGAATAAAATCACTGTCTTCTCAAAATTTCTTGTCAGAATAAAACAAAACAAAACAAAAACCAGAGCGAGGAACTGTTTCACACACTGCCAAGGATGAAACCTACACGATACAAAGCAATCTGACAGTCTTCTCAAATGTTTCTTTCAACATCTGATTTTAAAAATATCCTTGCTTGATTCAAAATTCTAAAAGAGCTGTTTCTGTAAGTAGAGTTAATTACTTTTCCCCATCCCCTAATTTTCCATTCACTTCCAAACATTTCTTGGGATTGAGTTATAATGATATGGCCTCAGACCCCTGGTTGGGAGAGGTTGTGCCTCTGTGGGGCTCTCTTTTTTATTTTTTTAAGTTTATTTATTTATTTTCAGAGGGTGAGAGAAAGAGACAGAGAGACAGAGAGACAGAGACAGAGGGAGGGAAAGAGGAAATCCCAAGCAGCCTCTGCACTGACAGCAGAAGTAGATCTCACAATCTGTGTAATCATGACCTGAGCCAAAATCAAGAGTTGGTCACTTAACTGAATTAGCCACACAACTGTCCCTCTTCTGGGGCCCTTTGAATTGAGGGAGGAAGACAGAGTGGGCCTTAGTTTGCCCCTCCTTTCTTTTCAAGTTTTCTAGTAAGAAGAAAGACCTTGCATGTCTACCAAGGTCTGTTTTTCCTTTTCACTGTGAATTCTTGATCTTCTTTGGCTAATAGACATTTACTTTTTATTTCATTAGTAAAAGAATTTCTGTGGGCATTATTGACAACTTGATTTTACAACTAAAATCTCTTCTTCTGTAAGAGCTTGCTGATATTTACCCTGACTTTTTTTTTTGTATGTACATAGGTCTCTCATTTTATTTCCTTGTAGGATATTTTTTAAAAACTAGTGCACACTTAAAACTAATGAATACAATATTCATTTGACAAGAACAATAAGAAAGCCTTGAAGATTTAAATGGCACTAGTTTTTATCATTTTTTAAACTTTTTTTTTTTTTACTGTTTTATTTACTTCTCAGAGATAGCGTGAGCAGGGGAGGGTCAGAGAGAGAGGGAGATACAGAATCTGAAGCAGGCTCCAGCCTCTGAGCTGGCTGTCAGCACAGAGCCTGACGCGGAGCTCGAACCCACGAACTGTGACATAATGACCTAAGCAGAAGTCGGACATTTAACCGACTGAGCCACCCAGGCACCCCATTTATCATTTTTTTCACTTTGAAAACTTCATCAGTTATTTAAAGTTTGCAGCATTTTGCAGTGTTGAGCTATTAAGCAATCCTGTTTTAGGTACTGCAGAGAATTCATTAGAAGTCCAGTGAATTTTTAATGATATAAATTATGATATGAACACACACACACACACACACACCAAAAACAAATATGTACATTTGTGGTATGGTACCCATTTTTCTTTAATGTGCTGCTTATGACAGAAATAATAACCCACACGATTATTTTTACAATTATTGGCACTGAGCATTAAAATGATCAATTATTTACAGTTTAGGTGACTGTATACTGTTTAGGTGATCAGCAAGTATGAATTTTTAATCTACAAAAGGTTTATGAAATATAAAAGAAGTGGCTAGCTTGTCATGCATCGTGCAATCCATTTCAGCCTCATTACCTGGGTATTAGATCATAAGTAAGAATATTTAAAGACCTATTTATTATTTAATTGCTAAATAAGCCTGATAAATTTAAGTTAGTGACACACTGAAAAAAAAAAGATAAATTGAGAAGTAACTGGATGATTGATTCATCTCCTCCAGGGGGAAAAAATATAAAACAGAAATGTGTCAAATCCAGTTACAGAGAATTGATGTTTTATGTAACTCCTTTTGAAGTAGAAATTAAATTTCCTTAAAAGGTTATATTAAGAAGGAGATGGGATGGAACCATGAACCAACACACCATTACTCTAATAAATCTGGGGGAAAATACATTTTGAAAACTTTTCTGAAGTGTGGTATTAAATTGATTTATTCAGTCCTAAGCAGTAATTATGGAATGTGCTTATCTAGAAACCTTCTGATTCTATTGATCCTCATGTCTTCTGATGAAAAGCTCATAATTCATTACATTCTTGAAGTTTAGAATTGTTAGAATTATTTATGATCCATGGTCTTAGGTGCTGGTAACTAGGCAGTGGGAGTGATAATTTTACACCGCAGCACACTGGCTGTTTCCCTGAGCCAAATGGAGAGTTGATGAAGCCAGGCCACGTATGCACATAAAGTGCTGGTTTCTTGTGGGAATTTAAAGAGTTGTTACCATGTCCAGAACACTAAGGAATCTGTAAAGATGTTCAATTTTCAGGATCTACTTTTCCTCTAGGGTACTTTATCAATTAAGGAGAAATAGCCTTCATTGGATTTGTTTACTTAAATTTGTAAATGCCATAGTTTTCTGGAAATACAGCTCTTTAGGTTTCTGTTCCTGTGGGCAGAAATTAGAATGAGGAAGTCACAACCGTGTTACAGCATTTATTTAGTCAATAAATAATAGATTTGCCTTAAATCAAGACTAGCTTTTGTCCTTCATTGTAGAATCTGTAATGTATTTGCAGTTTCTCCCAAATCTGTTACCATTTTTTAAAAATACCATTTTCTGTTCCTAATGATGGCACCCAAGTCTACCAGTTGTCTAACCCTAAACCATGGTAACTTCTTTGACTTTTTCTGTTCTCTTGTTTCCTCCATCTAATTTGTCTCAAAGTCTTGTCAAGTCTGACCCTACAAGTATCTTCCTTCTGTTGTTTTCTTTCTACTCCATGGCCACTATCACTTTCAGGACTTGATTGTATCTCATTTGGACAGGCTTCTCCTAAATGATCTTCTGGTCCCTTCCTCACCCATCTTCCCTGCTGCCAAATTCATCACCCTGAAGCACAGCTCTGTGTCATTCTCTAGTGCAAAAAGTGAATGCCTTCCTCTGAATCCTAAATTCAATCTGAAGTTTTCTATTTGGCTATCATGCTTCTGAGTAATTTCAATACACCAACCTTACTTTTGAACCATGCCAGTATAGTTACTGGCATCCACTGCCTGATGCTCTAATCTTGAAAACAAGACCAGTAGTTTCCAGACTTTTGTATTTCATGGATTTTTATATTATTGTTATTATAATTACTATTTTGATTTTGGACTTTGGAATACCTTAATATATAAAATTATAATATAGAAGATTAACGAAAAATAAAAATGCCAACTACTATAATTATATCATTATCATTTCATAAAATAAAGATTTTTAACTTGAAAAAAGTATAAAGATTACAAATTTGGGATAAATGGCTGTTTTTAAATTGAAATGACCTGTTTTGATAAAACACTCACAATTATGTACTTGTTTTCCTCATTTGGGCAATAGTCTGTAAAGAACTCCGATAGTGGTATATAAACTGTGGTGTCAGTGTATTCCACAGACACATCCTGTACTTCTCACCTTAGATGTTCTTTTATGTTTTGGAAGTTTTTTGAGAACAGCCCCATTCTTCTTTGGATTGCTTACGAGAGCCTGGAAAACTTCCTAAACATACCAGTTGGCTCACATCAGATATAAAGCTGTTGAGTGAATTGACATGTTATCCCTAGGGATGTTGTCTATGAATGATCCCTGGTCATTTTGTGTCAGATAAATATGAAATAAGGACTCAGAATAAAAAACTCCTGTTTCAATAAAACTTTATTTAGCTGTACTATTTGAATTTCACATAATTTTCACATGCTGTAAAATATTATTCTTTTATATATTCATCCACCATTTAAAGATGTAAAAACAATCTTTCATTCCTGGGTCACACAAAAGTGGTTAGCAAGCCAGATCTGGCCCGTGGGTCATGGTCTACCAGTTATGGATGTGCCACGAGCTCAGAGCCAAATACATTGGTGCCAATGAAAAAGGCTTAAGCAAGACTTATGTTAGTTTCAGTATACTCATTTTAAATTTTAAATTCCTGGATGCCAAGTTCTAATTGGATCTTTCTCTATCTGAAGCTATTTCTGAAGTCATTATTAAATATAAAAACTTTATTCAGGAACCAGTTATCTATAGGGTAGAATTGGCCTGTAGGGGATTGATTTTTTTCCTTGTGAATTGGGATTTAGACTTCTGATTTGCTATTTATGGACTGGGGAATTAGGTTAAGTAGGAGGTCTGGGAAGACTAACTTGGGCTGTAGGGGAAGGCTTTGCCTTTTCAATTATTATTTGGATTGTTTGGTTCTGTATTTTATATTCAAAGACTCTCAAGTGATTTGATAGTCCATCTCCAAAAGGAATATACTGTATCTGGTTTTTAAATATTTACCTCAGGCAGAAGGTACCTGGGCAGGAATTTCTATTATGTTTTCTCAAGAAAAAGTTGGCAGCATTTTTCTTTCTGGTTGAAGTTTCCCATGCTTTTTTTAAGGTACATTTTCAGACAGTATCTTGTCTTTTTATATACCCTTCTCCCGACAGTGTTTTCCTTGGGGTCTTCTGTTCCATCTTTGGTGAGCAGATCTAATTCGGCCTTGAAATATTAATTATAGTCTCTGGTGAAAGGATAAATTCTCATGCCTTAAGGATATCTGTAAAATACATGCACAAAATGTGAACCTCATTACTTTCCTGTAGGGTTCAGCTCTCACTGCTTCTGAATTCTTAGAAGTGAAAGGAACCATTCTCTTTGGTTTTAGATTATGGCTTAGGTTAACAATTCTCTGTCATTAAATGTTTAAATCCTTGGGCTACTTAAAAACTTGTGTGAGCTACTTCATATTGTAGAACATACACATTTAATAAAATAAGCAGTAGCTTGCATAACGAAGAGCAGCTACGTCATTCCTAGTTTCTGAAGTATCGTTTTCCCCCCATTATACTTTCTCTTCTACTGCTACCCTCCTACAAGTATTTCTTTTGGGGATCATCTGGCTGGCTCAGTGCATAGAGCATGCAACTCTTGATCTCATGGTCATGAGTTTTATTTTTAAATTTTTTAAAAATATTTTTATTTATTTCTGAGAGAGAGACAACATGAGCAGGGGAGGGCCAGAGAGAGAGGGAGATACAGAATCCAAAACAGGCTCCAGGCTCTGAGATAGCTGTCAGCACAGAGCCTATGCAGAGCTCGAAACCACAAACCATGAGATTATGACCTGAGCCAAAGTCGGCCGCTTAACTGACTGAGCCACCCAGGTGCCCCTCATGGTCATGAGTTTAAGCCCCATGTTGGATGTAGAGATTATTTTATTTAATGAAACATTTCTTTAAGAAAATACATATTTCTTTTTGTCTAATCTCCTACATACAGAGCAGTCCTCCTCAGATTTCTGTCCCTTAAATAATTATTTAGAATTTAACTTCTTTGGTGATACACAAAGGAAAAGTTTCAAATATAACCCAACCCAAGAGAATCCCTTGACTTGAGTGGGCTAGTTTCTACTGCTACTTTACTATTTTTAAATAGAACTATACTTTTGAAAGTTTATTCTAAAGCCTACTTTAGGAGGTGTGTGGTGTGGAAAACAAACATTTCTTTAAGCACGCAATAGGGGACAGTCTTTTTGCAGGCTCTGAATAATATACAAATAGGTGGGAGGAGGGCTCTGCTTTGAAAGAATATTTACTTTCTAGTTTTGTAATCTTGGGAATATTACTTCTCAACACCTTACCTTCCTCATATATAAACTGAGGCAGCAACACAATTTTGATAGTGTGGTCTATGGAATAAATAAGATAAAAGAGAAAATGGGCTCATTATAGATGAACTCTTTTCTTTCCCAATGTCATTTTACTATTATTTTTAGGACAGAATAGGTAACAAGAGAGCACCCAATCAGCTTAGGGATAATAGAGTATTTGAGAGAGCTTTTTGGAGGAGGTAGTACATAGGTTGGGTCCTAATTTATAGGGCTTCAGACAAGTCACTGAAATACTTCACCTGTTAAAATGGCATTGAGCCCCACCTGATCATACATTGTACAGAGCAATGGTCATTTCCCTCTCTCCCCTTCATCCTCACAATGACTTAATAGGTACGCCCCATACCTGTACAGGTGTGTTCAACTTTCTGGCTAGTTTCTAAAAGCATTTTCCTTAAGCTCCTTGTGTAGACATTTAGAATGCAGAGTTGAAATGGAAATGTCAGAATAAATGGGAAATGAAACTTCTTACAAAACCAATAGTCTATCTTCAAGTTTGAATACTATTCGTCAATTTTGAGGTCTCAGGAAGATTAATAGCTTAGGGAGATGAAGGTATAGTTTCTGATAACAGACAAAATACAGGTTATAACACGTCTTGATAACTATCAATGTAAGTATTACCCAAAAGGACTTTCTAAAGATCAAATATTCATCATACATTTTTCCATCAGGACAAGGCCCAAGCTTCCTGTATGCCCATAAAGATCGACTGTGTAATTGAGCATATTTGATTCCTTATTCATATTGGCAAATGTTATTTTTGTCTGGTGAAAATGACAGAAGGATATTTCCCACTGGGAGAGGTGAGATGAGTCTAAATGAAACCTATAATTCATATGATTATAGCTACGGCAAATGAAAGAATCTGATTTGCCAGGAAACTTAATAATAGGTAGGACCATGGGGGCAAAATAGCAATCAGAGATTAGTCAAACATATTCTACATTTATGGAGAAAAATCTGTGTTTCTTTTATTTCTGCTAGGAGCCATGCAGAGAAGGTAATATTTCTACTCAATGCATAATGCCCACCACCCTTACTGAGCCATATATTTGCATAGATATGGTTCTGACTTCCAAAGGCTGATTGTGTTAATAATTTTGACAGTTTCCTTCTGGTGTCCGCTTTGTCTTTGATTCAAATTTGTTTTATTGAATTTGTTTAGCAATTACTTTGCTTCTTGCTGTTTTTTTCTAAGCACCCATATTGGAAGACAGTTTATCTCTTTGGGCTTCAGTGACCTCTCCTATAAAACACAGGTGGCCAAGATCTCTTTTAAACTAACATCCTGTGTTTTTCTTCCCTAATTCTCCAAGCAGCATTGAGCATTGGTTTCATTTTTATTCTAGAAGCCACCTGGTTCCCCCCCACCCCTCGCCAAAAAAAATTCTTTCATATCCTAGATATAAATATATATTTTTTCTCTGGAACAGAACAGTCTGGACAAGAACAAATGTAGGTTCTCAGAACAATAACTGTCAGAGTTTGTTTAATGTGAGGCAATAGAACCTATTTTTGGGAAATTAATTCTAAATGATTCATTTTTAGATTAAAAATAGCAATAATATATTATTTTCATTACTAACAACTTCTTTTTAAAAATGTATAAGAATTCCACCAATTCTGAATTGTGGAGTAGCTTGTAAAAGCTCCCAGAAATTTAGATGAATATTTGTTATTGTTTTAACTCACAAGTCACCTTTTTAAATGTTTGATAAAATGTATTTTTTAGCTATGCTGTTTATTGTTATTGCTATTCTCGCTCTATTTCTTTGTAAAATTTAAATTGTTTAGTTTCTATTTCTCTGCTGCTTCTTTCTTTGAATTTCTACTCCAATTCTCCTGGCCATTGCCCAAATGAGTTCTCTTTCTCCAAAACTTATCACAAGTGGAATCTTTTCAAAATTTCTTGTTTTTGGCATAAAGCCCCACGTAAGTTTGTATTTTGTTCTTTGTCCTGGGAGCTTAAAAAACTTTAACCAAAAAATGATAAAAACTGCCATCATTGGTTTTCCCAGGTAATTCCTCCTCCCCCCCCACCCCATATCTTCAATCATTAGTGTCTCTGGTCTAAATAGGTTTTCTTAAAACCAATTAACATATTTTTTAGTCTACAAGAATTGTTTAAGATGCAGTACTAGGGAACACACTTTTAGCTGTTGGAAGGTAGCAAGCCATTTTCTAGATGGACAGAATTACATTTGCTATCACGTTGTAACTGGGGCACAAGGGTGGAAGAGCCCCTGTCTCCAGGGCTCCCAAACAGACTAGTTTCAGCCATTCATCCCTGACATAATCCAAAGGCAGAGAGATGGGTGGCTGTGAAACCAGAAAGGGATTTATTCCAGTGAGGCCAACACCAGGAAGACAGCTGACTGGCATCTCTGGGGCATCTCAAATACTATCTCCGAAGTACCAAAAATACTTTTAGGTTTATATAAGGAAAATGTGGGATGAAGGTCAGTAGATACAGCAGGTAGGCAGTGAAGGTCAAGTTGATCATCTATCTTCTTAAAGTCAATCCTGGATGGGGTCTTGCTGGCTCAAGTCCTTATAGCTTGAGGGAGTAGTTTTAATACCCACCAGGAGATGCTTTGCCCATAGGGTCTTTTGCCTAATTTAAAGGATAAATTGGAAAGAAGAACTTAATTGGAAGTACAGACTGAGGTCAAAATGGAAGTAGCTGAAGTCCTCTTGCAACATGTCTGATTACATATTTTTTAGGAAGGCATTGTCATCTTCATTTTATAGAAAATTAATAACATTAGAAGTTTGAGCACTGTTTCCAGTGTGAAGTCATTAGTTATCTGGTAGTGGTTGGAATAATAGACAGGTGTAACTATAAGGCCAGTTGTAGGGTACCCCAAACATGTGTGCTGTCCATCAGCATCTTTGACCTAACAAGCTCGAGTACAAGCACCAAGCTCAAGTATACCAAGCGGCAGGCTCTTCTTTTTCATTCAGAGTGATTCATTAATGGAACAAAGAACTGTCAACCAATTAGCTAAAGCATCATTAGAAGCTGGCAGCACAGATGATGCCTTGAGTGTGGTTTTAATTTAATGGTGGTTTCCAGAGTCTATATCTTCACCAGACAACCATTTGTACTTTCTTGAGACTTGAAGGCTTATCACTGGATTACTAAACAACAAGCAAACATCCTTCTCTTGCTTGCTACCTTGTAACAGGATTATTTTGTTAATCCAATCTATGTCAGGGTGAGAAAGAACTCTGCTTTCCTCCAGATTATGATATGATCATCCACCATCTACCAGGGAAAAATAAAATGTGCCTCTTTCCCCAGCCACACAGATTTTGTTAAATTTTACTTTCTGTAATTTGTACCATGAATGCCACTATTATCTTTTTTAATACAGACATAAAGTAATTTATTGCTTTTAATTTTTTTAATGTTTATTTATTTTTGAAGGAGAGAGAGACAGAGCGTGAACAGGGAGGGGCAGAGACAGAAGAGACATGGAATCTGAAACGGCTCCAGGCTCTGAGCTGTCAGCACAAAGCCTGATGCTGGGTTCAAACTCACAAACCATGAGACCATGACCTGAGCCGACATCAGACTCTTAACTGACTGAGCCACCCAGGGGCCCCTAAAATTATTTATTTATGTTTGATGATTTGCTTTCTAAAATTTTCTCCCTTAGTCCCTCCAGAAGCAAGAGGAATAATTACTACACTTGCATCTATGTAGACCCAAATTGCTTTGGAAAATACATGAGATATTTGTATTGCTGAGGTTACAAATTAAAAATCAGTAGAGGAAGCAGTTTAAGCCTTCTTTTTTGGGTTTGTTTGTTTGTTTTTTTTTTTTTTGCAGTTTAAGACTTCTAAAGAAAGTACTTATCCAGTTGTTTTTAGGCAAGCCAAGAATGAAGATCTGATTGACATATTTTTTGTTGACTTTAAGATTATGCCCTGGGATAATGTGAGGCACCCCCATTACCTGTTCTGCAGCTGAGCTACCTCATTTCTCATCTTTATCCAAAAGGCATAGGAGACCTGTTTTATCTCAGAGTTCCATGGAACACGACTCAATCACTGAGCTACAGTTTTATACCCTATGTGGTGAAGAGAGATGGCTTCTTCGTAATATCAGACTGATTGTGTTGTAGCTTTTCTTTCAAACCAGTTAGTGGTCCCCTCCATACTCTGGTGAAGTGAATATATAAGTGTGTTTATGTTATTGGGTATAGCTTGTTAAGAAAAGAGATCTGTAGTCATATGCATTAAGTAGATTTGGAAATAATGCGTGCTTGGTGAATATCATGAAGGGTTGGAAGGAGCCCCTTTGCTCTGTCTTGTCTATATGCATTTCATGAAGGTTCTTTAAATTTTCTTGTGAGACTAAAAGATTATACATAAAAGCCATCATAAATATGAAACTGTCTGCCTCAGGGAGTTTATCTTATTCTCCATTTCTTCCAATCCTTGATTCCAAGGTGTCATTTGTTACTTTCATTTCCTTACTCCCCTGGCTTACCCTTTGGCTCACTTCCTTCATCTCATTCTGACTTGAGCTGTTGGTTACTCAGATCTAGACTGTTAGGGAGTAGGAACCCCTACATTGCATGAATAGGGATAACAGACATTTGTAACATCATCTCATTTACTGATCATGGTATATGTTGTCCTTGGATCAATTAAATAATATAATTATAAAATGCCCCATGGAGAGACTAGGTGCATGCTCAGAGCTTCAAGTGCATATAGTTAGTGAATATATATATTTTATGTTACTGTGGAAAGTGGTTCCACAAAACTACAGGCAACTTCACCTCGAGCTAAATAAAAAAGAGGGTAACTCAGCTGCTAATCCAGAATAGAGGATATGGGCTAATGTAAAGTATAGGATTATCAAAATCAGTGCATATCCTATTTGGGAGGATAACAATTTTTTCACAAAAATAATTTCCCCAAATTCTTCTTAATTAAAAGAAAAATATTACCATAATGATAAAGGAGATCATTTGATTAGAGTAATCTGTCAAAAAATCAGGTAAAGAGTGAATCAACATTATATTTTCTAAAAACAAAAGTACTTAAAATTTTAAAATGTGATATTAGAATAAAAAAACTGTATACATATTTTTTAAATGTTTATTTTTTGATAGAGAAAGAGAGAAACAGAGCATGAGCATGGGAGGGACAGAGAGAGAGAGAGGGAGACACAGAATCGGAAGCAGGCTCCAGGCTCTGAGCTGTCAGCGCAGAGCCCAATGTGGGGCTCAAACTTATGAACTGAAAGATCATGACCTGAGCTGAAGTCGAATGCTTAAGCGACTGAGCCACCCACACACCCCCAAAAACTATATTTTTGAGACATATGCTTGTCTACATGTAAATATATATAGTTAATACTCTCAAAGTATTATTTTATAGATAAACGGGACTCATAGAAGCTAAGCAGCATGCCTTGATTCACATAGTTAAAAAGGTAAGGGGATTGATATTTTAAAATTAAAATCAGAATTCAAACCGAGGTCTATAAAACTCCAGAGGCCACTCTCCATCATGTCTTCCTAAGACACAAGTTTTGATGGGTAGTCTGTCTGAGTTTTCCAGGTAAAGACATTTGATATAGCAGGTCACTTCAAAAATTTTTTTTAAAAATCAATTTTCAATGAGCCAAAAGAGTGGTGTGCTTAACAGAGAAGGAAAGTCTAAAACATCAAATGCTTAAGTTATTTTATCAAAATTGAAATACAGTCAGACTTGTCTTTTCTTAAAATTAAATGTTCTTAATTGCTATCCTTTTACATAATTTCATGTTAATTTCATGTTATCAAAATTAATAACAATAACAACAGCAGCAGCAATAATAATAATAACAACACTTTTACCCTCCACGGACTGGAGTGGAAAGAGACTTCTAAGGTGGTCAGGAATTATTTGAAATCATTGGATTTGGGGCACAGAAAGAGTTTCCACTACACTATAGGAACAGATGGTAATAATAAAATCAGTCTTCTGAGTTGTTTGCATATAATTTCAGATCAGAAATCATTACTGTTCAGAGGGCCATAGGAAAGATATTTTGTAAGTTTTGCATATTAGACTTAAAAGTCAGTACTGCAATTTCTACCTCATTGTTCTACCTCACCAACATTAATGGGTAATCTAAATAAAACTGGCTCATTTTGCTCTCAACATAAAAACAGCCTGGTCTCAGTACAGCAATCCAAACAAATGGCCACATAATAACTTCAAAAGGTTTGAAAAAATCATATACATCTTTACTGAAGATTTTCTAAAGGAGGTATCAAAGGGAAATTACACAACACAACACAAAGCAAAATATCTCGAAAATCCTTTGTATGTAGTAATATCCCTAAAATCATGTCCACCATGAAACAGTGGCCTTGTAAGTAAGATGCATTTCTGCTAACTAAAGTCCCCAGTCTTCAGACCAGGCTCTGATAATCACACTCTTTAGAGATGGCAAGTCCTTAAATACGTTCCACACTGACTGAAAAATAGCACCGATTGATTACAGATGAGGCATAGGAGGATTTTCCTCAATGCTTTCCAAATATCACAAATGTGTACTTACTACAGTTTATTTTTAAAGAGAATAGATTGCCTGACCATAGAATATTCAATATTTCTCTTTCCCTGTATTTTTTCTTTTTCTTTTTCTTTTTTTTCCTGATCCAAACCCCTCATTTCTCACCTTGCTCAATGTCATAACATCTCAGATCATTAACTTGATCCCTTGAGATATATGTACATGACCATGAACTTTTTAACACTGCCACACAGGCAATGTAGGTCTGTTAATGATATCCTCAGCAAGGAAAAATTTATTTAATGACCTGTGTGGGAACCATACTTTCAATCACATAGACATTCTGGGCAATAGAAATTAAAGGCTGTATCTAAGTGTGTGGACAAAAGATATACAGTTTTAGGTTTCTGTTGAACTGAAGCCTTGTACTCTAGAATACAAGGATATACAAAAGCAATACACTGTAGGTGGTCATGGTCCTAGACAGCATTGGCCATTATCCTAGCTAGACACCAAAAGCATGTGATGATATCATTTTCTTGTAACTTGCCTCAATAATGGCTAGAATTTCAAGATAAGGTAGTAAAAATATTTACGACATTATTAATAGAAAATGTCATTACCGTTGCTGCATTTATTTCTAGAGATGATAGAGGACTCTCACAGGGCATACTGCAGTACCGAAACCTTCCNTGGGGGGGGGGGGCGGGGTAGAAGCATAGTCTTCTGTTTCTGAGTTGTTAGAGAGGAGAGAAGCTATAAATCCACAGGATATAGAGCTGAAGAGGAACTTTGAGACCCTCCAGACCCCTACATAATAGAAGAAAGAACACAAATGGTGAGAAGTGAAACAGCTTACCCAGTGTCAAACAGTGGGGCAGAGACTTGATCTTTCCATCTCACTATCACACCACAGGTACTGACAGAGCATATGCCTGGTACATAACATGTACTTTGTAGACAGTAGCTTAGGGAATGACCTGATGAATGAATGTGGTAATGGCATAGCTGGTGCCAGCACTCAGAATCTCTTAGTTTCCCTGTTCCAGCTCACTGCAACAGTTTCTATTGGACTGTGGTTTTCTTTCAATTCTCCCTGCTAATGAAGGGGTTGGCTAGGAGACCAAATGAAGGACAGCAGAAGGTCAAGCAGTTTACAATGTGGGGCTAAGGGATTAAATGTAAGGCACAGGTGTAGAGAAAACTGTTTGGGATTCAAAGATTTGCTAGACTAGTAGAGTTTAGTGAAGGGTTTAGAGAATGGTGAATCTGTGATACAGCAAAAAGCAGTGGCAGACACGACTGTTTCACCAATATACTCAAATCAAAAGGCCAACTGCAGATGTGTTGTGAACAGGTGTGTGAGCTTCCCTGAGGTCAATGGGGGTATGTGTCCAGAGGTAGGACTTCTGAAATCAGAGAATAAGTAAAATGCCAAATATGAGATAACTAAATTCCTAGTAGGTTGATATATAATCAAAATACCAGACTACAAAATGTATATGCATTTATTATTTTGTTTTTAGTGTTTTCATCACACATGAAAATATATTCAATTTTTATAAGTTGGTACACTTGAAATACATGAACATTTAAAAAGAACTGCTAGAGATTCTACTCTTTAGATAAAACTACCATTAATATTTTCATTTATATACATCCAGATTTTCCCATGTCCAGTCCATATATATATATATATTTGTGTTTTTACTTTCTGAAAAAATGATAAAATATTAAGTTCCTTTTTATGTTCTCTTGCTTGAGACCTTTTTCTTTATTGTCTAATTTCACAGGTATGTGAACTTCTAGTCTGATAATAATCTATTGGTATGGGAATGTCAATGTAGCAATCATTTTTCTTTTGAAAAAGCATAGATATTCTGAACTGAGTCATGACATCATAAAAAATACTGTGTGTGTGTAGCTGTTCCACATTTTTATTTCCAATTAAGCATTTTAATGAGTTGGATATTAAAATGTTTTTGCAGGGGTAATATATGAAAAAGGCAGGTCAAGATTAAGAGTGAAGGGAAAGTTTAGAATTAACTATTTTCTCACAGATCCTCTATGTAGTGAAAAATGGAAAGCTGAACATGGTAGAATCTTTGTGACTTATGAAGACACGTTCCTAAACTCTCAGTGACTTGGGAGCAAAGCAGCTTTCACTGATAAGTGATATCAGACTTTCAATCAAGGGAAACAACTGGATGAGTCTTTTAATGTCTTTAGAGCAAAGGAGGAGAAATTAACACTTATTATATTCAGAAGATGTCGATGTTATAGAGCTAGAGGATCTAATGTGATATGTACTAGGCAAATGAGTCTATTTACATTGAAATTATTCAAAATTAAAATAAAAGCTCAGTTGCACTAATGATTTTTCAAGTTCAGTAAGCCATCTGTGACGAGTGGTCACCACATAGGACAGTGCAGAGAAAAAACATTTGCTCATTGTGGAAAGTTTTATTGGACAGAAAGTCTTCCATTAAAGAAAATAAAACTCAGATCCTCCATAGCAACTGGAAAAAGAAGACACAAATATTTGATGTTAATTAATAGTAGAAGAGCAATCATAAGATCATGCATTTTTAATTATCAAAGGTATAAGAATGACAGTTTCTGCCCTAAGTTCAGCTAAGGTGATGTCAGTCCATGGACATCTGTACGCAGAAGTTTAGACATCATGGACGAAATGGAACTTGAAGTGGGTGTCAAAGAAAATTTTGATTTGGAATAGTAGAGAATAAGGTAAAGTTTTTCAGCCTTAAGTTACAAGTATAAAAAGTGGAGAGGAAGGGAGAATTAATTACATTAATTCCAGGAGAAGTGTCTCTTGCCATTTTATTGTCTGCTTGTGCTTACATTATAAATATTTTATGTAATCTGCAATGCCTTTCTATGAATTTTTCAAGCCACATCGATATTTTTGTGAGAGTTAGTGAAATTAGTTAATTTCTCTCTTATTTGTCTTAACTGGAAAAGCATAAATGAATTAAGTTGCAAACGCCGAAAATAAACAAGAATTTTAGAGTGTTTTTATTAAATCCTTTGACTCTTTTTTTTAATTCCAGTAGAGTTAACATACAGTGTTATGTTAGTTTCAGGTGTACAATAGAGTTATTTAACAATTCTATACATTACTCAGTGCTTATTATAAATCCACTCCTTAATTCTTTTCACCTATTTCACCCATCCTCCCACCCACCTCCCCTCTGGTAACCATCAGTTTGTTCTCTAAGGTTAAGAGTCTATAGCGGTGTCTGGGTGGCTCAGTTGGTTAAGTGTCCAACTTTGGCTCAGGTCATCATCTCAGACTTGTGGGTTCGAGCCCCACATCAGGCTCTGTGCTGACAGCTGGGAGCCTGGAGCCTGCTTCAGATTCTGTATCTCCCCGCTCCTCACCTGCTCACTTGCTCGTGCTCTCTCTCTCAAAAATAAGTAAACATTAAAAAAAATTTAAAGAGTCTGTTTCTTGGTTTACCTCTCTCTTTTTCCCCGCTTTGCTCATTTGCTTTGTTTCGGAAATTCCACATATGTATGAAATCATATGGTATTTGTCTTTCTCTGACTTGTTTCATTTAGCAGTATACTTTCTAGATGTTGTTACAAATGGCAAGATTTCATTCTTTTTATGGCCAAAAATATTCCATTGTGTATCTATACCACATCTTCTTTATCCACTCATATATGGGTAAACACTGAAACTGCTTCCATAATTTGGCTATTTTTAATAATGTTGCAATAAACGTAAGGGTGTATATGTCTTTTTGAATTTATGTTTCTGTATTCTTTGCGTATATACTCAGTAGTTTCAGCCCTTTGACTTTTTAAGTCACCTTTCCTATCAGGACATCTCTTATTACATATGCTGATTGAGCACAATAGTAATCAAAACAGCAACCACAGAAGCAATATAAATACTAATAAAACTTACCTTTTTATTTTTCAATTAACAATTAATACTGTACTAGTACATTTTAATATTTTCTCTAGTGAATTATCTTGCCCAAGTCAGGCTGAGGACCACTGCTAAACAAAATTGGTGGCACTGCCCACATGCATAACTCAGGTAAATGTGCTGCATTAAAATGGTACTTGTCATCCACACCACAGTAAGATATAATTACCCATCATGATAGCAAGGAAACTTGCCATCGAATGGGTTTCCTAAGAGCTCAGAGAAGCAAATGGATCATAGAATGAAATTATTGCATATGAAAACTTTCTTTCAAGAGAACCAATCACTGTAATAGAAACATCTCACAATATTTGATTTGCTTTGGCCCTTAAACCAAATGTTTCAATTAAACCCATTTGTATTAGCATGGCTGAAATCATTTCCAATGCTTTATCTAAATTACCACAGGCCTCAGCCTGGGATCTCAACCTTAAACATCAGAGGACATAGCCCAGGCTTTGGGCAGTCTATGCACCAAATGTAATAGGGAGTTTTATCATTCCCATATGGGAGCATTCATTAGTGACTGCAAACATTTTCTTCTTATACTTGAAACAAAAATTCTTCAACAGAGAGCTAATCAGTATCTACAGCCAGCAAACAGAATTCAAAAGTAGTTTTTCTATTTAAAGAGGTGTCTGGTTTCACACATGGTAATGGAAGATGAAGATACTCTTTCTGCTTGCATTTTGGATCTATTCAAAATATTGAAATGTTGTATAAGCAGAGATGAAGTTGCAGGTCAGCTGTCCCTTTGGGACCTCTTATTTTGGTTCCCCTTTAGAAATAATGAGGGGAAAACTTAGAAATAAGTTTTGATATATTTGTCCAATTATTCCGACATTAGAATTTTATCCATTAACATGAATTAAAATTTAATCACCAAGGAATATTGTGTAACACGAGGGGATCCTAAATTGTATCTAAACTGTTAAGTAGCCCACATTCTGCAAAGAACCCTGATGTGGGTACACAGTGTATCAATGGCCTGGAAAGACTTTAGTGAGATGTAGTAGCCTGGTTATTGACTAATGCTCACTGTCATCAGGCACCATGAATCAGAGACTTTTAGAATTCAAAGAATATAATTGTAATCTGTATCTCTGTAGGAGATAATCTTAGGACAAGGAAGAGAAGTGGCTTGGCTCAAGGTCACACAGCTCTTTTAGGACAAAGCCCAGACTAGAATCAAGATCTCAGGGTTCTCAATCTTCTGTGTCAATATATTTCAGTTTGCAACCACAAACTAATATGGAATTAGCACCTATCATGGACAGTGACTTTGCTAACTGAAAAAGTATTGATTTTCCCCACTTATACCCCAATTAATGCAAATAATTTAAATATAAAACAACTGGTCATGAATTAATTTCTTCCTTTAACAGAGTAGAGGTTTTAAAAAGTCTATTTATTTGTCTGTCTACCTACCTACCTATCTATCTATCTATCTATCTATCTATCTATCTATCTATCTATCTATCTATCTTAGAGATAGAGGGAGAATGAAAAAAAAAAGTACAAGTGAGGGAGAGGGGCAAAAGGAGAGATAATCTTAAACAGAATCCATGCCCAGTGCAAAGCCCGATATGAGGCTACATCACACCACCCTGGGATCATGACTTGAGCCAAAATCAAGAGTCAAGCACTCAACCAACTGAACCAACCAGGCCCCATGGCTTATAAAAGTCTTAATGTGTATATGTGCTTCTTCCAAATTATCATAAATTCTATGAGGTTAGATATGAGGCTTTCATCTCATATGATTCTATTGAGATAGTACAAGACTCTCTGCACTATAGATGCTCAGATATTGCTCTTCATTGAGGAAGAGCATCAGTTCCCAAAGACAGGAGTATCTACCACTTTCCCTTATAACTCCTGCCCATAAGATAATGTGAAGGAAATTATAGTGCTTGGGAGAGAATATCTGAGTGGTGGAGTTTAAATTTACCTTTGAAATTGTTCCTTACTCCTTTTCTTTACCTCTCCCCAGCCTTACTGTGAAATGTCAGAGAGGATTTTGGAGTTTTTACTAAATTTGGTTCTGCAAGTGAAGGAAGTTTTGAGGACATAGCTCTCATATCCAGTGCTGTAAAACCAACCAAGCAAGGATCAGTCTGGTCTTTAAGTTTATAAAACTTTGAGCCACAACCTTTTGTTTTTAGTTAAATAGTTCAGCAGAACAGCAATACATAGATGTTACGAGCTAGTAACCTAATTGGCAATAATCTCAAGACAATATTGTTGTAATTAAAAACTTTTTTGGACAAGATCTCCAACCTAGCCTCTTTCCTACTAAACATTAATTTTTCTTTCTAGGGATACCTGACCAATTCTTTTACAATTCCATCACAACACTAGCATGATCATGTGAAAAAAGGGAACTATAGGGGTATAAAATTTTTGGAGTATCATTTTCAGCTGGTCAAACTGGTTGATAATGTGGTTAGTCCCTAAATATGAAGAGAGGCCAGAATCTAAGCAAATAGGTAAAGCTATTATTTAAATTAATCAACTTTAACGAAAGCATTTTTTTCTGCTTTCTAGGTTATCATTCATTAACTCACAAAATGTGAATGCATGGCAGGCCATTTAAAGAAATTTAATCACAAAAAATTAGCAAAATATCTGTAATTGAAGATTGTCAAATATTAGCTAAAATAGTCGTGGGTCATGATAAAAAATCAAATGGAGATATTTTAAAAGGTAACTCTAATTTCTGTACTGGTGTTGTTCTTTAAATGAATACAGACTTTTTTCTTTATTTATTTCCTTCATTCTCTTCTCTCCAGCCCTGTTAGGAACAGCTTTAAATTTAAAACTAATATTGTCAACCCCATCCAATTCAAGCTGCATTAGGGTTTTATGGATCTTGTTATAACCTCAAACTAACATAAAACAAAAATTTGTTCTTTGTTCTCTGAAAGCAAAAATAACTAGCTGGCTTAATAAGGGACCCTGGTTTCTTTTTAAAAACTGCTTTTAATGTTTGTTTATTTAATTTTGAGAGAGAGAGAGAGAAAAAAAAAAAAGCAGGGAAGAGGGGAAAGAGAGAGAATGAATGAATCCTCAACAGGCTCTGTACTATCAGCACAGAGCCTGACACAGGGCTCCATCATAAGAACCATGAGATCATGACCTGAACCAAAATCAAGAGTCAGACTCTTAACTGCCTGAGCCACCCAGCTGCCCCAAGGGACTCTTATTTCTTAACATATGAGAACACAGCAGAGATTAGCATGTGTATCCATGCAAATCAAACACTTTGTGAAGGAAAACACTATGCAGAATTCTGGTAAGACAAAGCAATAATGCAAAGACAAAACAGCAAAATGACTGTTAATTTGTCATTTTGGTTGAATGGATGTCGATGGAAGGAAAACTCAGCTGCTGGAGTTTTTAGAATTAATGTTTTCCAAAGCTATAAGAAAATTAAGATATCCTGGCTATGATAGCAAAGTATAAAATTCATAGGGTACTGAAAGACAAATTTGAGAAAAAATAATTGTCCCCAAGTCTTTTCTGACTTTTTAAAATTTTAAGTCATTGCTACATTTGTGCAAATGACTATGGAGAATAGAACAAAGAAACAACATTCTAAGAACATAGTGGATGCAAAAAACTAGTTAACCCCCATATGTACAAAGCATTTTCTCATCTGTTGTCTGATATGATGTTCCTGCATTACATGAAAAGTCAGAAATACCTATCATTATTTAACAGACTAGAAACTAATGTTTCAGAACAGTTAAGGCCATTTATTGGGTAGATATTGTAGTCAAGAGCAAGGATATAAATAACCTAATATGAAAATTCTTTCAGTCTCCTGCAATCCAATATCAACTCTTCTAATTCCAATTGGAATTGAATTCTAATTCATTGTCAGTGATCTTTAATCAAATTTATTGGGAACCTCACATTGTCTGGTAAAATATTAGGGAGTAGTAATTAAATGAAAAAGACTCTCTTAGTGATTATAGAGTTATAAGGGAGATAGATAAGAAAAGCAATACATGAAAAACATGGGAATATGTACCATCAAGAAAACTGTCATTTGAGTGCCTGAGGGACTCTAAATTTAAGATCACCCCATGTCCCCGTTTGTTGGGATAATTCTGGTTTACTTCTGTTTTTCTTGGGATTATTATTGATGGCACCCAATTTCACCCTGAAAAGCATCCTCTAGTATTATAAATTGTATGGCAACCTATATTGGGAGAAAATAAAAAGAGTTTTAGGTGAAGTTGCACTGAAATAATTATATCCCATATAGTTAAAACAATAAAAAACAACTTTAATATTTATTTTTGAGAGAGAGACAGAGAGACTGAGTGGGGGAAAGGCAGAGAGAAAGGAAGACACAGAATATGAAGTAGGCTCCAGGCTCTGCACTGTCAGCACAGAGCCCAACATGAAGCTTGAACTCAGGAACTACGAGATCATATGAGCCAAAATGGGACGTTCAATTTATTGAGCCATTCAGGCACCCCCCTAAAGTGTTTTTAAGTCTATTTATTTATTTTAAGATAGAAAGAGCATACGCACAAGTGGGAGAGGGGCAGAAAGAGAGAGGAAGAAAAGGAGAGAGAGAATCCCATGTAGGCTCCCAACATAGGGCTCAATCTCAAGAACCCTGAGGTCATGACCTGAGCCTAGATCAAGAGTCAGACAGTTAACTGAGCCCCCGAGGTGTCCCTTAATTTTTTTTCTTTTTGAGTGTAGTTGAGACACAATGTTACATTAGTTTTAGGTATACAAGTTAGTGATTTGACAAGTTTATGTATTACCCTATGCTTGCCCATGGTTTTGCAACTAATTTCTCAAACTCCTATCTAATCCACCTCTAATATATACTTAGTTACCAGACTGTCTTTCTAAACCTCAAATCTAGCAATGTCTTAGCCCAGTTTAAAAAACCTTCACTGGCCCCCCATTTTCTCTAAGATAAACTATAAACTCGTTACATAAGAAATACTAGTCCCTGGTCTCTCTCTTTTCATCTTCGCTAAAAACAAGTAAAACATGGCTCTCAGTTCTTCAGCCAGAGTAAACTACTTAGAATCTTCAACTGTGTCATGCTGTCATGCCTCTGTGCCTTGGCACATGCGTTCCCTATGACTGCAACGCCTTTGCCCCAACATTGATCTGCTTGGTGGATACTTACCCCTTTCTTTCCTGAGCCTCACAAGCTTCAATTTCGCTCTTCATTCTGCTACTGAGAATGCACACATCTAGAGGATTATATATTTTTCCAGAAAGTACTGTATGTTTAAGATGGTGCCAACTGTCTCAAAAAATCCGCTGATGTGTTTCCTCAGTAAGGAAGGATGGAGTAACTACCATGTAGCAGCCATGTGCAAAGCTGCACTGTGTATTCCACTTGTAACTGTAGCCAGCAGCAATTGCTCACTAGTGCCTATCTTGGCATTCCAATTAGAAACTCCCAGAAGTAGAAAGATCTCAGAAAAGGGGGATGAGACTAACTTTTAGTGAGCATCTACTCCCTGTGCTCCTTATTTTACACAAAAGGAAACCAAGGATAAGGTCACAGAGAAAATTGGTGAGAACCAGCACAGTTTACAATGCACTCGCGCATCACCATGGTCATAGAGGGCCTATGGGTTCAATTAGCTTGCTTGGAAAAACAATAGTAGAAGCATCCTCACTGGCTACTGAAAAGCACCCACTGACTACCACCTGGATATGCAAATTTCCATACAGCCAAAAAGAAAATGAAGAATTAAGAGGATGTTAAAATAAACAAATACCTGGTGAACTTATCCACACCAATTTCATACATAGTAAACTTGAAATGATCCCTCACCATTCCCTTTAGAGGGATTCATGGCATTATGTTCTGTACATTTCTTGAGCTATTACGGACTAGTCAGTATAAAATTTGAGAAGTTGGGGAGTGGGGTTCTAGTATTAAAGAAGTCTACATTCCATAAGATCTCCATCACCTCCCACCACCCCCGCCTCCCCACCGGTGGCTGACTCTCCTAGGAAACTTACTGGGACTTTGGTGAGGATGGGAGATTAAGTTTTCAAGCAGGTTTAGAAGTGACAACAGAGATCTCTAGATCTCTTTAGGCTACTTCTATGTGAAATACAATAGACTAAGTCCAAAGACCTTTCTAACCACTAACCTTGTGAGATACCAGTCTGGGCTTTAGGAGAATTTTGCTTACTTCTTGGTGGTGGTTTATTTTCAGTCTTAATTTTTCTTTCTTAGAAGTTATATTGCCAATCACAGCTAATCCTGTATGGTCTTTTTGCATTTCATCCTTCTATAGGGATTTGGGGAGTAGGACATATCATGTATGTCTGCCTAAGGTAAGACATATTAAGATAAATCTTGATTCTCTCCCATAATGAGCTTTGAAGAGCATTTTGTAGTTGTGAAGGGGAGTATATATGTAAATATATACAGTATATTTTATAGAAATATATACAATTTACAAAAATTTATATTTTAAAAGAATATATATCATATATGTATATCATATAGGTACATATAAATGAGAGAGATTTTTAATATTATAGAAATTAAATATTTACTTTGCAGTTAAGATTCAGAGAATCTGGGATTATGGAAAATAAAATAATATTGCATCCTTAAATGACAGATAATTTAAAACAACCTCAGCAAAAAGCCCTGATAGGGAGGCAATGCTTTTAAACAAAGCAATTACCTTGCTTAGATGGAGAGGCTACTTTGAATGCTTAAGAACATCATTAGCCATAATTGTCTAGATAACTATATCCAGTAGCTGGTCTGAGATGCCTTGAAAACTCATCTTCTCACTACCGTCAGAAATTAACTTGTGTGATAGGAGAGAGCACGTCTAAGATAGATGGTCTTCTTTCTAGCTGGAGTTCATGCCTCAACAGGCCCCTGACACATCGATGCCTAGTGATGTGCTTTGAGTTGTGTTCAATGGTAATTATAGCATAAAAATGGGAGCATTTTAAGAGTCACATGGTGCTTAGTGCATCAAGCAATTGCTTATTCATAGATTTACTAGGGCATGTGTTATGGTCTATTCTAATTCAAAAGGCAGACACAAGTGTGGTGCCATCTTGTGATATGAAGTAATCTTAATCTTCATACCTGGTCTGCACAATGACCCCTAACTCTGACATCCCAAAAGTACTCAGTGTAGCATCATTGTGGTCTCCAAGATCTTCTGTACTTTTGCCTTTCTGAATCTTATTTCACTGATCTTCCAATTCCTTTGCTCCAGCCTTAATGGTTTCTTTTCACTCCCTGAACATATTCTGCTTTTCCCTGTCTTGGGGCCTTTTACATATAACATTCTTTTTACCAGAGGCACCCATCCTCCAGATTTTCTGTGTCTGGTTTTTTCAGGATTCAGTTGAGAGATTTCCCATGATTAGCCCTATTAAGACTCTCTCCCCACAAACACATGTTATCACTGTCTGTCACATTTCTTTGTGTGATTTTTCTGTAACATTTACCACAATATAAATTTCTAATTTTTAAATTTTTTTGATTTGTCATATTTCTGCCTGTTAAGACTTAAAATTACTTAATAGAGAGATTTTTCTGTCTTATTTATTGTTGTATCCCCAGAACTCAAAATAGTACCTGGCACACACTAGCTGATCAAAGTTTGAATGATTATATGTCTAATAAAATATCAGTGCCACAAGTGGCCTAAATTAGGAATTTCTGGGAACAGTTAGTGCCATCTACTAGGCACTATGTTTCCTCCATGGGATTTTATTCCTCACCCATTTGATATAATAGTTGAACATACACAGATTTTGGAAAGAACTAATCTTAATAAGGTGCCATCTGAAAACTTTATTCTTTCTCACCTTTTCCCACTGAACGTGCCTTTTTCCCCCTCTTTTCCTCAATACCTGGATTAATTTCAGGCAGGCCACTTGGCTTTCCCAGGTATTTTGAGAACATAAAAACAACTTTGTTCATGTTCAAGCATTAGTGATGTATGACACAATTCTAAAACCATTCAAAGTTACTTAATTCCATACATGAATGAAATCAAATGGTATTCTTTCTCTGACTGACTTATTTTGCTTAGCATAATACACTCTAGTTCCATCCACATTAAACAAAACAAATGAACATAGGGGAAGGGAAAGAAAAATAAAACAAGATAAAAACAGAGAGGGAAGCAAATCATAAGAGATTCATAACTCTAAATTAACAAACTGAGGGTTGTGGAGGGGTTGATGGGTGGGGAATGGGCTAAATGGGCGATGGACATTAAAGGAGACACTTGTTGGGATGAGCACTGGGCATCATATGTAAGGGACAAATCAATAAATTCTACTCCTCAAACCAATACTACGCTATATGTTAACTAAACTAAATTTAAATAGAATATTGGAAAAAAATTTCTTTTAAATATAAAATCATTCGTAGTTAAAGCTTTCTTCCTCTCCACAATCCAGCCTGCTTCAAGATTGGAAGACTGTAGTGGTAAAAGAGGTCTTGCTGTCTTTCCTCTCTTCATTCACCACCTCTCCCATTGGCTAGCTTCTGAGGGTAAGGCTGGGGTGGGGAGGGCAAAGAGGTTACCAGGAGAAGGGTAAAGCTTTGCATGGCTAGTACAGGTGAAGTCTGGTATCAGTGTCTTCTAGGCAAGAGTTGACCAAAGATAACTTTTCTTCAGGGACATTTTTTGCAGGTTCCCGAAATATCTTCTAGGCTGGAGTTTTCTTCTCCTGGATATTCCTTCTCCTTTAGTTGGTCAGTTATGACTCACCTTCCACTTGCTGTAAATAGAGTCCCGTTGTCTCTCTCTGTGGTCTTCTACAGGAATTTAAGAAGACCTCAGTCCACTTTCTGGGGGTCCACATCAAATTCCAGAAACTGTGCAGGCTTTTACTTTACAAAATGTGGAGAAAAGGCAGTTTGACTTTCAACACAGCCCTCCATACTCCACAGTTCAGGCAGGGACAACTGTAGCCATAGATTATCACCTTTAAACACTCAACTGTGAGGCAAATGCTAGTCACTGTGGTCCTTATATCCCAGATGATATCTCTCAGGGTCACTGAATGGTCTTCTGCAAGCCTTCTGTCTTAATTTGAATTGAGGAAACCTGTGGCTACATTTCCTCACTGTTGACAATGTAAATAACATAGTCACTGCTCTTTCTAAATGAATCCTGTCTCCATCATTCTGTCAGTTCTTGGCCTTGCTGTCCCCTCCACACTTCTCAGGAGTACATCAGAATCCAAGCCATCAATCCCCATACTCCAGAGGAAATGCAGCAAATGATCTGAAGACTCTTTCTGAACCCTGTCTGGGTGGACATGGGGTTTGAAAAGCCCTTGAATCTCCTCCTCTATGGAGAGAAAGAACACACAGCAAATTAACATTAACACCTTTCTTCAAATGCTACCCTTTCCCTTCTAGCCTTCTCACCTGAAACCTTTTATACTCTTGAGGTTGATGTAAGGTAAAGGCTATGTGGACATTTTTACAATCTCTTTCCATGTCCTGACTAACAGGTCTAGCACTTTATTTCTCCACACAAGGATGATTTAACATTTATTGTATTAGTCTAAGTCTTTGGGGAATCAGCTAAAGGTGAGACAGGGTCTCATTTTAAATACTTGTTGCATTAAAAAGTATATTATTTAGTAATATTAGATCAGTAGTTCTCTCTCCCATACTGACATATTTCTAATCATTTGAGTTTACAACATTGATTTGCTTGAGTCTTTCTGGAGTAAACATTGCTTAATCAGAAGTGGAATCTATTACTAGAGGAGATAAATGAACCATTGTTAATTACTAGATAGCATACAAAGTCATAGATTCAGGGAACATATACAGGGAAACAAAAACTTGTAGAGAACGAGACAAAATCGGGAGGAAATTGCTAAATGTTTTATATTCTTTGATCAAAGAAATTTTACACGGAGTTAGACTTGAACTGAGTAGAACAGAAGTCCTCAGCAAAAACTGAACCTCACATTTACCATCCTGTCAGTGGGGCTTCTCGATTGTTTGGGATATAGTTTGAACCCAAAAAATAGCAACTCTGTACTCCACTGCTTTGGAAACTTTCTCTGCATTTGAGTTCATGGTATCTGTGCCTCTCAACTTATGGAGTGCCAGGGTGGCTCAGTCAGTTAAACGTCTGACTTCAGCTCAGGTCATGATCTCACAGTTGGTGGGTTCGAGCCCCAGTCGTGCTCTGTGCTGACAGCCAGCGCAGAGCCTGGAGACTGTTTCAGATTCTGTGTCTCCCTCTTTCTCTGACTCTCCCCTGTTTACGCTGTCTCTCTCTCTCCCTCAGAAATAAAGAAAACATTAAAAAAAAAATTAAGCTTACAAGTTGTAAGTGCTCAATTAGCGACTATTGATTGATGGCTAGCTTACCTCTATTTGTTTTTCATTAGGTTCCTCATATGTGAAAATATTTTTATACTAACTAGCAAGAATCAAGATACAATCATGCAAGAGTCAATTTAAAGAGGCTCTCACTGGCTAATGATGTGGCAGTTTGGTCATCAATAAAGACAATAACAGAAATCAATGAAAACATATCAAATGTGTTTAAACCTGAAATCTCTTTCTTTTAATAGAAGTATAGTTAACATATTATGTTTTATTAGTTTCAGGCATACAGTATAGTGATTTGGCAGTTCTGTAATTATGGTATGTTCACCATAAGTATAGATACCATCTGTCACTGTACAATGCTATTATATTATTGGCTATATCCCATGCTCTACTTTTCATCCCATGGTTTACTTATTTTATAACTGGAAACTTATACCTCTAAATCCTCTTTATTAATTTTCCCATTGCCTCAGTCCCCTCCACTCTGGGAAACACTAGTTCTCTGTATTTATGAATCTTTTTGTTTGTTTGTTCACTTGTTTATTCGTTTTCATTTTTAGATCCACATAAGTGAAATTATATGGTATTTGTTTTTCTCTGACTTATTTCACTTAGTAAAAGGACATCTATGTTGTTGCAAATAGCACAATCTCATTCTTTTTTATAGCTGAATAATATTCCATTGCATGTACATGCCACATCTTCTTTATCCATTTACCTATCCGTGGACACTTTAGGCTGCTTTCATATTCTGGCTGTTGCAAATAAAGCTGCGATAAACATAAAAGTGCATTTATCTTTTTCAGTTAGGGTTTTGGCTTCTTTGAGTAAATATCCAGTACTGGAATTACTGGTTTATAGAGTAGTTTTAGTTTTAGTTTTTTGAGGAAACTCTGTTTTCCTCAAATTGATTGCACCAATTTACATACTCATCAATAGTACATGAGGATTCCAGTTTCTCCCCATTCTCACCAACATTGTTATTTCTTGTGTTTTTGATACTAGTCATTCTGACATGTGTAAGGTGGTCTCTTATTGTGGTTTTGATATGCATTTCCCTGATGATTAAATAGAAGATCTTAATAAAATAATGATTATCATTAAAGGATAGTAGAAACCAGTTCATTTTGGGAAATTTCTAAATAAAAGAAGAGAGTCAAGTGTTTATTCTGCTTCTGCTTTCGCTATATTGTGTAATTGCATAACCAAATACATGAAGAGAAGTAATGAACAGAAAGGAATACTAATGTTAAAATACCATCATTTTCAATCTCTAATCAAGAAATGAGTCTAGACATTCAACATCAAAGACTGCCTACATCAAAAGAAAGAGAGAGGGGGAGAGAATCATATATTTTTCTGCTCTTTGATGGAAAAATACCTCATTTATAAAAGTCTTAAAAAAGACTTAAAATCTGATCTAAATTTGATCAAGCTTCTAGATCTAATTTCCAACTTATAAGAAATACAGATAATGAAGGCACATGTTGAACTATACCAGGCAGTGTAGTCAACAAAATTTTGATTTTATAATACTCCACAGAAAAAATGACCCTGTTTGTTTGATTAATACATTGTAGTGCAGAGAGAAAGAGAAGGGAAAGAGAAAATCTGGAGTAAAAAATATATATCAACTAATTTGAATTTTATAGTAACTGATTTGAAATATATATCAACTAATCCCAATGTGTGGGTATTATTTGCTGATTCCAATAAACGGTAAAAATAAGGTTTCTGTAAGATAACTGGAAATTTGAACACCACTTGTATTTTGATTATATTAAGAAATAATAAATTATTTTTGGTATGACAGTGGTATTGTTCTTAGATCTGAAAATAGTCCTTATCTTTCAGAGATGCATGCTGAAATATTTATGAATGAAATTATATAGTAGATGAAATTTGCTTCAACATAATATAGGAGATGATATAGTAGATGGGGGATTGATTCAACATAAGTTCATAACTGCTGAAGATAGGTGAAGGGTGTAAGGGAGTTCGTATATAATCTATTTTTGTATTTGTTTCACATTCTTCATAAAAGTACTTTGAAAAATACTAGAGGAAAAACCAATATATTAATCAATATAAATATTCCTTCATAAAACCTAACATATTAGTTCTTAGTGAAATTTGTGCATTTCATTATGAATATTTGCTTTCATTTTTTATTGAAACTATATACTACAGAGTACCAACATACAGAGTGTTAATCTGGTGTATTGATCCAAGAATGATTCAGGGAATCCATAATTGTCCAGAAATGTATGCAAAATTTATCTTGGATGTGTGTTTTTGCATTTTGGAGATCAAAGGATTCTATATAAACCAAAAAATTATCAGAACAAAAAATGTATAGACATTGCTTTTTAATTTTTTTAAAATTTTTAATGTTTTATTTATTTTTGAGAGAGAGAGACAGCATGAGCAGGGGAGGGTTGGAGAGAGAGGGAGACACAGAATCTGAAGATAGGCTCCAGAGTCTGAGCTAGCTGTCAGCACAGAGCCTGATGCGGGGCTCCAACCCACGAACTGTGAGATCATGACCTGAGCTGAAGTCGGATGCTTAACCAACTGAGCCATCCAGATGCCCCTAGACATTGCTTTTTTAAAGAGAGGCTCCAGAGAAATATCAATTTCCTTAGTATGATGTCACAACTGAAATGGGAAAAAAGATGTGTTTTCAAAATAGCGTTAAATCAGCAAGAACATGTATCCATTTTGTCACATCCAGGCATACCATTGTATAATTTGTGGCAAACCTGCTGTTTGAGCAAAACCAGAGATATATCTTATGTACTTGGGGTTTTCATTATCTGGTTGTGCTTTCTCCAAATTCTTAACAGTGAAAACTACCTCCTCTCTAGACCCTGTCCTTTCACTCATTTAAGGCAACTTCCCTTCTAGACCACAGCCTCTTCCAGTTCACCGTGAGCAATATTGGACTCTAAGAACTCTTTTGAGTAACTTTTAGATTTCTGTATGACATTTTACATAACTTCCCTCTGCAAGTGGAGGATAAGTGTTCTGTGGGAAGAGACCATGGTTTTGCTTGTCTGTGTGTTTTTTCCAATGTGGATCCCATGAGGAAGAAAGCATCCCTGTTCATTTGCATCCACCCTTTGTTCTACTTACCCTTGATCTAAAAGTAAAAGTGCCCAAATGAGATATTGTAAAGGAAACTAAGTAAACACTATGTTTGAAGTGATTTAAGTGATTTTCACTTGTTTTATTCTCTAAATTTACTCATCTACTTTTATTCTATTTCAACTTGAAGAATCAGACACATGAAAATATACAATGCCCATATCTGTAAGCAAAATTCTTTTTTTGGTGTTTTTTTTACTTGTTTTTATTTAATTCTAATAATTGGCTGTTTTAAAGCCTGAAGGGTGAATTCTAAGATAAAATTACAAGGAAATCTTTCTCCCTCATGTATGCTTGCTTGTAAGGTCATTTTGAATGTGACCTTTTTTTTTTTTTAACCTTCACAGCTTCACTTACAGTTTTGGAAAGTATATATGCATTTACAGCATTACTAGGTTATCACTACCTCTTATTCTCACATTTAAAACTAATTTCAGGAAAATACAATATCTAGGAAGATTCTCATGAGTTTTCAGCAGGGTTACCATTTTTCTGCAATGTAATAGCTTGAGAACACAAAAGCATTTGAAATAGGCATCTTGATATAAATTGCAGATACTTTCTCACTACTCTTGACTGTGTACTCCCAAATCAATAGAAATTCATGGGATCTGAAAATGAAATCTTGCAGTGTGTGTGTGTGTGTGTGTGTGTGTATGTGTGTTCATTCTCACTTTATGGAGAAAGTTATAATCCTCTTGCACCATTGGCTTCAAGTGGAAAAGTATGAACATTGACATTTGAAAATGAATGTGTTATGGTAAGAGAGGCAAAAGAGATGTTTGGATTCCACACCCCAATTACCTAAGTCCTCTTTAAACTTCACTAACCACACTAGAGTTGTTTTACAAAAACGCTGTGCTAATGTTCAGTTTGTTCCTTCTGCATTACCCAGATGTAAAGGAATAGACTCATCAAAAAATGGAAAAACAGTAAAACCAAGTCTTTCCCAATTAAGGGATTGCTGATCAATATCAAGATGCAGAGTTCTGCAAAATCAAAGATAGTTTTCTAACTACAATGGCCACAGATTCATTTGTGAAGGTCTGACAAAAGGTGATCTACTAAAAACAAATAGATTGTGAATTTAAACAAGAGCTTTAAAACTCCACCTGTTCTCCCTGGCTATCAGCTATCATTTAGTGAGAAACCAGGCGTTTCCTTAGCTCTTCTCCTTCTTGGTAAACCACTAATCCATGCCATGCCATAGGGACTGATTTATTATTTCAGCTAATCTTTAGGAGAGGCTATCATTCGAATATTTCCATATTTCTCTGGTAAGTGGATTGGAAAGAACCATTTTTTTTAATATATCTTTGTATCAGTCACCACTGGAAGTCTAAAATCCCCTGTTTCGACATGTAGATAGATACCTTATTTCCCTTATGAATATGTATATCCCCCAGTTTGATCCCATTCCACACTTTACCTTATTTCCCTCAAACACTCAAAACCCACAAGATCTCATAATCTGTCAGCTTGGAAATCCCATCTCTTTAACTTCTTTGGTTATTGTCTTATTTTCTTGTGAATAAGATGATGTCCCTCTCCTGAATTCATGCCTTCACTTGCAGCTCTATCAGTTGTCATTGTATTTTTACATGTATATTTCTTACACCTAAGTCCCAGATACACGATTGCTTCTTGATTCTCTTTGTCATTTCCAGATCTTTCTCCTTCAAAAACTCCTATTTCTTTAAAGGGCTTGACATCATACTTGACAACCTACTTCTCCTTCTTATTGCTACCAACCTTCCAATTTTAGCACCAGGCTCAGCTCATTGTTTTTCTTTTTACTCTTAACTTGGAATAATTCTTGGTGACATTAACAGTAATGGGATGATCTATTGTATGCCCTGGGCTCTCATATTTTTACACTCTACCTTTGCTATCCAGTCCCATATTCATTGCTTATACATCCTGGTAATAACTGTACCATCTTCAAAATTTCAAACGTTACTGACCACAACCTCCTATATTTTGTATATTTTATATTTATATTATATTTTATAAATGTTCATTTATTTCATTCCTTCCATGACAATGGCTTGACTCCATGTGAACTCCTAACCCATCTTTTTCCTACCACTTTTCCATTCTCTCCTGATGTATGTACTCATTCCCCCTTTTACCCAGCTTAGGTTCTATAGTCCATCATCATGGTCACTTGTTTTCAACATACTTTCAATTCTCTTGCACCTTTCCGTACCACCACCATAAATCTCACAGAAGTTCAATGTTTCTTAAAACTAACACTCTCCTTTCTCTGTTCTTATACCCTAAAGCAGTGTCTAGAGAAATCACATAACTGTGCTGCTAAGATTTAATTTAAATTTGTAGCAGCAAACCTCCAAGTGAGGCCTCAGAACTTTTCAGAAATGTCCAAATACTCTTCTAAATTTCCCTAGTCAGATCACTTTCCCTCTTTCCAGAATGTTTTACTTGTCTTCTTTCTTCAAATGTTATATCTTCCACCAGAGCATTAAGCTTCCAGTGATGTTGTGAAGAATGAGAAACATCATCTTCTACCATCAAATCTACCAACTTATGTACAACCACACTCACACTCTGGGCATTCCTTCTCATTGTTATGTGTGGAATATTCCCGCTGCTGTCACCTGCCAGATCTGACACTCAGGTTCTAAGTTCCATTGATTCTGGTATACACAAGGACTTCACTTCTGCTACTATCCCTTGGCACTCTTACAGCATCCCTGTTTTCAGTCTCTCTCTCTCTATATATATATACATATGTTAACCTACAACCTTGCTGAATGTCTTTATTAGCTTTAATAGGTTCTTTTGCATGTGGCATCTTCAGGATTTTCCATATACAATATCACGTCATCTGTGAATAGACACAGTTTTACCTCTTTCTTTTCTATCTGTATGCTAACAGTGCTCCATGACAACATTGAACAGAAATGGTGAGAGTTGATATTCTTATTCCTGATCTTAAGGGAAAAGGTTTCTTTAAACCATTAAATAGGTAAGCTTCAGATTTATTCATACATGTGCTTTATTGTGTTGAGGAAGTTCTCTCCTAGTTTTAGTCGAGTGTATTTATAATAAAGAATGTTGATTTTTATGAAATGATTTTTTTCACATCTGTTAATATGACTGAGTTTTTCTTCTTTTTTAATATGTTATATTACATTGATTGATTTACATATATTGAACTAACTTTTCTTTGCTATGATAAATTCTACTTGGCCATGCTATATAACCATTTTATATATAACTGGATCTATTTAGCTAGCACTTTTGGGGGATTTTTGCATCTATATTCATAAGGGATGTGTTACTCAAGGTTTTTCAGAAAAAGAAATGATAGAATAAATGCACACATGCACAAACAAATGTATCTATGCTATTATGTATGTGGTTATAAATATATATATATAATACAAATATATTCTGGTGTGTGTATGTGNTTTTATATAAGTATGTATATATATATGTGTGTGTGTGTGTGTGTGTGCGTGTGTGTGTGTGTGTGTCTGTATGAGAGAGAAGGAGATTGATTTAAGGATTTGGCTCACATAATTGTGAGACTGGTGAGTCCAAACTGCAGAGCAAGCCAGCAGGCTAGAGACTCAGGCAAGACTTGACATTGAAGTCTGAGGCATTCTGCTGGCAGAATTTCCTCTTCTTCAGGGGAGGCCTACAACTGATTAGATGGGCTCATTCACTCTTTGGGGGGCAATTTCCTTTACTCAAAGTCTGCTGAGGTAAATATTAAATTTGTGTAAAAAATACTTTCACAAAACTAATGAAACACTTTCTAGACTAGCATTTGACTAAATATCTGGGTACCACATCTTAGCCAAGTTGACACACAAAATTAACAGTCACAGGGATATTGGTCTCTTTTATTTTCTTAAGCTGTTTTTGCCTGGATTTTACAACAGGGTAATACTTGGCTTCAGAGAATAATTAGGAAGAATTCCCTGTTTTACTTTATGGAAGAATTTGTAGAATATTATGTTCATTAATTTTTTAAAAAAAAATATTTGGTAATGTTTGCCAGTGACAGTATCTCAGTATCTGTTTCTGGGTTTTTCTTTGGAAAAATTTTTTTTCTTGTGTACACTAACTCAGGCACTTTATTTCTTATAGATCTATTCAGATCTTCTCTTTCCTGGAGTTAATTTAAGTAGCTTGGGTGTTCCTAAGAATTTGTTCATTTTATCTAAATTATTTATATATTGTAAATGTACAGATAATTTATTTTTAGTATGTTTATATTAAGTGTACATGCTTTTTTGTTTGTCTAAGGAGTTTCATTACCCAGGACTTCCCCCTAGCATATTTGAGGTCAGTTCCTCACATACTCCCAGACCAAAGGAAAAACAAATATGCTTTTTGTTCCTTTAGTTTTGCCTTTTAAAGAAATTTCATATAAACAGAATCATATCATATCATCTGTTGTGTCTGGTTTCTTTCACTACACAAAACATTTTTGCAGACACATTCTTGTTGCTTGTAAAAATAGGGAGTTCTTTTTCATTACTGAGTAGTTTTCCCTTATGATGCTGTCCTAAATTTTATTTATTCATTTATTGACAAGCATATTTAAAGCTGTTTTTTTTTTTTTAGTGATTATGAATTATCACTAGGAAATTTGTGCAGACATAGGCCTTCATATTATAGAAAAAAGATGTAGCAGTGGAATTTCAGTCATGCAGTATGGGAAGTACATGTTTATTTTTTTAAGGAACTATCAAATGTTTTCCCAAATTGCATTGTAAGAGAATTTCCTGTTCTCCCAGCTCTCAATGACATATAGTGCTGTCAGTGTCTTTGAAATGCAAATTAAAACTACAGTGAGCTATCATCACAGTCTCCACCCTAGTAGTGTCTGATTATGATGTTAATTTGCATTTCCCTAATGACTAATGATGTTGAGTTTCCCTTCTTGTGCTTATTAGCCATTGGTACATCTTCCTTGGTGAAATGTCTATTTAAATCTTGTGTTAATAATTTTTAAGTTGGGTTTTTAGTTTTACTATTATAGAGTTAACATGTATTCTTAATATAATTTAGATATAAGGCCAGCAGGTAATATATGACCCACAAAATTGTTCTTCTAGCCTATGGCTTATCTTTTCATTTCAAATGGTTTTTGAAGAGTAAATTTTTTTTTAATTTTGATGAAGTAAAGTGCAATATTTGTTCTATGTTTTCTTGTGTGACTATTATGTTTTTAGTACTTATATTAGGTCTATGATTTATTGAATTATTTGTCACAGTGGTCTGAGATTGTTTTTCTTTTCTCTTTGAATGTGGCTATGCAATGTACTAGCATCTTGGTTGAAAAGACCATTCACTGGGTTGCCCGGGTGGCTCAGTTGGTTAAGTGTCCAACGTTAGCTCAGGTCATAATCTTGCGTTCAGTGAGTTCAAGCCCCACATCAGACACTGTAACAACTCAGAGCCTGGAGCCTGCTTCAAATTCTGTGTCTTGCTCACTCGTTCTTTCTCTGCTCCTCCCCTCTTTGCACTCTGTCTCTCAAAAATGAAAAAATGTTAAAAATATTTTTTTAAAGAAAATACCATTCGTTGACTTCCCTTAACACCTTTTGTCAAATATCAGTGCCTTATTCTATTCCATTTATTAATATGTCTACACCAGGCTCTGAGATAAACAGTAAAGGGGACACTTGCCTCCAGAAAATGAGCCCAGGCTTATTTTATCCTCATGATAATGTCAAGCATCCCAGTAAAGTAACAGACACAAGGCTCAGGGCACAAGCCCTTTCCAAATCTCTGCTTATACGTTGTTTGCCACATATATGTTGGCTATAACTCATTATAAGGCCAGAATCAAGGGACTGAAATGCAAAGTTATGCTGCAAATTCATGGGTATAGGAAAGAAAAGAATTTATCAAGAGGTGGTAAGACACCATGAAAAGGGAATTGCTATGTGATGGGCCTAGACAAATGGGGCCGTCGACAGTCTTGCAGATATTTCCAGGGCTTAGCAAGACCCAGAAGTGTCAGGAAGATTCCTTTGTACCCATGAATGGCACAAAGTTAATAGAAAGAGCTGGTTAATATAAAGGGGCTTTGTGGATGGGCATAAAGGATGACTTAACAATGACAAGCTGAACTAACAGCATGATGAGGCCTCATGACTTGGTATTCAGAGTCAGTGTACAGAGAAAATGCTGTGAAGGGCAGATAAATTGAAATAGATCTAGTATTCATATACCCTGGCAGAGGAGGGGTGGAAATAGAAATTTAGTGCAATACAGAAAATTAAAGAATGTTCTATTTTTTCTATCTCTCAATTTGTGGTCTACGACTCATTTTCATAGTTGGAGTCTCTACAGTTATTTATCTACTTTACTTCCTGCAGCCATGTTTACACTAGGGTGTTTGGTCAGGGGAAAGCCTGCTGTGATTTGGCAAGAACCAAAAACTGCATTATTGTCTTATCTTTTATTTTCATTTATGTATTTATTTATTTATTTTAGGATTTCTTCTCCAAAATTCCACTGCCTTTGTCACTGCTCACAGTTTAGAGCTCTATCTAGCCAGCAGCTGGCCCAGTGATTTCACAGAGTCAGTCCCTGATGAATTATGCCTAGGTTAGAACATTCTGGGGCTGGCTGGTGGTGGCTGAATGACAGCCTGTTTAATGAACTCTTCAGAATCATATTCTACCTATTTTTTAATAGTTTTATTTATTTAGTTTTATTTCTTTGCTCTCTTTTCTTCTTCCCACAGCCTGTTCTAAATTTTAATGTTCTTTGCTTTCTTTTCTTTTTCTTTTTTTCTTTCTCCTTCCTTCCATTTTTCTCTGTTTCTCTTTCACTTTTTAAGTTATTTATTTATTTTTTGAGAGAGAGAGAGAGAGAAGAGAGTACATGCATGAGTGGATAAGGGGTAGAGGGAAAGGGAGAGAGAGAGAGAGAGATTGAGAATCCCAAGAAGCCTCCTTACTGTCAGCACAGAGCTCTACATGGGGCTCAATCTCAGGATTGTGAGACTGTGATCTGAACCAAAATCAAGAGTCAGAGGCTTAAGTGACTGAGCTACCCAGGTGCCCCTCTTACTCTCATTTTTCAATGGCCCAGTTAACTTTGGGAACAAAAGTCACAGAGCCCAAAATAAATGATCAGATTTAACATTGCTTAAAAAAAATTGTCCCCCATATTACATGCAAAGACATTTAAATATTAAAAGCATTTTTCTTTTTTTTTTAATTTTTAAATATTTATTTATCTTTGTGAGAGACAGAGACTGACAAAGTGCAAGCTGGGGAGAGGCAGATAGAGAGCAAGACACAGAATCTGAAACAGGCTCCAGGCCCTGAGGTGTCAGCACAGAGCCCAATGTAGGGCTTGAACTCAAGAACCGTGAGATCATGCCTTAAGCCTAAATTGGACGCTTAAATGACTAAGCCACCCAGGTGCCCCTTTAATAGCATTCTTTCATTTGACATATAAAAATTTATTTAACAGACATTAAAGTTGTTTTCAAGTTTTTACCATTATAGATTGAATAATGACACAATGAATATCTATCATCTTAGTATATATCACTACTTACTGGGTCACTAAATACACTTAAAATCTTGTTTCATACATGTTGCTAAATTGCTCACCATTAATGAGAATGTCCTTCTCAATATTTTTTAATGTTTATTTTTGAGAGAGAGACACAGAGTGTGAATGGAGGAGAGTCAGAGAGAGACACACACACACAGAATCTGAAGCAGGCTCCAGGCTCTGAGTTGTCAGCACAGAGCCTGAGAGGCGGGGCTCAAATTCACGGACTGTAAGCTCCGACCTGAGCCGAAGTTGGATGCTTAACCGACTGAGCCACCCAGGTGCCCAGGAATGTCTTTCTAGTGGGAGTAGAGGTAACTCTTTGATACTTAAACTTCTTTTAAGGATGAAAGGAATAATAGTGCCAAGTCAGGCAGGCTGTGAAGATAATCCTATTAAGAGTCCCTATGGAATGTGGCCTCAGCACCATGAGGATAGACCTGAAACTCTTTCATTCAGTAACCTTGGAGTTAAGGATGCAGTTGGAAACACAGGGTGGAAAACATCAGGAAAAAAAGAAAATACTCATATCTGAATAAGCAATTTCAATATACAAAAATTATGGAAACAATATCAGGTGATAAGAAGCTAAGGAAAATGCAAGGCATGAATGGCAAGAGATGAGGGAAAATCCAGATAGTTTTTCAGGGATAAATCCCCCTGCTGGAAGTTCTTTGACAGTGGCTCTCTAACATTAGAATGTTTAATATTCCCCCAGGCTTGGGTGCCTGGGTAGGGGGGCTTAAGTATGGGCTCTACCCCAGAGATTATGATTTGTATAGCTGAATTAAAGTCCAGGAGGTTCTGGTTGAGATGTTCATCTAGGAGTGTGCGTTTCAAACACTGATTTTAAAGGCAGCTGAATTAAGGAATATGTAATCCCTCAATAGACAAAAAAGAGTTGAGTTCAGATCCGTTCAAATACAGTTGACCATTGGGTGACATCTCAGGGCTGGGGCTTTAGTCTCTATATAATCAAAAATCCACATCCAATATAATTTTGACTCCCACCAAAATGTAACTACGAATAGCCTACTATTGACCAGAAGTCTTAAGTAGTTGTTTAACATACATTGTGTGTGTTATGTGTATTATATATTGTACTCTCACAATATAGTAAGCTAGAGAAAAGAAAATTATTAAAACATAAGAGAAAATATATTTACAACACTATATTATACTTATTGAATAACAACCACATATAAGTAGAACTGTACTTTTCAAATTGGCATTGTTCGAGAATCCACTGTATATATTTGAGAGTCTTTGAACTGTCAGCAATGGCTTGGTGGCAAAGAGTTGTTTTTCCTCCCAAAGGACTTATCCCAGTAGGCTGCTGCCTGTCCTACCTACTTTTAAAACCTCATTTGACTATAGGCAGGTGCTGCATACTGAGTCTGAAAGCTCAGTTTTCATTCATCAGTTTGCATCTCTTTCTACCCCCCTCCTTACCTCCCTCCTGCCAAAGTTCAGTAAGGGCACTTACTTAATGACACTCTGTAGCCGAGCAGATAAAGCCTGATTTCTCTGAGCTGAAAGCCACCTCCCTTCTATGGGAATGTGTTCTGAGACACTGTACACAGACAAGAAGCATTAGCATCTGATCTGCTTTATCCTGAAGCAGTAGGAGCCTAGTGCTTTATGCCAGAAAGCTAGTCTGTGGGGTAAGTGTAGAGATAGGGAGCTTCTCCTTGCTTGGCTTGTCAGGGGATCAGCGGGTAAGGTTTGGTTCCAGTGATGTTGTCTGTGACAAATGCCTCCCCAAAGCCAGGCTGCATCACTTTACTGATGCAGCCCATCTCTTCCAGATTTCAGTGACCACATGGCCCTCTAAAAGAAACACTCTTTGCAAACTTTCTTTGGAGGTACCAAGTAATATGTGTGATATTATGCAAATGTGGTCTTTATCCAGTGCTTTGGTTCTGTGACAGGCCAAGAGAAGCAAAATAGAAAATTTCACTGCTTTTCCTATGTGCCCTGAGTGGATAGAGGAGGCTTTAGGTTAGCTAATTGCAAGGCAGGCAGAGGAACACAGAGCAGGTTGCAGCCCTGGCTTGAGCTCCCTATGGTCACTCAGAAGCCGGGGACGGCTTAGATACAGTCATAGATCTTCCAGATGGAATGGCTGGATTTAATCTTGTCCAGGCAGGGCTGTGGGAGGATGAAGCATGCTGGACAGTAGCAGCCTTCCTCATGAAAGCTGATAGGCAGAGTCGCCTAAATTTGAGTTAGCAAAGACACTATTGGGAGTGTCCCCACATTTGATCCTATGCTTGACACATCTTGGTTCTTTGGTTTTCCCTCTCACCGGCACTGACTTGCTAGCCAAAGAATGAATAGGAATCTTTGAGCCAATTGTCTTCAGAGACCCTGAGATAGTGGCATTAGGACAGAATTTTGTTCACAACTGAGTAAACCATTAAAAGAAAATAGAGACAGAGCTGATACAGGTTTGCAAAGGACATCTGCAAATCCTGCAGTCATCATCTCATGGTCAAGATAAACTGAGGTGTAGACTTTCCATTTTTTAAAATCTCCTGTTACATTATAAGATGAGAAAAGTTTATCCAAGTTGAGATATTTTTAAATTTCCCCATTAATACATTGATGCTTTACATTCATTTTCTTTGGAACCAATTTTACATTCAACAAGTTGGCACCGTTTAAAAATTTTCAGCATCTTATGTAGGTAAGATCAAAAGCCTAAATCTGAGAAGGACTTTTGTGACAGTGACGCTCAGGCCAGGTCCCTTGACTTGCACGACACTGTTGGCTACCAAATGGCTCATACTTGGGACACCTTCCTGGACCCTCCCTCTCTCAGCTTGTCAGATATTTCCATGAGGGGATTCAGAATCTTATTTCACATCAAGTGGCAGAGTTTCCCCATATCAGGATGCATTCAGTGTTCCCAAGCAGAAAAGAGATTAGGTTCAAGTCATCCAGGTACCTTAAGGCTGTGTCTTCCAGGTTG
This sequence comes from Crocuta crocuta, assembly GCF_008692635.1. NCBI lineage: Eukaryota > Metazoa > Chordata > Mammalia > Carnivora > Hyaenidae > Crocuta > Crocuta crocuta. The sequence continues at coordinate 5,210,967 of NW_027533395.1, read as the reverse complement.
AATGTACCCAAGAGTGATCTTTATCTTCAGATAAGGATAACCCCGCAACTCCTCCTTATACACAAAAGAGGCCAAACCCAGAGTCTAGGAAAATCTTCACCACTTAAACCCTAGATCCATATATAAGAACTACATGCATACATGCAAGAGGGAGTCAGTCTCTCGCCAGTAATATCTACCTGCAGTATTTCCCTTCATATGTGCATCAGGATCCTTACCAATTAGTGGGGTTTTGGGTGCATTTCTTCAGGTTACATGTGGGCTAACAGCCAATCCTGATTTGCTACCTGCAGCATTCACCGTATAACAACACGGGCATGGAAATTCCCTATTTAGGTTTTTGTCCACGTCTCTGAGTCATCAACATCATAAAATACCAAACAATATATTTTTTCATACTTTAGTTGTCTTTAACTAACAATGGTAACCCTTTCAACTCAGTGTCAGGCTCAAGTTTCTGAATTACCCCAAATGGATAGGCAGCCCCTCCCACCACCACCCCCACACAAAATATGTTGTTTCATGTAAACTTATATAACCTTTCATTTTTCAAAACTCTCAATAAGGACATGGTGAACACCAAGTGGCTATATGACCACCAGCTCACTCCCTTTAACTGGGTTCAGATGCAGAAGGGTTGGAAGGCTTTGGGATTGGAGCTCCTAGAGACAATATCTCTTGTCCCTTCTTCTGTATGAAGCCTGCTGCCACCAACATGGCCATTTTAGGAATTTTTATATGGAATCAAAAGGCAAGTTTGGTTAGAATTTCAGGATGACTTTCCTATCATTGTCAAAGGAGAGGAGTCCAAGTTTGGCTATTGTTATTTAACTTCACTTTGGATGAGTTAGAAGAAATATGTATCATATGATGGAATTCTATACTGATTAGATTTTAAATTGGTTCATGGTTTTATATTTCAGAAGCCCAGATTTTACATGGCACATCTTTCAGCTGAACTGGCACTTGATTTAATTTGGTGGGGGGGTGGGGAATACACTCCTTATGGGAATCATGGATACTGTGATATTAGTATTGCCAGTCTTCTTTCTGGATGTAGTTAGAAGGGAGAGTGCAGTCCTGTGATTGAAGTGGGCTGGGCCATTCTGTGCTGTGTGTGGCCTGGGATAAACTCAGATGGTGTGGGCTATATTATTCTCAGCTGAATTGGGTTGTGCCAGCATATGCTGGGAATAGCCATGTAGTCTTATGTTACGATGGATTGTATTAATTTTTTCTGAGGAAGAGTGTTTCTTTTTCAAGGACAAACATGAAATGCAACAATAGCATGCTTCTAGGAATAAAATACATCTTACATCTACCATTTTTCTGGTTAAATGGAGGAAATAGAGGTTTGATTCAACAAATGAAAAGTATTGGTTGATGATTGACAATTATGGGCAATTTATCACTACAGTTTATAAACTTATAAACTTATAGTTGGCTTGAGGATTTGTGAAAAGTACTATCATGCTATATTATCATTCATTGCTCATTAAACCCCTTGATTTGTTTTCAATTAAATTATTTTTCAGTGACACAGATGGTTTATTTTTTTTCCACAGCTTTCTCAGAATTCACCCTGGGGTCATCAGAGATCAGTTTATAGTTACTCATTATTATTCTAACTAATACTTGTTGAATGTTTGTAAAATGTAACATACTATACTGGGAGACGTGGAAGTACAAATAAAAATGCATCATGATCTGGGTCCTAAAGCATTTAAGTTCTGTTAGGATTTCAGTTAAATGTAATATAAATTTGTAATTAGAAATCCATGTCTCACCCTGAAATCTTGATTTTGCTACCTATTAGCTGTAGGAACTTGGGCAAGTTTCTTAACATATTTAAGCCCTTGTGATGATTTTTTTAAATTATAAAAAAGAAACAGTAATAGTGTCTACTCAGTAAAATAGATTAGGTGGGAGAATTGCATGACATGACATAATTTTTGTAAAGAATTTAATTTATAGGAGATGTTATAAAATGTTGGTGATTATTAATAATCAAATATTATCAGCAATGTTATAATACACAGCACATTTATTCTTTCCTCATTAGCTTTTTAAAAAAATTACATGTATGTTAAATCATAAATATAAAAGAATAAGAGTTTCTTGGGATAGACATGCTGCCTTCACTATATTTAAATCTTTAATAATCTGCCTTCAGACTATGTGGCTTTTAAATTTTCTTTTTAATGTTTATTTCTTTTTGAAAGAGAGAGAGAGAGAGAGACCCAGAATCCAAAGTAGGCTCCAGGCTCTGAGCTTTCAGCACAGAGCCCAATGCGGGACTCAGACTTATGGATCACTAAATCATGACCTGAGCCAAAGTCAGATGCCCAACTGACTGAGCTACCCAGGTGCTCCAGACTATGTGACTTTTAAATGCTTGTTGATATTATATGCTAATTAGCAGATGAAATGAGAAATTCTTCCAGTAACTTTGGGTAATATTTCCAGAGAAGCTGATAATTTTAAGAACTCAAAGATAGTGCTAAGTTCAATGTCTTTAGAATATAGAACTGTGTTAGAAGTCCATGTACTTGCTCTGTGACCTGAGGCAAACACTTAAGCATTTTACACATTAATTTCCTCAACTGGAAAATGAGATTAATACTGTTTTATTTTAAAATGTTGTTCTTAAGACTAAGGGTAACTATACATATGAAACTTTTAACATCATACAGAATATATATTAAACACCGGATAATTGGTTATTCTAACTATGCATCTGACATGATCCATTAAAACACTGAGGAGTAAATCAGAAACCTGAAAATGACTTGGAGTATTTTGAGTACTGGCTGTCATGTAACTGAAAAGGATGTGGAGGAGGAGCTGGGCAAATTGACCCATAGGAATGGAAGATGGAATATGATAGAAGTTTGTTCATTCCCCTGAGGTTATGAAGACTGATGGGAACACTGTTATTTCCGGCCTGATGGGGGCACTCTTACCTAATGTCAGATAATGTAACAGTTGTTAGCATCTCTTGATGATTTCTTTTGCATGAGGCACTCTGCTAAACACTTTACAAGGGCTGCATCATTTGAACTGTATGGCCACCTTGAAGTAGATACTGTTATTACCCTCATTCGACAAAGGCTTAGGGGATTTTGGCATTCTGCCCAGTGTCTCAACTAATTAAGCCCAATGAGTAGGACTCGAAATCAGGGTGAATCTGACCATGGGGCCTGTCATCCTCATCACTGCTCTGTATCCTCTCCACCAAAACAGAAGAAACCATTGTCATTTTTATTCTCAAGGTATTTGACCCCTTAATCTATCTTGCATTTAATTTATGAAATTCAGAAAAATTCTAGTCAGTTTAAGAAGTAAAAAATTTTGGGTTTCTTTTTTAAACATCCAAGCATTTAGTTTAAGAAATAATAAACATGGCTTGAGACTTATGATTGAGAGGTGATAATTGGCAAATTTAAATTTATAATCCCCTGGCTCTATGTACCATGTTGATGGATGATGACCTGGTAACAAACCAGGGAGTTTGTTATTCTTTTGAGGAACCAGCATATTGCCGTCTCACTGACTTTCAGACCTGCATGTACCAACAGCCTCTGGCCTGAATTTGAAACATATATATCTTTCAAATATATATTGTATATATTTGAAATAATATTTATATATTTTATGGATATGATTAAGGAACACAAAAAGCAAATGAATGAAAGCAAAACATTCCCACATCTGTGAAAGAAGTTTTTCTACAAAATAGTCTCAAGTGCCACTGTAATTTTGACCTTCTCAATAGCAACCACTTATATTGTAGACAGAAGACAAGGTTTGTGGAGTTATTATAAGCCTTTTATGCAGAGCTGAAAAGCATTAAAAAAATTGAGCCTGGGTTTTAAAAATAGCTCTTATAAAATCTACCTTGTAACATTTCTGCCAAGTGATTTTTAATAAATTATTATTCATAGCATAGACTTTCAAGGAGCAGTTATATGTTTGCCTTCCTTCAGAAGTTAAAGTAGGAATTGAAAAAGACAAGAAGGTATTCTGTTTGTCCTGTGAGAAAGATGCTCACAATTGTTCTTATATGTGTCAGAATATTTATTTGTATTATATTATTTAATAAACTAAACACGTTAGTATTTCTCAGAAATTGTGCATAAATGTTTGGCCATGTTTGATCACAGTGTCCTAGCATAGTCAACATATGACGACTTAGGAACGTAAGTACAAACCTGAAGCAGTTTTACTTTTAGCATTTTGTTTAGGCATCTCTTGTTGAATCTTTCAACATTTTGGACAGATTCCATGGGTTTTCCAGTCATGTTTGGTTATGAAAATTCCAGTTGCATTTAATCCAAGTAAAAATGTAATGTCTTTTTAAGTGAAAACCTTCCTTTTACTTGGCTCAGGGATTTGCTCTGACAATAAGACTAGTCAGTCTTATATTCATCCTCCACCTTGAATTTAAGTCCTCACTTTAGTTCTAACTAAATGGCTCAGCATTAAGTGTATTAATGGAAAACATGTGTGGGTTTGGTCCTAGAGGCAGACACATGGATCAGACCTATCCTTTATTCTCAAAATAAACACAGTGTGATAGGAAAGAAAGGCATTAAAACAATTCCATTATAATGTTATGTGATATGAGCAACAATGAAAGAGTAAATAAAAATAAATAATGTCATAGAAAGTAGTTCTTCCCACAGTTGATTTCAGAGAAGAGTCCATAGATCGTTATGTCTTGAAATGGACTCAGAGGGTCAGGTAAAGATAGGACATCCTGAGAAGCAGTGATGGAATGCACACAGGGGGAAAAAATAGTCTGATTTTTCGGAGAACAAGTAGATATTAGGTAAAATAAAAGATGGCCAAACTGCTGTTAGAGTAGAAACCAAAAACAAGTATTCAGTGCTTGGGGCCCAATCTCTAATGTGAATATTCTGTCATTTCTCTTGGCAATATAGTGAATACAGCTGAATCTCATGTATTACAGTAGGTAGTATGAGAACTTTGGAAAATTCATAAAGACCAATAGCATAGGAATTCTTAAAGGAGGCTTGAAACTTCATTGGGGTGAACATACATGTGCACACTCAATTTTGTGCTATTTATTGTTGCCAACTACGTGTTATCCCTTACATATGGGAATTAAAAGATTAATGGCACAGTTACTCTTTGTAAGAAAATTCAGACATGTGGAGGTTAGAAAAAGTATGGTAACTTCTGTAAGAGAGGGGTAAGATGCATGGATTTCAGGGTAGGGGGATCATCATTCCAAAGTAGGAGGCCAAGTAGATGGCTTCCTTAATGCTTTGGCACACAGCAATTGACAAAGACCTCTCAAAGTAAGTGTAATGTCAATAGGTTAAGGCAGAAGTATAAGCAAAATCATAGAGATGAGGAAGTACAGGCACACCAGTGCTATGGTGAGCAATCTGGCCCATGTAGGCAATTAAAGGAAAATTAAAGTGGGAAGTATGTAGTGACTAGAGAATAGATGGCCCTGAATGTCATTTTCATTGGGAATCAGTGGAGAATCGCTGTTGGACTGCATAGGGACAGTTGGAAGACTACAGTCACAGTGCAGGTTGAGAAGCTGTGAGGGTGTCATAAAACCACATACATAGAATAGAAAGAATTTGGAAAGGAATATGTGGTTGGGGTGGTGGTGGTAAAGGATGACACTTAGAGAAATCAGAGGAAGAGCTTGTTTTGAGTTGAGGAAAAGGGGATGAGAGCTGCCTACCATAAGCTCTGTCCTACACCTGTGCTTTATTTTTTTACATATATTTTTATTTATTTCTAGGAGAGAGAGAGAGAGAGACAGTGTGAGCAGGGGAGGGTCAGAGAGAGAGGGAGATACAGACTCCGAAAGAGGCTCCAGGCTCTGAGCTGGCAGTCAGCACAGAGCCCGACGCGGGGCTCAAACCCACGAACCGTGAGATCATGACCTAAGTGAAAGTCGGACGCTTAACCGACTAAGCCACCCAGGCGCCCCTACACCTGTGCTTTAAACATTGATTGAGCTGTGGCGCATAGATCTACATCATATAGCTTTATTATATGGGTGGCAATTGTAAAAACAAACTCCTTGCAACTACCTGGTGACCAATTAATCCCATGGATAGTGTATTATTTATGAACTCAGTAATTTAGAAATATAGGGCCTTTGCTTCTAGACAGGTGTGCTGTATGTAGGTTTGAGCTGCATGAGCAGATTCATATCTATAGTTTTTCGCATTCACACATTTCATGTGGCATGTTTTGTAAGAAGTTTGATGAGGAGTTTTGCTTTGCCCAAGATGTTAACTCCTCAAACAAAGGAACGTTCACCCCAAATTAGTCATTCCTTATTCTGTTGACAGAAAATACTGTCTTTTTACAGGGAGAAAAGATCTGTCATCTTCACATTAGATTGAATCATAAGAGAGTTACTGTCATGGAGATCAAAAATAGTCAAATATCACGGTAGTTCAACCTCTACATGCCCAGTAAGAGTGACGCAGTAGAAAGAACACTGAGAAAAGCACAGAGAATCTGAGTTCTGGTTCTGATTCTCCCATTTAGATATATGATCGCTCTCAGTCAGTTCACTTTCAAAGCTTGGAACAAATAAAGAACCATAGAATGGTGCCAGGAGACACCAATTTCTTTTATCAGGAAAGATAGCCATTATTAACCATAAGGTTGTCATACATTCAATATAACTATAGGATCTATAGATTGTACTGGTAAAAAAAAAAAAAAGAAAGAAATTCTAAAGCCATGTTACTTTGGTTGGTTTGGATCCTGGCTCCATAACAGCATCCAGTAATTGGCAGTTAACCTCTTTACAGTTTCCTTCCTGGCAAAATAAGCATAATAAGAGTATCTTCTTACTGAATTATTGTGAGAATTAAAACAGTTAACATATATAAAATTCATAGAATAATGTCTACTACATTTTAAACACTATATCCATAGTTGCTACTTTTAACACTATTATAAGCAAGTTCTTTGCTAGAAGAGTTTTGTTGCCTTCACTTTTCATTCAGCTTTTTTTTCCTTTTTTTTTTTTTTTTTTTTTTTTTTTTCCCATTCAGCTCTAATGGACTGGTGCTAAACTGTCAGTGGTCAACTTTGAAACCATGTACAAAACCCTGGGGTTGGGAATCAATAGTGACAGCAGCTAATTTTGGTACTTGAACATGGGGAGTCTTAATTGAAATAAATCAATATTATCAAGGAATGGGATAAAGGCCCAACTGGAGAAATTCAAAATGGAAAATAACAAGGGCCAAATTACACTTTAAAACTTTCGATCAAGTCATCAGCTGGTAGAGAACAGAGTGTTTTATTACAGAAAAGTAACCAAGCAACTACTATACAGAAAGGCTGCCATGTTTCAGGAGTTGCTGTCGGTTTCGGAAGCACTTAGCTAACATTAAGCCCAATTAGTGACAGGATATACTCTGTATCCACTTTAGCCAAGGGGAAGTGAAAATAAGCTATTGAATTCTTAGAATACAGGAATAAAGGAAAAGTCAGCTTCAAGGTCAACTGCTAGCAATGAAGAAGTTCAGTTTTGCTTCTCAGTCCTTTGCGTTTTATTTGCTGTCTGCCCTTTCTCTCTGCCCTTAGCACACAGTGTAACTTCGAGCTCTCCTAGCCACAAATGCTCTCCAGATTGCTGCAAAATAGAAATTGCTCATGATATTTGGTGTAAAGCAGAGAGGGACAATGTTAAATACAGGTTTTCTCTCCACAAGGAAAGTTTGCACAAAAAGTGTTGGGCAGGAAATCACAAATATGAACCACAAATTTTATTCCAAATTTTGAAGATCAGATTTGCTTACTTAAATAACTTGTCATTTAGATTGCTGCCTCTGGTTGTAGCATCAAGGTCAACAATCAATAAACTCATTAGGGCTTACAAGCATCTTTGATTAATATTCCCTGTCTAATTTCCTGAGAAATGTACTATATCTTCTAGCTTAATGAAGACAAGCCTGAGTTATTTAGGTCTTTCTTAGTGAGGCTTATTTGCATATAATTAACTAGATTTTCCATGTTTATAGCAAGCAGTAAAAACTTTGTACCAATGGATGTACTTTTTACCAAGTTGCATATGATTAACCAACTGTTTTTGTTCTGCTAGAAACTCTGACTGACAAAAAACTCTATTTTTAAGTTGTCAATTAAAATCAGATTTACCCAGGCTTAGTCGGTTAAGCATCCGACTTTCGCTTAGGTCATGATCTCACGGTTCGTGGGTTCGAGCCCCGCGTCGGGCTCTGTGCTGACTGCCAGCTCAGAGCCTGGAGCCTGTTTCAGAGTCTGTGATTCCCTCTCTCTCTGACCCACCCCTGCTCACGCTATCTCTCTCTCTCTCTCTCTCTCAGAAATAAATAAAACATTAAAAAAATTAAAAAAAAAATAAAATAAAATCAGATTTACCCATATATAAATTGGTTGGGCTCCTTCTTGAGAGCAGTTTCCATATTTCTTCTTTAAAAATTAATAGTCATTTATAGGTTCACAGCAAAACTGAGTGGAAACTACAAAGTTACCATGTATCCTCTGTTCCCACACAAGTGCAGCTTCTCTCATTATCAGCATCCCACATCAGAATGATATATTTGTTATAGTTGATGAAGCCACATTAATACATTATTATCACCCAAAGTCATAGTTCAAATTAGAGTTCACTGGATGTTATGCATTCTATGCATTCAGACAAATGTGTAATAACATGTATCTACTAAGGTAGTATGGTATAGAATATATTGATTGTCTTAAAATCCTCTTTGTTCTGCCCATTTAGCCTCCTGTCCCCCCAACCCCTGGCAACTACTAATATTTTACCATCTCCATAGTTTTGCCTTTTCCAAAATGTCATATAGTTGTAATAATACAGTATGTAGTATTTTCATATTGGCTTCTTCCACTTTATAATATGCATTTCTGGTCCCTCTGTCTTTTCATAGCTCGAGAGGTCATTTTGTCATTAGCACTGAATAACATTCCATTGTCTGTCTGGATACCACCATTTATTTATCCATACACCTACTGAAGGAAAACTTGGTTGCTTCCCAGTTTGGGTAAATATGAATAAAATTGCTATAAACATCCATGTGCAGGTTTTTGTGTGGACATAAGTTTTCAATTCATTTGGGTAAATAGCAAGCAGTAATTGCTGGATCTTAGCATAAGACTATGTTTAGTTTTGCAAGGAACAGCCAAACTATCTTCAAAATGGCTGTACTATTTTGCATTTCTACCAGCAATAAATGAGAGTGTTCCTCTTGCTCTACATCCTTGCCAGTATTTGAAGTCGTCAGTGCTTTAGATTTTGGTCATTCTAATAATGGGTGGTGGTATCTCATTGTTGTTTTAATTTGCAATTCCCTGATAATATACAATGTTGAACATCTTTTCATATGCTTATTTCCCATCTGTATATCTTCCTTAGTGAGATATCTATTCAGGGAAATTGACCATGTTTTAAATTGAGTAGTTGTTTTCTTATTATTTTTAAGAATTCTTTATATATTTTGGATAACAGTCCCTTATCAGATATACCTTTGCAAATAATTTCTCCCAGTTTGTGGTTTGTCTTCTCATTCTCTTAACATTGTCTTTTGTAGAGCAGAAGTTTTAAACTTCAATCAAGTGCAGCGTATCAAATTTTCTTTTATGGATCTTGCCTTTGGTGGTGGATCTAAAACGTCATCACCATACACAAGGTCATATAGGTTTTCTCCCGTGTCATTTTCTGGGAGTTTTATAGTTTAATGTTTTATATTTAATTCTGTGATCTATTTTGAATTACTTTCTGTGAAGGGTGTAAGATCTGTTTCTAGGTTTCCTTCTTTCCTTCCTCTTTCCTTCCTTTCATCCCATCCATCCATTCATCCTTTCAACCTTCTAGCCTTTCTCTCTCCTTCTTTCACATATGGATAGGATGTCTAGTTTTTCCAGCACCATTTGATGAAAAGACTATTGTGTTGCATTTGTAAAGGATCGGTTCATGTTATTTATGTGAGTCTATTTCTTGGATCTCTATGTTGTTCCATTGATCCATGTGTCTCTTCTTCCAGTGATACCACACCATCTTAATTACTGTAGCTTTATTCTAAATCTTGAAGTTGGGTAGCATCAGTCCTCCAACTCGCTCTTCTTCAATATTGAATTAGTTATTCCGGATCTTTTGCCTCTCCATGTAACTTTAGAATCAATTTTTAAATATGCATGGAATAACTTGAAGGAATTCCATTTGGGATTGCACTGACTCTAGATCAAGCTGGGAAGGACTGACATCTTGACAATAGTGTTTTCTTCATCATGAGCATGGACTGTCTCTCCATTTATTTAGTTCTTAATTGATTTTGTTCATCAAAGTTTTACAGGTATCCTCATATAGACCTTGTGTGTGTTTTAAGATTTATAGCTAAGTATTTAGGTATATTAAATGCTAATGTAAATGATAATGGGTTACTATCTAATAATACAGTGTGATTTTGTTGTTTCCTTTGTTGTTCAGTTTTATATTTTATTTTGTATTATTTTGTTTGAGGGTAAGCCTTATTAGAGAAATTGAATGCACTGGCATATTACAAAATGATTCCTTGCCTGCCCCCCTCCCCTTCCTTCTGGAGAAGCATAAGGAGATTTTTGTCTGATTTTGCTTTTAGGACCTGGTAACTCCTAGAAGTAAAACTCACAAAACTGTGAGGGCCCCCATGTGACTGTTTCCCCCTGGAGTTTTAACTTCAAAATTGTCTGCATTGAACTTCCAGCAATTTGTCAATTATACTTAGGTTTTCCTATCTCAGCACTTATTCCCAGAAGCATTGCTGTCCGTGGATTTCTACTGTGGTTATGTTATGATTCTCTGTGTGCACCTGTGTCTCCTTAGATTTGGAGGCTTCTCTTTGCCCTGTGACCTCACTTTCTCTGATGGATCTATGAAGAGTTGTTGATACTTCAGTTCATTAAGCTCTTTTTGTTAGGATATAGTGGTGACTTCTTTACGTGCTGGGCTGAAGTTCTTCCTCTCCTAATATTTTGATTAATGAGGTTAAAGGAACAGATAATCAGAAGAACACAATTTTAGAAATTATAAATTCCAATAAACGCAAGAATAGTATGTGTCAGGACTTATTAGGTTACAGGCCAGTAAAAATTGACCAAATTTTGTCTTTTGATTATTTTCAATTACTGTTTAGGTGAGGACAGTTATTGAAAGATTCACTCTAATGTACTTTGTATGGTTGCTTCAAGGAAATGATGTGTCTAGATTAGAATATTAGCTTCAGGAAGGTAAAAACCTTGTATGTTTGTGACTGGCATCAACCCAAGGGTTGAATGATGAAAGGAAGGGCAGAATAAAGAAATATAAATGCCTTGTAAACAGTAGGACATTAATAAATGTAAGGCAGGCCTTTTCAAATGCTTTCATCAAACTACTGCAGAGGGACACAAATTCTAGGAGTATTGAGGCTGTAGCCAAGAATTGTACTCTTTCCCTGGCACATAAAATGGCTTTAATCTCAAGTGTTATCTTAAAAATAGGATTAAATATTACATAATCAGTCTAACCGTGTTGTACTACAAAATAAAATTTTACAATTCCTGACTAGATTGGATGCTGCCCAAAGGTGCATTCTATTTGTTCTGTGGCCTCCGGGAATCTCTAGCCAGCTGGCAAGTACCATAGAGATCTGTGATTTCTCATTTAAAAAGCAGAGTAAGGTAGCATTGCCATAAATGCATATCCCAGAACTGTGGGATCAAATTACAACAAATAGTATTTCATTAAAATAAATGAATATTTACCACACTCTCAAGAAAAGGTGCCACATGGCTGTTTTATCAAATAGTACATTATAAAATGTAAAGAATTGGCAAAATTTGACAGAAATGGACAAAAGCCTTCTTTACAGCCTGCCTAAGGTGCACAGTATTGCTTAACATTTTTTTGTTCTTAGATTCTTTTGGGAATGTGATAAAAGCTATACACCCTCTCATGAGGAAAAATGGATACAAGCAGAGATACTCCATTCTTTTTCACTTAGTTTTCATGAATCCTTTGTTGGCCTGCACTTCAGGCTTAGGACTCCCACCCTGTAGAATATAAAATGGATTAATCGTAATGATAGCATACATTAGACATTCTGACATGGAAGTGTAAGGTATGGTCCTTCTTTCTCCTCTTCCTCTTGGTTTTGAGAGGGAATGTTTGTGTTGGTGTCTAAACTGGGTGAGTTATTTTTCTTAATACTGGAAGGTACCAAAGATCATACAGAGAAAATTTACCCTCTCTCAGAGGTTACAGCCTGTCAGTTTCTTTTGTATATGGCAAGAGATAACACTATGCATGCATAAATATATGCTTATATATACATAATACATTAAAAATACAAAAACACTTGCATATTTTGCAGACTGTTCTGTGTCTTCCTTTTTTTTCTCTCTCAGTAACAGTATATCACAGATGTACTCAATGATTTTTAATATTGCAGAGTATTCTGTTTATGTACCATTGTTCACTTACCTATCGTCTCCCGCCACATATTTAGGTGGTTTGTGATCCTTTGCTACTAAAACCAAAAAGCGATCACCATCCTCATACATATGTCTTTGTGCACATGGGAGTTACTCTATTTTAAACATAATGAAAGAGCTGGGGCGGCGGTAGAATGACTGGCATTTGTTCGCAGACTCCCCACATTCAGCATGGCACGTTTAGTCATAAGAATGCTGTGGGGAAATTAATTCATTATATTCATGCCACCTCAGGGTACCAATCATCCTTTCTATTCTTGCTTCCACGTCTCTCATTGCAGCCAGATTCTGTAAGGGAACAGAAATGAGGCTGAACCTTAATTATGTTTCACCGTCTAGTTTGCCTGAATTATAGAAGGACAGAAATGCTTTCAAGGCTCCATCCTCCCCTGACTGCACGGCCTTCCCCTAGTAGTGGTCCAGCATGTTCCTGTACACAGACTATTGTGACTGTTGTCTGCGTAGTAGTTGGCATTGGCTCACACTGAGAGTCTCTGTGGGGATGCTGGGAATAGAGTGGGGCCTCTTTGGATTTCTGGTACATGGATTTTCTTATTGTGAAAAGAAAATTAAAAAAATAAAAGAACAAAAAAGCATACCTGCCAGGCTTTTCTACTTGATTGAGTTAAGGTACTAGAGCTGTACATCCAGGTCAACAAATTGCTACATGATAAGAGAATTTTCCTGTTCGGGAAGGAGCCATCATTGAAGACACTTCCAAGCTTCAGCCATAAGTTATCTCAACACTTGAGCCTCTCTGTTACTCCGTAGGCTCTCCTAACAACTTTACACACGGAAGGTCAAAGTGAATTTTCATTTCAGTTGAAATTAGTTTCTTTTCTCTGGATATGTTTCCTATTTTAAATCTTATCCTCTGTCCATATTCCTTAACTTGCACATTGGCACTAGTTTACTTCTGGTGCTTGACCCACGGCTCAGTAAGCCCCAATTGTTGAGCCTAGACTGGACATGGCTCAGGAAATTTCTAATCCACAGCACTCCTAGAAGTGTCTCCAAGTCCAACTGGCTTGTCTTCTTTGTGTGGGCTTTATTCTTGTGTTGACTTTCACACTGCTCTGTGTATTCACAACTGACAGGGAGGGAGGGGTCAAGACAGAAGTCAGAACTGCAAAACAAGAAGCAGGATGCAGAGAGATGACACAGGTTTCAGGGGTCAGAGTAGAATATGAGTCAGGTAAGGTGGTGGGTCAGAATAGAGTCAGGGCAAGCAGTGGGTCACAATCCATTAGATGACTTAGAAAGAAGACCCCAAAGTAAACTCAAGCAAGGTGAGAGAGCTAAGACTCAGGCAAACTGGCTTAGACCAAGAGAGCTTTGATGTTGAAGGGGAGGATAAAAGGTATGAGAATAAATAGAACCAATGCCAATAGAAGACCTTATAACACATTCAATAAATATTTGTGATGTGCCTATGATGTGTTGGAAATTCCACTAGGCATTAAGGATGGAATGAATAGAGAGAGAAAAAAAAGTCACAAATATCTCTGTTATCATGCAGCTTATGTGAAAACAAGTTATCTATATAATTAGTGTAGAATCAAATGTCTTCACATGAATAATGTGAGATTTATATGTAGAAATAATTTATAATACTTGCATTGTATGGGAAAATTTCTTCAACTATCTTTGGTAGAAAATAATTCTATAGGCTTTAAAAAAAGTTATGTATTCAAAAACAAATAATAAAAGGTGGCAAAACTTAAACAGATTTCTTAAAACTCTGGAATTCTCAGTGCCTTTAACAGGCTAGAGCGACACATGAATTTGTTTACAAAAGAACTATATATTTTGAGTATTCTCCATAGCTATAAGTTCAGTTAATCCTTTTCTAATGGGGTATCCTCTGGAACTATTATTTCATAAAGTTTTTGACAAACATTGATATTGCAAGTGGGTGTGTAGGATAAAAAATATAACCCTTTACCTTATACCTGTTTTGTTTCCATGGGCTCCCTCCCTCCCCTTTTTTTCCAGTGCCAGTACTTATTATGACATCCACTTTGTGTCAACTTCAGGTACGTAACTCCCCTCCCCCTCAATTCATCAGGCTAGACAGCCACTGGGCCACATGAAGAAAATCTGTGAATTCTTTTCTGCGGCATATGGAGAAGTCAGTGTTAGATTCTATTAGAAAAAATGCCAGGTGCTTCCCTTCTAGCCGGAGCGGTTGATGACTTTATACATGAAGGAAGTGTTGCCATCTGTAGAAAAAAATCAGCTGTCACCCCAAATGGGAAAATGTGTGAAGTGGCTCTCTCAGATTGCCATGCTGTTTTGACAAGTGGAGTAGTGACAATTTTTTTTCTAAATCTGCATTGTATGCCAGCCTTTTCTAATGCAAGTCAATTTCATCTCATTGCTTCCAAGTAATATCCATTTTATCCATAACTAGTATGTATCCCTAACCTAGAATCTTAACTTTGAGGGAATCTCATAACTGCCCATGAGTGTCCACTGCGTATCTATTTTCTTTAGTCTGACTTGATATATGGGGTAAAAGTGTGTGTACTTAAATGTTTAAATGAATAGTTAATTGTTTGAATTACATTTATTAGGGTATTGAGAAAAAGAGAAAGAACATGTTCTGAGAGTTGTACTGTTTTCTACTTTTGTAAAAAAAAAATAGTTTTATAGGTATCAGTGTGTTTTTTCACTGTTTTCTTAATTCCAGGAAAAATTCATCTACCTAATGGCCCTGATATACAATAGAACCCAGAGCCGTTGGCCTAGATAATCAGAACAGAGAATCCCTTCAACAAAATACCCAGAGCCAAGAAAGCGAACTTTATGAATTGTGTCTAATATGAAGGGGAAAGAGGGATGCCCCTATTGCTTGCTTGAAGCGTAAATGTTTTGGGAACAATGAAGAAGAATGCCTTTCTTTAGAATATGAGATGGCAGGTTCAACAGCTACATTAAATTGGTACATTTCTCAATCTACTGTTTTGATGGTACCTGGTTAACCTCATTGTTCAGTAGATTGCAAGTAAAATAAGGTGTTGATTAGGCCTGGTATCTGTGCAGTTCATCAGAGTACTTTAGACAATTTGTATCCAGTCTGCCACTAATTAATGTACCATTCACAGAGAACGGAAGTTTGGTGGCTTAATGTCCTAATTGTCACAAAAATTTTCTACTTATGATAAGAAGCAGAAACACGGGCAAATCACTTGTCTGTGATGATAAGCATCACGGTAAATTAAAGGGTAAAGATCAAAATGTGTATAAAGAGAGCCAACTGCTGGGGTGCCTGGGTGGCTCAGTCAGTTAAGCATCCAACTTCAGCTCAGGCCATGATCTCAAAGTTTGTGAGTTCGAGCCCGGTGTCAGGCTCTGTGCTCACAGCTCAGAGTCTGGAGCCTGCTTCAGATTCTGTGCCTCCCTCTCTCTGCCCCTCCCTTGCTCATTCTCTATCTCTCTATCAAAATAAATGAAAAAATTATTTTTCTCTTTATCCTTCAGAGAGCATTTATGTTAAAAACACGTGCCTGTTCCATACTTCTAATTTTCTTATTAGAATCTTACTTTCATGTGACCTAGATTTAATTTTGATTTAATGTGCTATGAATTATTGTGTGTGTATATATATATGTGCAGTTTTATATGTTACATATTGTATGTTATATAAAATACACAGTTTTATGTAATATGTTACCTGTTATATATAATATAGAACTGGTTAATATTATCTAAAATGCATAGCAACATAAACCCTTTTGATTTATACATGCAGTAGCACTCTATTGGAGTAGAGCTTCATAGAAATGAAAGGAGAGCAAGCATCATGTTTAATAATTTAAAAAGGTAGAAAACATAGATGTTTTAGAAATACTTATAAACAGCCAATTCGTGATGTCATGCCTCTATTTTGTAAATCACAGTGACTCCTTTCTACAGTCAGCCTGTTAGCTATAATGATCACCATCACATTGCTTGCTTCTCTGTCTGTTTTTCCTGTGCCCCTCTCCCTACAGACACATGTGCAAGACCTCACCCAGGGAGCACAGGATGGCTTAAAGCATTACTATCCCCAGGTTTCAAAATGTCATCATTAGTGCATAAATATCTATAGCTTTAAAAATTAATTTAAAACACTTTTCTATTTATTTCTCATTATATCTTATGTGAGAACCTATTTTCTTACAAATGTGATTGCCATTATTTTCTCCAACAGAGGACACACAAGCCTATACAGAGTAAGTAACTTCCTTTGTCCACCAAGCAGCAAGGAACAGGTGTAAGCCAAGCCTCCTGATTCACAGGTGTCACTTTCATGACTTCATCTTTCCTTGTAAAATTCAAAGTCCAATTCAGAATTCAGATGGAATTCCACTCGAAGATACTGGAGTGGGAGAGCATGCTGAAATTCCTACATGTGTGCTTCTTGGTATCTGTTGACTTTAAACATATACAATTGAGTTGGTTGACATATCAATTAAAATATAATTAGACTTTCTCCCTTTCTTCCATGTTTGAGACTAGTTTTTACTCTTCCCTTTCAATCCCATCAGGTAGACACTTTAAGTCCTTTTTTTTCTCTTTTTTTTTGTTGGTCATAACCTAGGTGGAGTTTCCAGCAATTGGTAGGATTTAACAATGGGCACGTGACTTTGATTTGATGTGGATTACAGACTTTTATTCATTCATTATATGGATTTTAGGAATAAAAGAAAAATGATGATCTAATTGTAATCTCTCATTTCACAGAGAGAACTTGGTGCAGAAAGTGTGTTGAGCTCCCTAGAAAAGTCAAAAGCTAAAGGTGATTTTCTGACTGGGAACCAGTTTGAAACTTCTAACCCTTGGCTCATTACCCTTTTGTCTTTGCACTCAATCTCACTGTCAGCGTAGCCTACTGGCTTTTTTAAAAAACCTATGTAATATTAACATAGCTCCCCACAATATAAGTTTTAATGTGCTGATCTGGTGAGGTACGAAGTTCCATAAAGTGTACTACATTTCTGACCACGTGTAATCATTTTAAAAATTATTGATGGTTGAATTAGCCTTTAGGGTAGTCATCTGTTCTTATTATGATTGTTTTCAGTTTTATTGAGGTATACATAAAATT
The DNA here is from genome assembly GCF_008692635.1 of Crocuta crocuta. Taxonomy (NCBI): domain Eukaryota; kingdom Metazoa; phylum Chordata; class Mammalia; order Carnivora; family Hyaenidae; genus Crocuta; species Crocuta crocuta. The sequence continues at coordinate 5,193,350 of NW_027533395.1, read as the reverse complement.
CACAACTTGTACACATCCAGTGTACATATTTTGATGAGGTTGACCATATTTAATTTTGATGAGTTACTTATGCATATATCTATGACACCATCACCACAATCAAAGAAACAACCATATTTATTACCTCCAAAAAATTGCTTGTGTCCATTCTCTTGTGTGTGTGTGTTTGTATGTGTGAAAATAACACTTTCCATGAACTATATACTCTTAATGAATTTTTAAGTGTCTAAGTAAAATCTCCTTTAGAAAGATCTACCAGTAAGTGTGGAGTCTCCTGTTAACAATACTGTATTGTATACTAAAAATTGCTAAGGTGGTAGATCATATGTTAAGTGTTCTTATCATAAATAAATAAATAAATAAGGCAAGAGGAAACTTAGTGGTGGTGGATATTTTATGACATAGTTTAAGGTGATGATTTCATAGGTGTATACTTATCTTGATGCTCATCAGTTGTATGCATTAAATATGTACAGCTTTTTGTGTGTGGCAATCACATGTCAATACAGGGTTTTTTTTAAAAGAACAAGCTATGAGATTTTAAATATATATATATGTATCCAACTATAAGAATCAGTGGATCAAAATTTTCAGACATGATGTCAAAAAAGCAAGTACCAACAAATAAACCAAACAAAACACCTTAGGTTATTCTCTTACACTACACATGGGAGCTGCTTCACTAAGCTACCTCACAGGCATAAAATAAAACCTTAATGATCTTGGAAAGGATTCTTGGAGTTACTGACTGATATGACATCAGAGGAAACTGAGATGAATAATACCCTTTCATCTGAGATATGGGGGCCCCAGTCTTGGCCACCATGCTTTATAGTATGTGTTCTTGGCCTTCCCTAGCTGCACCCCACCTCCTTCTCTGAGATGAGGAGTCCATAGAGCTAATAAGATATGTCTGCCAGTAATGTATGCATGTGTGCTCCCTTCTAGACCATGTTCCACATACCTGGGATCCAAAAATTTTTCAGCACAACCTGTCTCTGGTATGTTTCGGGGCTTTGAGGACTTCTTTCCAAGTCTGTCTTGTTGCGGGCAGAATGACCAATTAGTGAGCATAACCACTGGCCCTAGGGCATGTGTGGATGGAGCCTGGACGTGTAGATGGGCCTTTATATATGCCAGCTAGGTCTGGGGTGAAGGAGGAGTGTGAGAATAATTCATTTATACTCTTGATTTTTAGCACTCCCCAAATGTCTGGAGCAGTCTATTTAGAATTATCTGATATCATAAAGTATGACAAGTCTACAAAGATTTAGAGTTTCTCAGATATCATGTTTATATTTTAGTGGTATGTTTAAAGTGTAATGAAAAGCTAGTATGTTCATTATGGAAAAACATGAACTGGGTGAAGTTTTTTGGTGCTGTTCATACTCGAAGTGCCAAATCGCCTTCTACAGCCATGACAGCCTGCTCAAACCCTTTCCTTCTAGGGCAGTGTCCTAGGGTTAAAGTGACAAGTATAGTCATCAAATATATTTTTGCTATGTGTGGCAAGTGGCTGCTCTCTTCTTGCAGAAGCTAGTCAGTCAATCCATATTACCAGCTAACATATGGCCTCGGACATCAAACCCTGCTTGCTATGTGTGGCAAGTGGCTGCTCTCTTCTTGCAGAAGCTAGTCAGTCAATCCATATTACCAGCTAACATATGGCCTCGGACATCAAACCCTGCTTGCATATGGCATATTACTGTGTAAGAATCCCCTTCCATCCTTTGGCATCTTATGATTCACCAAAAATTCTTATGAGGTTGGTATGTCAGTAAAATGTTACACTGTACAAATGAGGACACTCAGCCTGGTACATTTAGTTTTCTTGTCCAAATTCACATGGCTAATAATTTGTAGGGCCAAGCCTAATAGCAGGGAGGCACAATTCAACACATAACAGGTCACATTTTACTCAAATTCTCTATGTGGTATTTTGGGGAGAAGGTGTCAGGGATGAAGAGACTAGAGAGGAGAGTATGTTTGGGTCATGGTTATGATTACAATTTGGAAACTGAAATATTCTTGAGCTTAGAACATTAATAAGGAACATTTTTATCATTTGTGAGAGGAATCACCTAAAGAATAATAACTGAAGAGTAACATATCTGCAGAAAAAAATCTGTCTATTTTTAAAAGGTAGAAAAGGGATAGATTTGGAAAGATACAAAAGGGTAATGCAAGTGGGAAATACAAAATAAACATTCAGAAATAAATCCAAATATATCAGTAATTATAAATAGGCTCAACTTATTGGTCAAATGATAGGCTTCTAAGTGAATCATTATATAAAAATTTCATTTAAAACAATTATTTGGGCTGCATGGATGGCCAGTTGGTTAAGTGTCCACCTTTGGCTCAGGTCATGATCTCACAGCTCATGACTTTGAGCCCCACATGGGGCTCTGTGCTGACAGCTCAGAGCCTGGAGCCTGTTTTGGATTCTCTGTTTCCCCCTCTCTCTCTCTGCCCCTCCCCTGCTTGCATGCTTGCTCTCTCTCTTTCTTTCTCTCTCTCTCTCTCTCTCAAAAATAAGCATTAAAATGTTTTAAATAATTAAAACTAAATTATTTTTAATTTATTTGAAAATAATGTATAAGCCCAAAATATCCAGGCTAGACACTTCAATTTTTTTAATGTTTTATTTATTTTTGAGACAGAGAGAGACAGATCATGAGAGGGGGAGAGGCAGAGAGGGAGATAGAGAATCCAAAGCAGGCTCCAGGCTCTGAGCTGTCAGCACAGAGCCTGACGTGGGAATTGAACCCAGGAATGTGAGATTATGACCTGAGCCAAAGTCGGAGGCTTACCGGACTAAGCCACCCAGGTGCCCCAAGGTTTAATAGCAAACCAAATTTAATATAAGAATAGATGAAAGAGAAAAATAAAAGAAAGTTAAAAATAATTAATGCACATGTGTTGAATAATATTTTAAAATTCATAATTAATAGTTGAAAGAACTATATTAGAAAAAAATGAATGAACAATTCTAGTCTAATAATTAAAAATACCCTTTTCTGAAAGATCAAGCAAACACAAATAGTAAACATGCAGAAGATTTGAAAATCATGTGTTAGAACTTTATAGTCAACATACATGAAATATACAGTCCTTCATTAATTTCTTTTTTATATTTATTTGCATTTTTTCTATTCTCAAATAATTATATGTATTACAAACTTTTAAAATAGAATCAACACTTATTATATCATATCAATCAACATGGAAATCTAGGTGAATTTGATACATTTCAAGAAACAAAATGCCAAAATTGGCTAACTACAAAATAAAAACATGAATCAGATGATAAAAACAAAAACTTTAAATGGTAATGAAGCCTCTGACTCCATTTTCATCAAAAAGCCCAAATCTGGCTTAAAAATGAGTTATACTAAATTTTCAAGATATAAGTAATCCCAATCTTAATAAGAGGTTATGAAAAGTAAAATAGAGAAGAAAGTAATTTAATTTTTCATAAAATTAATGATAGTCTTGATACACAAGTAAGTTAAAGGTAATAGAAGAAAAGAAACCATTGGCCAATTTCATTTTTAAGTATGGATATAAAAATTCTAAATTAATTCAGCTGAAGAAATAATTGTTAAAAAGAATACATCATGAATGAATAGGTTTCTTTCCAGAAATATAATCATGTTTTAACATTAGAAAAATAGAACCATAGTTAATAATGAACTACGGGTGAGAAATACACGTAAAATCTGCAGAAATCTCAAAATCTGCCTAAATATGATCATGTTCTATATGACTCTGTGATAAAAATAGCCAATTTTGAACAAAAGATAATTCCTTTAAGTCTAGAAATGACAAAATTACAAAGTTGGCAAATACTAATGTACTGCTGAGACTATTATAAGCTCTTGTGAATTGCTGGTAGGTGATTAAACTGTCCATTCATTGTGAAGAAGAGACTGGTGATATATATGCATATATAATCATTTCATTAAAATCAAGAACTTTTATTCCCAGGTTTATATCCAAAATAAGCCTGTGTAAATTTATAAAAAGGCATGTACAAAAATTTTTACAGAAACTTTCTTTTTTGATGGTGGTTGTGAGTAGTTGAAAGCAACCTACGTGTCCATTCCCAGGGGAATGATTAAATAAAATATGGTATATGAATAAAATGAAATATGATGCGGAGTCAGAAGCAAAGAGCCAGATTTATTGCAATTAGGCTACATCTCACAAACATGTTAATAAGAAAAGAAAGCAAGAATAAGATTTATAGCACCATTTATGCAAATTAAAACCGCACGTTAACACCATATATTTTTCAAAGATACACATATATCTAAATAGGTACACAGAAGGGAAATTGGAAAGATATACATTAAAAACACTACTTTGGGTACCTTTAAAACGAAGGGGAAGAGCAATAGGGATGAGAAATGAAGAGAAAATAACGCAATAAAAGAAAAGAGGGGTTCTTCCAGGGCAAGTGGTGACTCATGAATAATTTAATTTAATTTAATTCTGTGCACCTAAGGTACAGATAAAATTAAAAGATAACAGTCAAATTGACTATGCAATATATGTGTAAAACATTGTATTTTTACATGTTCCTTGCAAGGCTTTCTTAAATAGCAAGTTCTCCAAGTAGTTTTGAAGTAGGCTTCAAATTATATACTATTTTTCCCATGCACACTTCTGTAACATAAACTGTTTTCACCTGTCGTGCTCTCAAAAGTAGTTACTTTGCAGGGAAACATAACTTTTCTGTTCTTCCTTGCCTGGGTGAAACAGGATCGAAAAGTTTGCATATTTCCTTTGTCTGTTCAGGCAGTAAGGATAAAAGGAAGTCTGTGATTTTTAGACAGCTTTTGAGTTGACAGGCTGACACCTTGAATCTGAATCAGATTCTTCAAGGGTCAGGCTGACAAAGTGAGCTAGTCTATGAATTTTCTTTCCTGATGTTCAATGGGCTTGGAGACGGACCCAGTTGTAACCCAGCCGCAGCATCTGTTTGCCAAAATGGACAAATAAGCAAATAAAAATCAAATAACAAAAACAACTGCTCTTTTAAGAGCAAGTATTATTTCATTTTACTGATAAGGGAAACTGAGGCACAGGAAACTTTAGTGACATTATTATTCCACATCACACCATGAATGAGATAAAAGACAAGTCGAAACTAGAACCATATTGTCTGATTCCTAGCAAGTGCAGTTTCCGCTACTGTGCTGCCTCTATAAGGTATTCAAGTACATATGCTTCAAAGTACAATAACAATATGCATCATCAATATTTAAGATGCTTCCTATGAAACATTCCATAGAGTTTGGTGGTTTATGGGAAGATGCAAAGTAGCAATTTGTATTTGCAGTAGAGACATTTTAAATGACTAAAGTTTTAATTAACTGCTAATTTTTTTCTTCCCGTGGTGTGCACAGTAAACTTTATCTGTTTGCTGTCTGCAGCTCTGTGTTTGCAAATTAGGAGCTCCGGCTTCTTTCCATTTTAATTAAAACCTGCGAGCTTGACATAATCAACTTCCTTCCTTTTTTGGTTGTTTAATGAACATTAATGAAACAAAATTAAAGTGCTATTTAACATTCATCCAATTTATTAATGGCTAGGCAGGATAACTTTGTTTTCAGGGACAGGAGTTGAACTTGAATAATTTAGGGAAATTAACTTTCTTGGTAGCATTTAATAAAACCATAGCAGGGCATGGGGCCTGCAAAATAGGTCAATGCACTATTGATGTTATTGTTTATACTGAGAAGGCATCTTGAAATCAGAGAGACGGTCAAAAATTTAATCAACAATTGTTTCCACTTGATTAAAACTCTGGCATTTCTAGTGAGGACAGAGTGCCATTTTCTCATGATCCTGCTGTCATTGGCTTCACCCATGTATTTTTTCTATTAGCTCGTATACTTCCTGGCCTTTGTTTTCTGTGCATTCTTTGCTTACATATTAAATATCTTATGTATACCTGGCCCTACCCTATAGTTTGCACATTTCTGTGCATATATTTATTCTCAGAAGTTCATTTTTAAAAGTCTCTAGGAAGCAATATAATAGAGTGTTTTCTGGTAAGCATTCAAACGTTGACAACACCAAGAAAAGCCTTTCTTTGCATCCTAGATCTGCTCCCTACCCAGATGTGTGTTTTTGGGGCAAGTTAGGTTCCTTGATCCTCAAGTTTATCTCTCTGCGTCTGCATCATAGAATTTATCATTCAATTAGGAAATGATTTTGTTGTGCCGGGTGTTATACGAGGCCTAGGTTCACAAGGATGAACAGAATGAACGTGTTTGTGCTCTCACGGAATTTACCATCTAGCAGGGGAGAGAGACTTAACACATGAAATCGCACAGAACAGTCTTAAATTTTTGCCAGAATTAGTGAACTGCCCAGAAGTCTGGAAATCATGACAATCTTTCCTAAGGAAAAGTAGAGTATTAAACAAGAACTTCAAAGTGAATAGCAGCTGGCCAAAAGAGAAGAGGGACATGTGTTCCAGGAAGAGGTAACAGCATTACAAAAGCTATGAGAGGGAAGGGACTTAGTTTTCAGGAGCTGAAGAAAGCTGGAGCAGAGACACGAAGGGCGGTGTTGGCATACATTGGGCGTAGGCTAGCTTGTACAGCATCTTGGAAGCCAAATCAGGTGTTAGACTTTTCTTAAATGCAATGGTAGCCACTGAAAGGCTTTAAGCAGCAGAGGAAAGAAAAGTATATTAGTTTTCTCTTGCCACCAGTCACCGCAAACTTAGTGGCTTGAAACAACACAAATATTTTATTTTATACTTCTCTACATTGGAAATGTAACACGGGTCTCACTTGCCAACATCAAAGTGTTGGCAGGGCTATCTTTCCTGCTAAATGTTCTGGAGAAGAATTTTGCCTTTTTAAGCTTAGAGGCTGCTCACATTCATCGGCTCATGGTACCACTCTTCTTCCTTCAAAGCCAGCCATAGCAGGTGGAGTCCTTCTCACATCTTATCACCTTGACCTCCTGATCTGCCTCTCTCACTTTCGCTTGTCCTTCATCCTATCTACAACCTTAATTTTCCTTTTCCATGATACTTAACGTATTTGCACATTTTGGGGATTAGGATATGAACATCTTTAGGGAGTTTTTATTCTGCCTCACAAGAAGAATGCCAAATAAAGGGGTGATCTCAGAAAATGTCCTGCAGGGAAACTAAGGAATATAAATTCGGCTTTGAACCATTCTTTAAAGGCCTCTCCAGGGAGAAGTAATTTTATAGGTACTCTCAGCCCAAGTGGATGGTGGTGGGTGTTGAAAGAGAAAGTAAATCAGAACAAGTACAATGCTGGGATGCCTGGCCAGCTCAGTCAGTTGAGCTTCTGACTTCAGCTCAAGTCATGATCTCACGGTTTGTGATTTCAAGCCCTGCATCAGTCTTTGTGCTGACAGCTCGGAGCCTGGAGCCTGATTCGGATTCTGTCACTCTCTCTCTCTCTCCCCCTCCTCCACTCATGTTCTTTCTCACAGTGTCTCTCAAAAATAAATAAAGGTTAAAAAATTAAAAAAAAAAAGAACAGGTACAATGCAGTACAATTTTATGTAGCACGAAGAGCAAATCATCAATTGTAAGATGTTTACTGATTTTAATGGAGTTAAAATGTGAAAAATGTGCATCTTACAATCAGTGACATCAGAAAATGATATTAAAGTTTTATTAAGCACTCACTCTTTTTAAAAAAGTACTATTTATATATGCCAAAATAGAATATTTTGTCAAGTTTTCTCCCCATATTATGTACTCCTTTTATTCTTTAAAAAAATTTTTAGTCTTTATTTATTTGTATGAGAGAGAGAGAGACAGAATGTGAACAGGAGAGGAACAGAGAGAGAGGGAGATATAGAATCCAAAGCAGGCTCCAGGCTCTCAGTTGTCAGCACAGAGCCCAACACAGGGCTGAACTCATGAACTGTGAGATCATGAGCTAAGTGGAAGTTGGATGCATAACCAACTGAACCATCCAGGCACCCCTACCCCTTTTATTCTTCTACTTAAAGTATTTGTATCCAGCTCATGCATTAACATGGACATGACAAATACAAGGCGCATTTGCTAAGCTGCTGACTTTCCCAGCTTTTTAAACTATTATTAACCCTCTGGGGAGATATCATAAATCAATCAATGAGCTTTAGGAAGACTCAACTTCTTCCTCATAGATGAGGTGAAAACATAATTGATTATTGAAACTAGGACTCTTAGGAGAGTCAAAGTGATAGCTATTAATAAACATGCTTGAAGAAAAACACCAAATGGGAATGTCCTAGACAAAATGGGATTTAGTGTTTCTCTACTCCTAAAAGTTCCATGATTCAGTGCCAGTTGATTAGAGTTAGCATGTAGGTTTAAACCTATTTGCCAACCCTGCCTCAATATAAGATCCTGCTATTACTGGAGAAAATAAAGAAGCTTTAGGCTGAGGTGCCAGAGTGACTCAGTCGATTGAGCATCCAATTCTTGATTTTGGCTTAGGTCATGATCTCATGGTTAGTGAGTTAGAGCCCTATGTGGGGCTCTGCACTCCCAGCATGGAGCTTGTTTGGAATTCTCTCTCTCCCTCCCTCTCTATTTTCCCCTCCCCTTTGTGCATGTGCTCTCTCTCTCTCTCTTTCTCTCTCTGTCTCTCAAAAAATAAAAAAAAAATAAGGAGTATTAAAAAAAGGTTTTGGCTGGTCTGGAAGCAGCTGTGACTTCAGCTGCTGTGACTTCAGGATCTTTTGAGGAATCCTGACTATTGTCTCCAATCTGCTTTCCAGTCTGTCCTTATCTCCTGACTTTCTCTTTCTCTGACCTTTTTTTTTTTTTTTTTTTTTTTTTTAGCTATGTGTACCTTAACTCCAGCCTCATCTCTCTGGGATCTGGAACAGTGCTTTATGAGCCTGCTGCTTTCACTTTTCTTGGTGCATGTTTCCTTCATTGTCAACATTGCTCTGCAAACTACAGTAGCATGGGAGTTGTCATCACCAGGGCCTGATTGTGATAATCGATGTATGATGTGTCAGATAAACATAGAAGAGAAGTAAGACAGTGAACTACAAAACAGGCACCATTTGCAAGAGTGGTGCCATGCAATGAAGAAAGGCTGAAAATGTGAATATCCCTAATGTGTAAAATGTTTAAATACTTTCTTACTTCTGATGAGAGATTGTGAAAAATTGAGGGAACTATAAACACTAAAAGCGACGTACCACATATTGAAGAGAGGTGAGAAAAATAATCCCATTTGGCTATATGCTGCAAATGATCAAAACAAGCGATCTAAATATGTAAAAATACAGAGTCTCTGGTTATCTTGCATTCTTTGATTTGAAGTACACAAACACATACTTTTATACAAAATAAATAAAAAGAACCAGTGCCATGGCATTCCTTCCTCATTTAACAAAACATTAAATCACAAATTAGGCTGATTCTTACTCTCTTCTATCTAGAATAAAAATTGACTGTCACATGGATTAGGCAAGCTAGTATTCTTTCTCATAGCAAAATTGCTTTGTCTGTTTTGATAAGAGAAATCCAAGGATAAATATTTCTATCATGAATATCAAGGCTTATATTTTAATCACATAATAGAGCCTGAAGGAAGAAGTTGAGAAGAAAAAGAAAGATAACAAATACTTAAAAGAAACCTGTCTAGGTAGAGAAGACAAAGTTATTTATCTACCTATCTTAATATTTCCTACCAAAACAATACAGAACAACAAAAGGTGAAAACATATGTATATATTTTTTACAATATATCTATTATAAAATTTTGAAAACAAAGTTCCAACATATCAACTGTGGATAATTCTCTAGTTAAACAGTCAGGAAGCAGAAGAAAACTGCGAGTCAACATTCCAAGAGAATTAAATATACTCAAACAAGCATTGGAAGATATAAAAACCACCTGGACTCAGAACTACAAACACAAAGCTAGAAAAAGGCCAAAAAGGGGAGAAATGAAGAGACTCGTTGGGCACAAGAAAGACCTGGAAGATGAGGCAAACTATAAAACAGACTCACCTATAAAGGACAATGTGAAGGTTGATGGAGGGGAGGGGCGGGGGAGATGGTTTAAATGGGTGGTGAGTATTAACAACAAGTACACTTGTGATGAGCACTGGGCGGTATATGTAAGTGCGAATCACTAAATTCTGCTCCAGAGACTAATATTACACTCTATGTTAGTAAACTGAAGTTTAAATAAAAGCTTAACAACAAAGAAATGCCTGGAAGAAAAAGACAAAATTATCTCAGAAATAATCATAATCATAAATAACAGGATGTCTATGGAAGAATAGACTGAAATGGAAATGTGATAAGTGGGGTTTTTAAAAATTTTTTTGTTTATTTTGGAGAGAGAGAGTGGGCAGGGGAGGGACAGAGAGAGAGAGAGAGGGAGGGAGGGGGATACAGAATTCGAAACATGATCCAGGCTCTGAGCTGTCAGCACAGAGTCTGACATGGGGCTCTAACTCTGGCTAGATCATGACCTGAGCCCAAGTTGGATGCTGAACCTACTGAGCCACCCAGGTGCCCTGAAAATGCCTTAAGTGGTTTTGAAGAAAGGCATGGAACCAAGAAAAAGCAAGTGAGGTAAAGAAACAACTAAAAATTGTTAAAATAAAAATAGTAGAAATAGACTGGCAAAGAAGGAGCAATAATAAAAGCATTAACGTAATCTCTGAAAAAAAACAAAATTACATGGAAGCAATAAATGAATCCACTATAAGCAAATGCCACACTAATAATTGTTACTAGAAGGAACCATTGATGGACATTAAAACTAGTGGCAGAAAGCACAAATAGAAATAGGAAATGTGCAGTGTCTCAAAGTGTCTCCTCACAATATACTTATTAGTTGTGGAGGAAAAATTAGCAACTTGACAATGGAGAAACCTGGGAAATGCCACCTTAGTCAAGTGATCATGGTCAACATTACCAATAATAAGATATATGAACATCATGGATGTCCTCCTAGGATGTACTAAGAAGTACACGACATAACTTCTCTGTTACTCTTATTAAAATCAATGCAACTTTAAATGTGAGAAGACCAAACTCACTTGAAAGATATTCTACAAGAAGTGGTCACTGTTAAAAGTGTCAAGGTCATGAAAGACAAAAATTGAGAATTGTCATGATTAGATGAGCCTAAAGAGATATGATGACTAAGTGCAATGTGAGACCCTGGATGGGGATCCTAGACCAGAAAAATGACATTTTGGAAAAACTGAGACTTAACAAAGGTCTTAAGGTTAGCTAGTAATTTTATGTATTAATTTCCTGGTTTCTATAATTTCATTATGGTTATATTAGATGTTAATATTAGGAGAAACTATGTGAAGAGTAGTATTACTTTGTACAAAACAAATTATTTTTGTCTAAAGTTATTTTTAAAAGAAAAAGTAAAAAGATGAATCTAATGATAAGCACTGATTTTGCTCTGTGCTGTTGTTCTATAAGAATAGCATAGCAAATGGGCATTGAGTGGCTCGGTTGATTGAACGTCTGACTCTTGATTTTGGCTCAGGTCATGATGTCACAGTTGGTAAGATGGAGCCCCACAATGAGCCTCACTTTGGGCTCTGTGCTGGGATTCACACTGATAGCATGGGGTCTGCTTGGGATTCTCTTTCTCCCTCTCTTTATTCCTCCTCCACTTGTTCTCTCTCTCTCTCTCTCAAAGCAAATAAATAAATAACTAAATTTTTACAATGCCATTGCCCACATAATACTCTGTATTTAATTTTATTTATTTGTACATAAATATATGCTATATGTAATTATATACATACAATAGTCATATATGTGTGGATGGATTGAGAGGGTGAGAGAGATATATCTACGTAAAATCATATCCAAAGGTTTTTGCCAATAAAAGATATTCTTTTGGAGTGCCTGTGTAGCTCAATCTTGATTTTGGTTCAGGTCATGATTTCACAGTTTTTGAGGTCGAGCCCCATGTCAGGCTATATGCTGACAGCATGTAGCCTGCTTGGGATCTCTCTTTTCTTCTCTCTCTGCCCCTCCCTGGCTTGCACTCTCTCTCTCAAAAAATAAATATATAAACATAAAAATGTTTAAGTAAAAGATATTCTTTAAAAGATTTCCCTTTTGTTTGCAACCATCAATATTTAAAGTCTTATACATGCTAAAAACTGTCTACTTGTTAATTAATTCATGTTTATCAGCGCATGTTTAAAATAACATATTATAATAACTTTTTTGCACATTACATAAAAGCATTATTTGAATTATTCAAATCACTTTTTCCATCCATGTTTTCACTATCATTAGTCACTTTTTGGATCATATAATAAGGTTGTCTTTATTTCTTTTAAATTATTTATGATATGGTATTTTAATCTGTCCATGAGTCTGCCCCTAAAGTTTTATTCTTAGGCTTTGGACTAAATCATTGGAAGTTAGAACAATTTTCTTTTTTAAATTCTATTTGAAATTCAATAGAAAAGTGTGGTTGAATACTAGTAATATTGTATTGTTTTTAAACTAGTTTTCAATGGGGTTTTATAAAAAAAATCCATTCACAATTGATAATAATTATCAATAATCTATCCTAAATTCATTTGTCTCCTTTAAAAATTGCCCTGCCACAAGAATTAATAGTTATCAGAAATCATATTGAGATCTCTTCAATCTAATATGTATTCACCAGACAGTCCTTTGTATAAAAAAATGAATTAAGAACCTACCTCAAAATATGAGTTGATAAAGAAACTTTTTTTTCTTATTATTTTGACTGAGGGGTAACCAAGTTGTATATTATGTATCTGACATTTCTTAGTTTAGAGGAAAATACCAAAAATCCAACAGACTTTTTAAAAACTTTTCATATCAGTAATTCAGAACTGTGTACACACTTCCAAAGTGGGATTGTTGCTTAAAATCACACCTTCGTGCATTGAGCTGACTGGACTACATAGATCCAAATCATCCTCTGACCTTTCTTCCTATTCTGTGTTCTGATTAAAGAAGAATGGCTTTAGGGAAACTTTACAATAGCAAATAAAACTCTCCCCATTTTTGTGGAAATGAAATGATGTCTGACAAAGGGTCAGAGATAAAATGAGATGAGAAAGCTCCTGTTCCCTGAAGTGGTTAGGTCCAGTGTATACTCCTCTGTAACAACTAGAGATAAATCTGTCAGCAGGATTTTATTTTCCTTGTCTCTAAGTCCATATAGCTCCCTCTGCAAATATTTTTTTTCTCATTCACAGAGCTGCAAATCAATATTTACTTTTGTTGGAGAAATGTATGTGGTAGATGTGACTTACTTCTCAAGCTCAAGTATGCAAGAAAACACGGGTAGGGAATTCTATCTCACTCATCCATGGAAGATTTATGTGCTTCTGGGAAAATCCAGCAAGTTCTAATCTCCGGTCTTTCACTCTTGATTTTGCTGGCCTTAACATTCAAGATCACATGCTTCCTGGAAGAATACTGGCTCCTGGATCCCATGCCACATGTTGGCATGTGTTGCTTTACTATGTCACGAAGAACCAGGGGCCACAGAATGGCCTCCCTAAGTTTGCCAAACTTTTTCCTCCCAGTGTTCTACCATCTCACTGGAATGATGTCCAGAATTGGATAATTTGGTGTTTTTCATGCCTGGGAAAACCAGAGACCTCTAACTCCTACTCAGCCTGTGGAAAATCTCCCATTTTTCTCTTTTTCCCCCCATGAAGACTCCATAATATTTCTTGCAGGGCTGGCTTAGTGGTCATGAACTCCTTTAGTTTTTTCATTTGCCTGGGAAACTCTTCCTTTTTCCCTCTCTTCTGAATGACAGGCTTGCTCAGTAGAGTATTCTTGGCTGCATATTTTTCCCATTCAGCATGCTGAATACATCTTGCCCCTCTCTTCTGGCCTGCCAAGTGTGTGGACAGATCTACTGCAAACCTGATCTGTCTTCCATGTTAGGTTGAGGAACATTTTTTTCCCTTGCTGCTTTCAGGATTTTTTCTTTGTGTATTTTGTGAATTGACTATGAATGCCTTGGTGATAGTCAACTTTTGTTGAATTTAATGAGTTCTCTGTGCTTCTTGGATTTTGATGTCTGTGTCCTTCCCCAGATTAGGGAAGTTTTCAGCCATAATATGCTCAAATAAACCTTCTTCCCCTTTCTCTTCCTCTTCATCTTCTAGGACTCCTATGATACAAATGTTATTCTTTTTTAATAAGTCACTGAGTTCCCAAAACCTACCTTCATAGTTCATTACCTTTCTTCTCTCTTCAGATTCATTATTTTCCATAATTTTATCTTCTTCATCACTAATTCGACTCTCTGCTTTGTCCTCACTGTCATGACATCCATTCAGGTTTGCATCTTTATATCATTTTTAATTTGGCCTGACCAAATTTTAATTCTTTTATCTCTGCAGTAAGGAGTTCTCTAGTGTCTTCTATGCTTTTCTCAAGCCCAGCTAGAATCCTTATAAGTGTTGTTTTAAATTCCAGTTCAGACATTTTACTTATTTCTGTATTGAGTAAATCCCTGGCTATCATCTCTTCCTATTCTTTTTTTTTTTAGGTGAATTCCTCCATCTTACCATGTTGGAGGAAGAAAAATAAATAAATAAATAAATTAAATAAATAAAATTTTTAAATTAAAAATGAATCAAATGAAAATCCTAGGTGTGTTTGGTCTGCTTGTTAAGAGAAGCAGTCATCTGTGTTCTCTCCTTCAAATTATGCAAATTGTTTATCCTCAGTTGAATTTCTTAGGTGTTCAAAATGGTTTGATGTTGATCTAGCTGTGTTCAAGGGATGAGACAAGCCCAGGGTCCCCTTATCTTAACTCCTCTTCTCCTTTTTTTTCTTACACCTGCAAAGGAAGAATCTCACCCTCTTCCTCTTCAGTACACCAAGAACATTCTCTACCCTGAGTTTAGAGATTGGAAGGAAACATTTAATGTTGACCCTTTTGCTTCATACCTATAAAATTTCAGAAACAAGTAAATACTAAGACCTGCACGGCCTGAAGGAGGGGCAGAGGATAGGTATAAAGGGGAAAAGAGACTAAATTAAACAAAACTAATATCTTAAAAATTATCTTGCTGCCACTAGGCAAATAATAATCAACTATAGGTCTGGCCTGATGATTATCAGGAAAACATATTACAATTGACTCTTAAGGGGAAGGTCAGCACTATTTTGGCATAGATAGAAATCTGACTATTTCCTCCAGAGAGGGAAAAGTTCTATCAAGTATATACTAATTTCCATATATCATCATATTTGTTTATCTAAGATGGTAACTTCTCCCCGTCAAAAGGGACCTCCTCCCATTCTGAAAACTCCCTAAGTCCAAATCTATGTTTCATTCACTTCACTCTTTCTAGTTAGTATATGTATACACATTTATTTTCTCGTAGCTAAGTACACACTCCCTGAGGTTATGATCCATGCTGGCTGCACATCTGTAACAGCCATATCCTTAGTACTGAGCATAGTACCAGGCACACACAGTATAAACTTAATACATTCATTGGAATTGAACTACATGAACATTTAGCATAGACAAATGCAACTATATTGAATGAGGAAAGTAATAATAATAATAATAATGACAATGATATAGATTGAAGCTATTTATCCTTCCATTTCACTTGCTGGACATTAGGACTCACTTGTTCTCAATTCCCTGTGGATTTCAGCTTTCTGTGTCCCTGGCTGCAATCATAACAATTGAAAAAACCTTGTCCCTAAACATACAACAAGTGCAAAACTTGGAACACAAGCATCTGCTGTGTAATACTGACTGAAGTAAAATCAACCGTTTTACTCCAATTTAGGGAGTGATAATGCAATGGAGAAACTTATGGCATATTCAAGGGTAATGCTGATTGTGTGCAGTGTTCATATTGTGTAATGATTGTTGAACCTAGTTATCACATGTGGTAGATAGTTTGCACTGGGTCTGCCAGCCTCCTTTCAACTATTTTATCTTTGAAGAGCCTGGAAAATTTCAAACCACAATTCCCAGACTCTCTTGCAGTCAGACCTGGATATTAAGCAGTTCCTACCACTAGAAGAACATGTGTAAATCCGGAATCCATGTGTGAATAGTTCAAACAGAAGTCTTTGTCCTTCTGTGGAATCACTGGAACTATTTGCAGCAGCTGGATGCTTCACTCTGTCATTGAGATTTCAGTTTTTGGGTTGTGGTGGCAAGGCCTTTAAAATCCAGCGTTGATGCTATGACAAAATGTTCTTAAATTTCACAAGACAGAGGTAAGTCCCTGACTTGTGCCACTTTATCCCTTCTGTTTTATAAGTATCTACTCTGCCTTTCAAATGAGTAGGAGTTTTCCAAGAATCTACTTATTTACCTCCACCAGGAGGCACTTTGAAATGTTGACCAAAAAAATGATAATAAGACATATATGTGTGTTTGTACCTGTATGTGTATGCTATAAATATCTATGTGTGTAGGTTACTGATTATATTACCTATAACATCATATGATGCCAGAGGAATAACGAATGTGTAAAAGCATATGGCCATCCCTCCTTTTCAATTACACAAGAAAAATACTGAAGTTCAAAAGTGTTTTGGCTTGCCCACATTTAAACAACAGTGACCTACATAGCTACACTAGCCAGGACTACTACCCAAGTCTATTGGCCACATGTTCAGGGCCCTTTCTGCTGTGTGACCCTGCTTCCAAAAGATTTAAGAAGACTGTCTACCTAATTAAAATCATTGTTAATTACTGTGTTCTACTCTCTCTCTCTCTCTCTCTCTCTCTCTCTCTCTCTCTCTGTTGATCTCTCTCCTCCCATCTCTTTTTCTTTTTCTCCCACTCATTAAGACAGAGTCCAGATAATTAAAACTCAGATTTGGTGCCTATAAGTACAGCACAAAAATTATGTTTGTATATGTGTAAGTGTACCTGCCCAAATGATATGTCATCAGGAATATGGTTTAAGTTTAAGGATAAATTTAACCCAGTAATACTATGTAGATACTATTTGGAGAGTACCAATCACTTGGGGCGTATTATCTAGGTTCTAACACTTTATTAACTTTGTGACTTGAGAAAGTTTCTTTACCTCTCTGGGCCCTTATTCAAGCATCTGTATAATGAAGTTAATATAAGAGCAATTAAATAGGGCTTTCTTGAGTATTAGGTTGATTATGCTCATGCATTACAGGACAACTCATCTGCATGGGATCCTGCAGGGGATTACAAGCTCTGGGGACGTAAAAATATAGCACTCTTGGCACTGACATTGGCTTTCTCATGATTAGAAGAAGTAGCTGTGAGGCTTCTTCAAGCAGCCATATTAGCAAGAATTTTGAAGAAAGAGAAAAAGACAGGGCAAGTTCCTCCTGGTGACTAGATAAAAGAATGATTGATAGGCACACTGGAAGCATCCCATTGTGGATCCCCAGATATGGGCAGGGGACACTTTGAGAGGGTTCCCTACATGGCTTGGAAGGGGATGTACTATCAAAATAATTAAAAATAAGTATCTGCATTACAAGCTTAAAACATTGATAATAAAGCATTTTGTATGTAATTTCCACTAAATAGTTGGTATCCCATTTGTATACAGCTACTGTATTTGTCTTTTAACATAAAGAAGATTGTTTTTCATCCACATGGACAATTCTTTGCACAACCAGTTTCTTTAGTGAGCAGAGCTGTAGCAAAGGCTAGCTTAGGAGATGCTGTCATTTTGAGATGATTAAAGACTTAAAGGAAGTCATTTGCATCACTCACTGAAAGACAATGTTAAGGGCTATATATTTTATAAAAGATCCAGACACAGACATTGATTTTGTGGTGGACCACCAGAGTCCACATTCTGTCCTGGGGAAGCAAAATTTAGTGCCATTAAAAAAAAAGTTAATTAAACCTACTGATGTATGACCAGTAAAACAAAAAAAGTGAACATGTCAGAATGCTGCTATTGCAAGGAGGCACTCCAAGAGAGCAGACTTCATGACGGAAACGGTGTCTACAAAGGATGCCAGCACCTGCCCTCATCTATCCAGAGAAGCCCAGAGAAAAGAGTATAACCAGAAATTAGCAATTGAGAAGTCTAATGGCATCATGTAATAAAAACACCACCAGATAGTGAGCCAAGGGATCTGGAGTCCTCCCCCCACCCCCATTCACTTATTTAAAATCTTTTACTGAGCACCTGAAATATACTGAGTACTGTATCAGTTGCATGACATAGACTTACAGCCCTCAACAAGAAAAATAAGGCCTTTTATTTCAATGAATGGATAGTCAGTAGGCTCTGATTCTACTCACTAAATTTTCTTCAACAGGTTGGTTTTCCACTCTGAGCGTCAGTTTCCTTATCTGCCAATTAACTGCTAATCTAGGATTCTATTTCTATAAGAACCCTAGGAAATGGAAGCATGCAAAATGATGTACAGATTTAAAGGAAGGTAATGGAGAGGTGATAGATTTGATTTGGGGTGTATTGAATGTGAAGTTCATTAGAGGATTCTTGCTTAGGACTGGGGATGGAGACAGAGATTGAACATGGAGAGAAGCTGAATCCACAGGGTGAGCTTCATCAGCCCTCTTCCAGGAGGGGAGTCTACATGGGAAAGGAAGAGGGGGGAAAGTGCAGAGGAAACACCAGGCTGGCATCCTTGCCATCTTACTGTACTCAGTCCTAACAGCAACTCTGTGAGGTTGGGGGCTCCTCTTATTCCCATTGTAGAGATGGGGAAACACAAATAAAGCAAGACTAAAATGTCAAAGATGACACACTCAGTAGCTTGTGAAGTCCACACTGATGAGGGAGCATAAGGCAAACTGACATCCTGCAATGCTCCCCCACCCCCAAGGTGGGATATGTATGATATTCTTCAGGTACTCCTGTCTACCCAAGAATAAAATAAAGGACAGAAAACAAATGGTTAAACTCATGGTCTCCATAAGTTTACAAATATCTCATCAATAGTTTAATCTCCAGGAACTCTCTACTATCATAATGATAATGCTTTGCCAGAGGAAAAAACCACCTTAACCACCTTAGCTATTGTAAAATAGCTATTCCTCCAGTAATCTGTAAATCCTTTTCAGCATATGGAAATCCCTTTAAGAAATTTCCTCTTGACTTTACCTCCCCCAAAATTCCACAGTATATGAGTCACTCTGTATAACCCCAGTCCAGCTCTTCCTTCCCACAGGTCCTATCCCCATGCTTTATTAAAATTGCCTTTTTGGGGCACCTGGTTGGCTCAGTCAGTTAAGCCTCTGACTTTGGCTCAAGTCATGATTTCATGGTTTGTGGGTTTGAACCCTGTGTCTCCCTCTCTCTCTGCCCCTCCCCTGCTTGCTCTCTGTCCCTCTCTGTCTCAAAAATAAATAAACATTTTTTAAAAAAATCACCCGTTTTTACACCAAAGACATCTCCAAGAATCCTTTCGTGTGGCTGTTGGTTGAACCCCAGAAACCCCATCAACACCCCAAACCCCATCACATGCTGCCCCAATTTAACTCTTTAGCCTGTGTTTCTCTTTCTCCATTATGGAAACTCCTAGAGCATATAAAGGAAGCAGCCAAAAAAAAAAAGGAAAATGTACTTCTTGCTGGAGGAAATCTTGTGGAATCTATGGTAGAGGTAATATTCAGGCTGGGGCAGCTTAGTGCACATGGTGAAGAAAATCAGGACTGCTTTTATAGGCGAAGATGCAACATAAATAAATAGAATGAAAAGTGGAAACTTTACAAAGAATAGTAGGGCTGGAGTTTGTTGTAGTAAAGGGAAGGAAATTAAGAGTAGAAATGTAGTAGGGGCGCCTGGGTGGCTTAGTCGGTTAAGCGTCTGACTTTCACTTGGGTCATGATCTCGCNTAAAAAAAAAGAGTAGAAATGTAGTTTGAACAATTTGTTCAAGGCCTTGAATGTCAAACCAAGTATTTGAATATCAGTCACATGGCTGAATCAGTGTTGAAATTTTCTAAGCAAACTGGAAATCAAAAGAAAGCTGGAGTAGCTATACTTGTATCAGACAAACTGGACTTTAAATTAAAGACAATAACAAGAGATGAAGAAGGGCATTACATAATAATTACAGGGTCCATCCATCAGGAAGAACTAACAATCATAAATGTCTATGCACCGAATATGGGAGCACCTAAATATTTAAAACAATCACAAACAGAAATAAGCTTATAGATAAGAATGTGCTATAGCAGGGGACTTTAATACTCTGCTTACAGCAATGAATAGGTCAACCAGACAGAAAATCAATAAAGAAACTATGGATTTGAAAGACACATTGGACCAGATGGATCTGATGGATATATTTAGNTAAAAATCAGAGCAGAAATAAACAACATAGAGACCCAAGAAACAACCAGATCAATGAAACCAAGAGTTGGTTTTTTGAAAAAGTAAACAAAATTGACAAACCTCTAGCCAGGCTTCTCAAAAAGAAAAGAGAGAGCACCCAAATAGACAAAATTATGAATGAAAATGGACTTATTACAACCAACCCCTCAGAAATACAAGCAATTATCAGGGAATACTATGAGAAATTATATGCCAACAAATTGTACAACTTAGAGGAAATGGACAAATTCCTAAACACACACTCACTACCAAAATTCACATGTGAAGAGATAGGAAATCTGAACAGACCCGTAACTAGTGAAGAAATCAAATCAGTGATCAAAAATCTTCCAACAAATAAGAGTCCTGGACCTGATAGCTTCCCTGGGGAATTCTACCAGATGTTTAAAACAGAATTAATCCCAATTCTTCTCAAGCTATTCCAAAAAATAGAAATCGAAGGAAAACTCCCGGACTCATTTTATGAAGCCAGCATAATTCTGATTCCCAAGCCAGACAGAGATCCAGCAAAAAAAAGAGAACTACAGGCCAATATCCATGATGAATATGGATGCAAAAATCCTCAAGATCCTTGCAAATCGAATCCAACAGCACATAAAACGAATTATCCACCAAGATAATTCAAGTGGGATATCCATCAAGTGGGATTCATTCCTGGGTTACAGGGCTGGTTCAACATTCACAAATCAACCAATGTGATACATCACACCAAGNAGTTACCATATGTTTGCACGTATAGGAGAATTAGGAGGAACTTAACGGAGGACCATGGGGGAGAAGAGGGGGGGATTGGTGGGGGAGAGGGAGAGAGGCAAACCATGAGAGGCTCTGAATGCTGAGAACAAGCTGAGGATGATGGGCGTGTGGGGGAAGGGGGGAGATCGGTATGGAGGGGGCACTTGTGGGGATGAACACTGGGTGTTATATGGAAACCAACTTGACAATAAACTATTTGTTTAAAAAAAGAAGAAGAAATTTTCTAAGCAAAACAGTGACGTACTCAAAGTTTTACTTTGTAAATTTTAATTTTCCAGCATTTTAAGATTTACCACAGTCCTTGGTTGACATCATTAAAGGACCTGGAAATTTGAGGGAAGGAAATTTTAATTGTGATGCGTGGTTCATTTTCAAGGTTGACTTTTCTAGGTTAATCCTATTGGTTAATTTTTTGCTCCTTCCCTACCCACTTCCTGCCCCCCAGGTCTTAAGATACATTAGACTTCTCTGTTCCTTTAGTTAAGCCATAGCGCCAGCTCTGTACATCAGTAAACTGTGATAAACATTGCTTCTTGTGTTACTGCATTGCACTGTTTATCACCTTGATAAGCCTGTGTCCCTGGGGCAGAGCAGCTCAGAAACTGTCTCTTAGATAGATGTAAGAAACTACTCTTTAAACTTGCATTTTGCCTTCTTCCTACCCTCAAGCCCACCCCAAAAAGCATAGCCTCTCTCTTTCGATATAGAAAAGTTCCTGGAGGGGAGGGGGGATCCAAGCAAATGGCTCTAAGAGTGAATGTGAGTATATGGTTTTACCCATCCATTTTCACTTTCATTTGAAGATCTCAGAAAAAAAGCAGGAAAAAAAATAACAGCTTCTCATTTTTGTGTCTTTCTGGAGCTGTTCCATCACAATGATATCCAAATGCCAGTGGGTCCTGAATCAAAAGATGCCTTTGATCTCTGATAACATGTTTGTGGAGCCAGATAAAGAAAAACTGCTCTACAATGAGTATCTATCTCTACAAACAACGGGGTAATAAAGTTTACAAGGATTGGCCCCTCTCCAAATGACTGGGGTAGCTTTCCTCCTGATATCAGGCCTACAACATTCTCCTCTTAATCCCGAAGGCTATATTGTCTCTACATTGCTTTTTTGGTAAATGTTAGGATGAATCAACTTCTGTGTTGTACTAAGATACTAAATAAGGCTCTGGGGGTTCACTCAAAAGCAAACCAATAAAAACGAATATACAAAATAGTATTTATTCTTTCTCACTTACATGGCAACTATGGAGGTCGTTCCTAATTACTGACAACTGGGCATTAGATTTAGTGCTATTTAATGAGAGACATTTTATTGGAAGCCTACATAGGAGCCATTAATGGTTCTCTTTCTGTTATACTTTATACAATAATCAAGAGGTGGTATATGCTTGAATTTTTCCTTCAGGACTATTGGCTGGTAAATTTGGAGATGATCTAAATCTCATAAGTGATTGTAACACAAAATATCCCAAGAACGTAGGCTATAAAAAATGTTTAATTTACTGTAGAATATAGTGACTGTCAATATTTAAATAAATACCCTATTATTAACAGCTTAGGCCAGCTGTTGCTTTTATTAGAACATTCAATTAAAAAATGCCAGTCTATGTTAAAACTATCTAAAACTCAAATTGTTAGAATTAATTTTCTATCTAGGGACAATTATTTTTTATTAGAAGCCTGCCAAACCACATGATGCCTTTTATAGGTTAGTTATTGGACTGTAAACATTGCATAGTACATCACCTTGGGGTCAGGGAAATACATATAAATTATGGATGGTGAACATAAGGTGAAACATAGTTTTTTAACGATAAAACCCCCTTTGCCCTCCTCCTATGTGGCAAATCAACCTGCTGTTTAGCATTTCCCTAAAATGAAACTGGAAATATCTCCTTCACCAGGGAAATCTGAAGTTTCATCCATTTTAAACAGACTCAGTATCCTGAACAAGAAGATTCCGTTCTGGATAGACTACATACACAAAGAGAGGCTGGTCCTATGAGAGACCGGCCATATGCAAAGTCCGGAGAAAGTCAGCTACATCAGGAATTACATTAATTCTTTCCCCTACTTATCTGTAAACCCAAATGGCAACTACTCCCAAGGATTTTATATCAAGTTGCTTTTATTATGCCCATAATATGACCCTCCTGGGTTTCCTGGTAGCTAATCTTCATTTTATTTCCTTTGATTATTTAATCATTCATGAAAGCCCCTCTTCCCTCTGGTCCTCTCCAATTCTATAGAACCCGATAATAGAAAGATGTGTTTTACAGCACCTAGTGAGACTTCATAATTTCATCTGCTCTCCAGACAGCACCTAGTTTAAGACGATCAGGATGTTTTCCCCTCCTATACAAGAATCTGTTTCTTGCTCTTCAGAAGGTCATTTAATTGAAACTGTTCACACACGTCTTTTGTTTGCCTTAAGCCTAATTCTTTCTAGATTTTTTAAAACTCAGATTTCAGCCAGTATTCAGATTCTGCGATCAATCAGTGACAGCCCCTTTACTGGCAGGAACTATGAAAATCCAGGGATGATCACTTGCATTAGAGCGTGGTTTTCACATTTCATTTTTGTTACAATATTGACTTTAATGCTCCCAGATTTATTTCAGGAGTAGGTTTGTTCTCTGTAAAGCCAAAACCGATTTTCAAATGTTCTGTTATTTAGAAGCGCCCACTTCTGCCTCCACATTCCTGTGTTTCCTCCCTGTGCGTCTCCTCTTTCTTCCTTCTTCTATACTTCCCCCTCCCTGTTGCCTTTACAATAACCACAGTTACCAACAATTAGGTTTGGAACTTTCCAGAAAACGTTAGCATGCAATTGCAGTGGAGAACAACGGCAGCTGAAATAATGCTACTAATTATTGATATTTTTAAAAATCATGTAAGAAAAATTAGTAAAATCCATGGTAATAAATAATCATTTTCTTACCTGTATGTACTTTATTACTACTACTACTATTATTATTATTTTTATTATTGCATTCAGAGGCTGTTTGCAGCTCCTTCCCTAAACCATATTCCCCCTAATGCAGTCACTGTCCTCCTTCAAGAATGCCGGTGAAGATTGAGAAACTTCTCCGTGGCTACTTTTTCATGCTGGGCATTATTGGAGATTATGCTGAGCTCTAATTTTGTTCCTGTTTCCTAAGAAACAATCCTAGAATTGTTGAAGCTGTTGATCAGATTAGATGGAAATGTGACTTATAGCAACAGCACATGTTCGTGACAGATAAAGCCTTATTATACAGCAGTTTCAGCATCCAGTCCTTTATAAAACAAGGTGTCTGCATGTTGTGATAGGGAGTAATTAAAAATGAAAAGCTATCTACGATGAATGTTCTATATATTTTTCATTTTTCACAAATGAAGCTCTATGTTAATAAATAACCATGCAGCTGTAATGGCAGCCTTTTGCAGTGTGCTTGTGCATGTGTGTGTATGAAGGAAGGGAGAACAAAACAGAGAGATTGAAAGAGAGAGAGGTTGAGACAGAGGTGGGCAGCGAGGAGAACAGTAAGAGTGGGAGCCAAAGAGAGAGAGAGGAAGAGAGGTAAAAGCTACTAATATAATGTAACAACAGCAACAAAAAATAATGTGTAATATGTAGTTAGTATTTAATATATATTATGTAAGATAGGGTTGAGACAGGGAGGTAAGTGTGGTACTAGATAAATAACCTACTTTTAAATTTTTTTATTTTGAGAGAGAGAGAGCACAAGCAGGGCAGGAACAGAGAGAGAGGGAAGGAGAGAGAATCCCAATCAGGTTTCATACTATCAGCACGTAGCCTGATGTAGGATTCGAACTCACAAACCATGAGATCATGACCTGAGCTGAAGTCAAGAGTCGGACGCTTAACTGACTGAACCACCCAGACGCCTCAAGATAAATAATATTTCAAAGCAAGATTTTAAAAATCAAAATTGATGATAACAATTCTGTTTAGAAAATATCAAAATATTAAATAAAGATAAGTTCAGTAATAAGACACTAAGCGTTTTGCCTATATTGTCTGGTTTAATACCCAAACAACTGTATGAAGACAGTATTATTGTTATACATATTTTACTGATAAGAAATGAGGCTTAAAGCAGTGAAGAGGGAAAGGAGGGAGACTGATGTGACAACCTGCACCCCCCTCCCCCCACCGAGGTTAGGATTAGTGTTTGCTGGACTAGTCGTTCAAAGGCACACACAGGTGTGTGTCACATACTTTCCCTTGTGCTCTGAGTGGTGCCTCGATGCCTAGCTAGGACTGGGTATCAGATGCAGAGAGGAGCTGTGACCACACATTGTGGAGCTTTCCAGCTGATGATGAGGATGAGGTAGTCTTGTTATGAAGCACTGCATCTGTGGTCTCCGAGCCGTGTTTCTACATCTCAGCATGCAGGGCTGCTGCCCTTGCATGCCTAGGAGGAGGAGACGAAGCATTGCTTACAGCAGTGTGGTCACAGGCTCCCTGTCCCTGGTCCTTGGTGGGAGGCTCATGTCCCTCCCCTTTGTGATATATTTGTATGGCTCCAGTGTGATGCACTGCCTCCCAGCCATCGTCATGGTCCTTTGCCTAATGCTCCCAGCAGAGTCCAGCTTCCGTGAGCAGGTTTGCATTCTCAAGTGGTCCTGTCCTGTCAGAGACTAGCTCCTTCTCTTTGAGGCCATCCTTCAGAGATCCCATCTTTCCCTTACTTAGCCTTTACGTCTTAAGTGTTAAATGTATTTGTCCAAGTCTACACGTGCAATAAATCTGCCAAGTCAGGATTCACATACAGGTCTGTGAGATTCCACGGCTCAAGCATTTAGCTGCTATGTAGTATTGACATCATTCATTTATTCATTCAAGGCACATTTATTAAAGCGTTCATTTATGCCATAACATTTTCTAAGTTCTCAGGATAAAACAGTCAACAAGACAGTGACCATCTTTGTCTTCATAAGGTTTATTAGTTAAAGGATGGGGAACATAAATCTTTATGATTTTGAAGGACAGGAATTCTTTCAGTGGGTCACCCCCAGGTTTATGTTGTGTGACACACTGTAATGGACTTCCAAAGAAAACCATTATTGTGCTCAGAATGAAATCCAGACTAGACCCCAGCTTGTGGGGCTGTGCCTTGTGAGGCCCTTTCTTTCTCTCATTATCATTTCATACCAGAGTCTCCCATGGTTGTTATTTCCAGCAATCATGGTCTTGTGCTAGTTCCTCAAACATAGAAAGTTACCACCTACCTTGGGAAATGCTCCTCTTTCTAAGAGTATGTTTCTCTCCTGGCTTTTCTTCCCATACTTTCCTACCTTTTGTGTCAGTTTAAATCTGTGGCCCAGAGGGGCACCTGGGTGGTTCAGTCGGTTAAATGGCTGACTTTGGTTCAGGTCATGATCTCACAGCTTGAGATTTCAAGACCCACATTGGGGCTCTGTGCTGACAACTCAGAGCCTGGAGCCTGCTTCGGATTCTGTGTCGCCCTCGCTCTCTGCCCCTCCCCTGCTCGTGTTCCCTCTCTCTCCCTCTCTCTCTCTCTCTCAAAAATAAACATTAAAAAAGAAATCTTTGTGTCCAGAGAGACCTTCTGTAACCATCCTAGGTAAAGCAGATGACCACCCGATCATCTGAATTCTCTCTCAGTCTCTCATTGTTTCTTTTCTTTTTTCTGTAACACTAATTAAGATTTGTAATCGTTGTATTTATTTATCTGTGTATTTGATTTTCCTTGGTCTCTTTAACAGAAGTGAGGGCAGGAAGTAGGTTTGTCTTGTTTACTATTATATCCCCAGAAATTTACACAATGTCTTGCACAGAAGTGTTCGATAAATATCTGCTAAATGCATAAATTATAACACCAATAATTATAGTAATAATGGCTATCATTTAACCAAGATTTAGTCTGTGCTTAGCCCCTCTATAAGTACTCACAACAACCCTCGAGGTGGAAGCTATTTTAATATAAATATTTTATAATTGTAAAATAATATATCCCAATGGGAAGAAATGCAAACGGTGCAGAAAATCTCCTTTCATCTAAATCCACTCCCCAGATATATAACCTCTGTTCACAGCATATCCTTGTCATTACATTCTATGGCTGTAAATATCCTGACTCATCTGTGGCCCTAAGAGTCAATACTTCACATTTCAAAGTGAGTCTAGACCAACAGTGAGAACTTGGAAGAGGTGAACAAGAGTTAACTGTTCATGACTCTTCAGTGGTTGACCACCCATCTCCAACTGCTCAGACTTTGAAGAGGCCGAAGAATGCTGGAGTTTAGAGAAGGGATTTCTTTGGAGAAAATCATTGGCTCTGTAAGTTCCTTCTATCCATGCCTTGATGGGTGGAAGGATTAATCTGTTCTCACCTCAATCTTCCTCTCAAGGAAAAAAATAAAAAATGCCCCCTGTGGAAAATTGTAGAAGCTGTGTTTGAGAAACAATCACATTCTTTTAAGCAGAAGGGTGAATGTGTAAGTTTTCATTTGATGAGATCTTAGCTACATGTGAGAGAGAGTGGCCTGGCAATGTCTGACAGAGTCACGGAAGGAGCAAGGAGCTCTCAGATGAAAGAAACGGAGGGGGGTGGGGAGGAGAGTGTGCCCCAAAGCACCACAAGGAGGTACATTTCTGTGAGTTGGCAAGGCTTTAGATCTTCTGTGGTAGATGTTTCTGAAGAAGCTACAGAGGACCTCAGGGAGGAAAGAATTAGCTTTACATGAATACCTGGTTTGGAGATAACAAATGGCACTGCTCAGGAAGAGCTTTGCTGGTCCTACCTACCCTCCTGCTTTCCTGCCTCCTTCTAGAAGTAGAGGTAGAAGAGAGGAGGGTTCCCAGTAAAGAAAGAAGATAATGCCTCTCCCACCATTTCCCAGTGCAGGCTTCCTCACTGGGAGAGTTCCTTTTGCAGAGGGGAGAGGTGCCAACTTAAATGAATTTCAGAATTTGACCACTACATGGCATTGAACATTTTAATTACTTAAATGAGATTTTTTGGGCAATAAGTAAATAGCATTTTCTCTGAGTTATTGAGTTGTGGATCCTGCTGAACGTTATAATTTGAAATAGAGGTATAACTAGCCTCACAGTGCAAAGAGGGTTTCAAACGTGGGAGAAGAATCTAATATTTTCTTATTGCACCTGGAGTCCCATTTAATTAATCTACAAGATTATATGCACTTTTTGAAAACAGAATTAGGATCATGCCATGCCTCCCATTCATCATGCACATCCGTTTTTTAAAAAAATTCTTTTTAATGTTTTTATTTATTATTGAGACAGAGAGAAACAGAGCATGAATGGGAGACGGTCAGACAGAGAGGGAAGCACAGAATCCAAAGCAGGCTGCAGGCTCTGAGCTGTCAGCACTGAGCCCGATGTGGGGTTCGAACTCAGGAACTGCGAGATCAGGACCTGAGCTGAAGCCGGATGCTTAACCGACTGAGCCACCCAGGTGCCCGCATGCAAATCCTTCCATGTCAATGCACAATCAACTATAAAGTAAATGTTCTTACCCTCCTTTACACCGTCTAAACTTCCTTGTTCCCACATAGCCACTTGGATCTAGGCAAATGCACAGAGCCAGCAAATGACTTTTTATGGTCTCTTATAACAAAAATGAAAAACCACTTTCAATAGAGGGTGGGACTTACTAATGTTTAAAACTTTTACAATTCATTTATTTATTTAATTTCTACAGCCAACATGGGTGTAGAACTCATGATGTGGATCTCATGACCTGAGATGAAGAATTGCATGCTCTTCTGACTCAGCCAGCCAGATGCCTCTACAATTAAGTAATTTAAATTAAGTAAAGGATCAAGGTCACAATCATTAGGACAGGAGGATTTCAAACAATACTATCTTATTCCCTCGGCTTCACTCTTGCACTGCTCAAGGTTGGCAAGCTGTATGTGGTTCATAGTTAGCTGGCACAGAGGGAGGACTATGGTTGATCAGGGCATGGGGAAAGTGCTATCAAATGGAGAACATGATCAGTGCAGAACACATTGGCCTACAAGTAAGATAGGATCCTGGTCCTGTTCAAACCCTACAATTTTCTGTGATATGACCATAAATTAGACACTTGAACTGTTAGAGTCCCTCATCTCTTAGGTGTAATTCAGAACAAGCAATATTTAACATGCACACAAATGATGTGAGGAGTCAAGTGAGATTATGTATGTCAAAGTACTCCATAAGCTGTAAAACAATATGTACACATAAAAAATGCTTATGTATTTTTAAATCAGGATAGACAAGAACTCGTGTGTCACAGCCTGTATATCTGGGTGTGCGGTTTTAATTATTTCAAGGCTAGGAGAACTTTGCTAGTGTTTGCCACGTGGGCTAATTTTGGAAGTGAAACCCCAGTGGTGTACAGAGTGTATAACATTGTGCTTGGTTTCGAATCAAAGTGTTTGAGGTATATCAGGGTCAAGACTTGGCTCTGCACTTACCTATCTTGTGTTTTTCGACAAGTTGTTTCATACCTCTAAGTCTTCTTTTCTTCATTTCTAAAATTGGGTTAATGATACCTATTTCATAGATTTGTCCTCATCACTCGAGGAGATGATGTTTTGAAACACTCAGTAGGATTTATGAAAAGCCTTAAAATTATAGCTGTTATTTCTATCCCATTTCTCTCATTTTCTGCCCCAGTTGGGTGTGGTTTGGGAAAACAATGATCTGTTTCAATATGTGTAGGATCCATCGTCCCAGCTCTGTAGGGACTACAGTAAGCAAGGCTCAGGCAACAAATCACTCCTTGGTTAAGAGAATGGCAATGACACACGGCCTGGTGTGGGAGTCAAGACCTTTCTGATCTATGAGGCTTTTACAGTGTTGATATTGTTACTGATGATCCAAAGGGCCTTTCTTGGAATTTATAGAAAGAAAAACCACGACCTTACAATCCCTACCACAAGAGGAAAATAAACTGACAAAAGAATTTTGTGGTTTTTGCTTGAGTGTATCCAAGGTTCTTTTCTCTGGATTGAACTCCGACCTTCATGTCAAACATAAACCACTAATATCTTTTTCTGTTTGTTTCCCTGTTTCTAACAATGGAGAGGGTTTTGGAGGGTATTAGCATAAAGTACAGAAGGAGGCTGTTTTGGTTTCTACATTGCTATGACCCTTTCCTCTGTCTGAGCTCTACATTGCAGCCAGAGGCATATTTTAGAAGAACATAATAATGTCACTCAGCTCCCATGTTATAGACTTACTTGTGTTCCCCCACAAATTCATATGTTGAAACCCAAACCCTCACTCTATTTGAAGATAGGGTCTCTAAAGGGATAATTAAAGATAAATGAGGTCATGAGGGTAGGGCCCAATCCAATGGGACTGGTGTCCTTATTAGAAGAGAAATAGACACCAGGAGTGTGTGTGCACAGAGGAAGGCTGTGTGGACACAGAAGGAGGCTGTATGGAAGCCTGTAAGGGAAGCTTCACCAGCAACCCACTCCTCAGGCACTCTGATCTTGGAATTCCAGCCTCCCAAACTGTGAGAAAATAAATTTCTGCTGTTTAAGCCTCCAGGCTGTGGTATTTGGTAATGACAGCCTGAGCTGACCAATAGCCCTGTGCAGAGGTCTCCTACCCCTCACCATTTAGTTCAGCATAAAATAAATGTGTTTAACATCATGTCTGAAACCCTGTATCTGGCTTTATCTACTCATCCAAGCTTATCCCCTGCTGTTCTCCCCACTAAATTCCATCCACATCATCTTCTATTCCTTTGATATTCTGAGTTTGTAAGGAAAATATCGTCACTTGAAGGTTGACTGGAACTCTCTTTCCCTGGTAGTTTTCACAAATGGTTACTTCTCTTCCTGGAAATTTCAGTTCAAAGGCACCCTCATCACAAAGCTTATGTCTGATCCTTTCATCAAGAGAAACCCTCCTACCCCACCTCTAGAACTCTCCACAGTAGTATTCTCTCTCTCTTTTTTTTTTATTTGTTTCTAGGAGAGAGAGAGAGAGAGAGACAGCATGAGCAGGGGAGGGTCAGAGAGAGAAGGAGATACAGAATCTGAAACAGGCTCCAGGCTCTGAGCTGGCTGTCAGCACAGAGCCCGACGTGGGGTTCGAACCCATGAACCGCGAGATCATGACCTAAGCGAAAGTCGGAAGCTTAACCGACTAAGCCACCCAGGCTCCCCACCCCCCCCTTTTTTTAAAAAATATTTTTCCACAGTGGTATTCTCTTAGTTCCTTCTCAGCATTTCTCACTATCCGACATCATCTCATTTACTTATTATTTGTTTGTCTCTTCTCCCTGAAATGAAAACTCAGTGAGGACAGGGGCCTGCCTACTTATTGACTGCCCATCTTCTGTCTCAGTGTCCTGCAGAGTGCCTAACTCAATAGCAGCTCAATATGTGTATACTGAATGTGGAATGAATAGATGTTTCTCTTCCTTCTGTTTCCTATTCCTCATTGTCCTTTTCACCACCTCTCCACTCATTGCCTATCCCATGGTCCGTGCCCCAGGCTGCATGCTTTTAGATCTCTGCTCCAATTAACTGAAAGCTCCTACAAAGTTAAGATAATTCTCCTCAGAGGGGCAGTTGCATTTCCTCTGGATTGGACTTCCTTTTTTGGAAGCTTAGTCAAATGGGCACATACTGAGGGATACAATGACCAGTCAAATGCCCCTCAAATGGAGATCACAATTAATAACCTTTAATTCCACTCAATCAAAGGGCTGTACTTGTCTTAGCCTATTTTTAAGCTACACAAGGAAAGATTGGTGCTCATAAGAGGAAAATATGTGTTCAATATGTGGGTCTTATAAGAATCAGATATTGGCTGGTTTTGAAGGTCTTTTCCTGCACTAAGTCTCCAACAAAAACCAGTTCCCTCTTGCCTGAAGGTGTGAGAGGAAGGAGATAACATAGGAATGCAGATCCACAGCCCGATGACATTGAAATTCAGTCTTGAGTTTCCACCAAATCTGATAAGTTACTTAGAACTGTACCACTTCATGTGCCAAGAAGGCAGGGGCGTAAGGTGCCAGACAGAACTGCGACTCACTGGCTTCTCTGTTTTAAGATGCCCAATCTATTATCAAACCTTTATCTTCCGCTGTTCCTGCAAGTTGTACAAACTAAATTCTGCTAATTCTAATGCCAACACGATGTTACTTGTCATTTTTCATTGTAAGTGTTTATATAGAAAATTCCATCCAGCTTTCACGGAGGAAAGCCTCAAGTTCATGTCTTCCTTTCCTTCATTACCTTGATCCTAAGCTCAGCTTTAATATCAAACAGAGAAAATGATCTGAATCTAATAGAGTAGAGACTGGTCACGGAGAAGCATTAGCCAGGCCTCTATGAGCAAACATGGTTTCTAAATTAATATCCTGCTAAAAGCTTCTTCCTCCTTTTTTATTAAAGTAGCATTATGACTTGGAATAGTTCTAGACTTTTTTTCCGTCAGCACCCAGTATCTAATTTTAGCACTTTGCAGAAGAAGATTCTATTAGGTTGTATTATATAGTTAGCATTGAATATATAGTTATTCTTCCCCACTTGAGCATAATAGGAAAAGGCTACTTTAGTTCACAGGATGCTTAGCACACAAATAGCTTGCCAGTTCATTGAACAGCCCTATAAAAACCAGTCTCTGTAAGTTTAAATGCTACCTTCAATCTATCCCATTTCGCTTACCACATTGCCTATGCATATAGGACCTTGTTCCCATTTTACCTTAAACTTGATTTGATTAAAGAGAGTCTGCTTGAATTGTCTTTGCCAAAAACAGAAAGAGGAAAAGCAAACATCCTAGAAACATCTCTCACCGTTAACAGGACAGAATAATAACAATGGCATTTGATCAGTGCAGAAGAGCTGGTAACAAAACGGGCAGCTGGAAAAAAGGAGCATATAGGAGAGAGAAAAAAAAAAGAAATCATGAAACCTTTAAAATTGTAACAAACTGGGAGATGAAATATGTTACCTTTTCACTCTGGGAATGATTTCTGCTGAGAAGAGCATGGTCTCTCCCTCAGTCTCTCTCAGTCTTTTTTTTTTTCCTTCTGAAGAAACAATTCTCTAGGAATGAGAAGGTTTTGTGTGTCTTTTTTGGGTTTTTTTCCTTTAAATGAAAATCATTGAAGTTTTGCAGTAATACTAAAAAAACCCTAATAATAGAATATATTCTATTTGTAAATATGTAATATTTTTGGCAGACGTACAGAAACAAACCAGCACTGATGTTTCATCTTACATTTATTCCTACTTAAAAGAAATTTTCCTGAAGATACTGATAACAGACAATCCAACTTTTAAAAATAGATGTCAAGACTTTTAAAGGACTTGCATCTTTTTCTTTACTTATGAGGAATTAAAAATTCTAATACATTAAAATTCTAATATTTATACAATCGTATGTTATGAATTGCCCATTTAAATATACACAAGTATAAGAGGGGTGCATGGATCTTAATTGTCTGTATTTCATGGTCACTTGTTATTTCCCGTACAAATAACGATGTTACCATTCATTGCAGGCACTTCCCTCCATTTCTTCAAGAAAGATGTAATCCTCCACAACCATTATTTCCACAATCCTTTCTCTTGATATGATCTTTAAGGTAAATTGGCACAATCTTGTCACCACGTGCTGAGTCCAGATTTCTGACCTACTCTGTATTTGTGTGTTTCCTCTAAGATCACCGCAGAGTTCTAAGGCTGAGTATACAACTGTGTTTGTCTGTGTAGCAAAAAATAAAAATTAAAATTAACCCTACTCCAGTGTGCCCATATTCTAAAATAATTTAGCATATCGTTTTTCAAGACAGTTCTTAGTTATTCTTAGTTCCTTATGTATTTTGTTTCACTGGATTAGAAGAATGTAGTATTTTTAAAACTCTAACAATGACAAACTACTTATATTTTTTCACCTAAATATTCCCCTTGACTGTATATCTTACTCTTTGTTGCTTGCCTTGCNCTACTCCAGTGTGCCCATATTCTAAAATAATTTAGCATATCGTTTTTCAAGACAGTTCTTAGTTATTCTTAGTTCCTTATGTATTTTGTTTCACTGGATTAGAAGAATGTAGTATTTTTAAAACTCTAACAATGACAAACTACTTATATTTTTTCACCTAAATATTCCCCTTGACTGTATATCTTACTCTCTGTTGCTTGCCTTGCATTTTACAGGCAATGATCTTCCCCACACTGTTTCTAGAATGAAGTAGTTGTTCTGATCCTCTTCAGATTTTCAATTATAATCTTGCTTGAGAGGGATTTATGTGTATAAATCTTTGAATTCTAATCTTGCTTTTTGTTCCTATGATGATTTTTCAATTTATCAGAAAAGACACCACTTTTATCTGTGAAGTCTCTCAAATATTAAATAACATTTATTTAAATATTTACTGCATGATGGACATCCTTCTAAGTGTATGTTGCTCAGGGATCCAGCAGGAAAGAGACAGCATACCCCAAAGGAATTATTAGGGAGTTTAATTAAGGGACTGTTTACCAAAACATATATGAGCAGAATTAAAGGAAAACAGAGCATGGTGAAGTATTCCAGAGTCAGCAACAGAGGGAAGCTGTTACTTCTCCTAAGCAACAAGACTTGGGTAAGGTTACCAGAACTTAGCCAAACAACAGCTGTAGAAGAGAGCCACCCTGTACCAACTTGGCTTTTGTTAGAGGACTGCAAATGTGACCTATCTGTGGCCTGGTCAGGGGCTATTATGGGAAAAAGTCGCTGTAGACCTCGCTTTCCTGTGTCCTCCAGTCTCCTGCAGATCTGTCATGTAGTTGGCAGACCTAGTTGGAAGTCAGAGGAGGAGAATTGGTTCTCAGGGTACAAAGATTTACCTCCCAGGCACCAAGGTGGGAGAAGAGAGGAGTAAGTGAAGACTATATAGCACTAATCATGTAGATAATGTGATCCTATAGATAATGGTTTGAGTCCTCTCAATGATCACTTCACATAAGTTGCAGATATTAGCCCTGTTTTCAGCAAGGCAAGTGACTTAGATGGTTTGCATATGAGTCACATATCTCCGGAGCAGCAGAGCCAAGATTTAAACCGAGATCCTTTCCTGACAAACTGTATTCTGATTCATTACAACATGCTACATTAGGAATAAATTTCATATAGTTCCATGGAAACCAAGACATAGAGTGTGGCTATCTTCCTGAAGCTATTCTTTCCTTTCATTGACTTTCATTTTTATATATTTGTATAGTTTAATTTGAGAACTATAGTAGCCATGCAACTAGTGTGATTCCTTTCATCTCCCATGGATATAAATTACCATTTGAAGGACTCTTCTTATGAATAAAACAGCTGCATTTTCTAAATCAGTAAGGAGATTAAGAGTTAATTCTTACTCTTTTTTTTTAATCAGTGGATGATTTTTCTTTTACTTTTTTAGGTGGGCTTTTTTAAAATTCAGATATAATTAACATAAAGTGTTATATTTGTTTCAAGTGTACAATGTAGTGATTCAGCAATTGTATACATTTCTCAGTGCTCTTCAGGATAAATGTACTCTTAGTCTCTTTCACCTATTTCACCCATTCCCCCCAAACACCTGCCTTTTGGTAACCACCAGCACGTTTTTGTTTGTTTGTTTGTGTCTTTTTCCTTTCATCACTTGTTTTGTTTCTTTTTTTTAATTAGTTAAATTATTTATTTTTTTTAATTTACATCACAGTTAGCATACAATGCAACAATGATGTCAGGAGTAGATTCCAGTGATTCATCCCCTATTTATAACACCCAATGCTCATCCCAACAGTATCTTCCTTAATGCCCCTTACCCATCCCCCCTAAGGCAACCTCTCCAGCAACCCCTGTTCTTTATATTTAAGAGTCTATTATGTTTTGTCCCCTTCCCTGTTTTTATATTATTTTTGCTTCCCTTCCCTTATGTTCAGCTGTTTTGCATATTAAAGTCCTCATATGAGTGAAGCCATATGATAGTTGTCTTTCTCTGGCTGACTAATTTCACTTAGCATAATACCCTCCAGTTCGATCCATGTAGTTGCAAATGGCAAGATTTCATTCTTTTTGATTGCCGAGTAATATTCCATTTTGTGTGTGTGTGTGTGTGTGTATACACACACACCACATCTTCTCTGTCCATTCATCCACTGATGGACATTTGGGTTCGGGTTCTTTCCATACTTTGGCCATTGTTGATAGCACTGCTATAAACATTGGGGTGCATGTGCCCTTTGGAAACAGCACACTGGTATCCCTTAGATAAACACCTCACAGTGCAGTTGCTAGGTCATAGGGTAGTCTATTTTTAATTTTTTGAGGAACCTATGTACTATTTTCCAGTGTGGCTGCATCAGCTCGCATTCCCACCAGCAGACAAAAGAGATCTTCTTTCTCCACATACTCACCAACATCTGTTGCTGCCTGAATTATGAATGTTAGCCATTCTGACAGGTGTGAGGTGGTATATCATTGTGGTTTTGATTTGTATTTCCCTGATGATGAGTGATGTTGAACATTTTTTCATGTGTCTGTTAGCCCTCTGGATGTCTTCTTTAGAGAAGTGCCTATCCCTGTTTTTTTTTTCCATTTCTCTTTTTGGGTGTTGAGTTTGATAAGTTCTTTATAGATTTTGGATACTAACCCTTTATCTGATATGTCATTTGCAAACATCTTCTCTTATTCCATTTTAATTTTGCTGTTTCCTTCACTATGCAGAAGCTTTTATTTTGATGAGGTGCCAATAGTTTATTTTTCCTTTTGTTTCCCTTGCCTCTGGAGATGTGTTAAGAAATTGCTGCGAATGAGGTCAAAGAGGTCTTTGCCTTCCCTCTTCTCTAGGATTTTGATGGCCTCCTGTCTTACGTTTCAGTCTTTCATCCATTTTGAGTGTAAGTGTATGGTGTAAGAAAGTGGTCCAGGTTCATTTTTCTGCAGGTTGCTGTCCAGTTTTCCAAGTACCATTTGCTGAAGATACTGTCTTTATTCCATTGGATATTCTGTCCTGCTTTGTGAAAGATTACTTTTGGGTCCATTTCTGGGTTCTCTATTCTGTTCTATTGATCTGAGTGTCTGTTTTTGTGCTAGTACTATACTCTTATGATGATTACAACTTTTTAAAAAAATTTAATGTTTTTATTTTTGAGAGAGACGGAGTGTGAGAGTGGGAGGGGCAGAGAGAGGGAAACACAGAATCTGAAGCAAGTTCCAGGCTCTGAGCTCTCAGCACACAGGCTGATACAGGGCTCAAACTCACGAACCATGAGATCATGACCTGATCTAAAGTCAGACATTTAACCGACTGAGACACCCAGGTGCCCCTGTAATGCGTCTCGAAGTCCAGGATTGTGATGCCTCCAGCTTTGGTTTTCTCTGTCAGAATTTTGGCTATTCGGTGTCTTTTCTGGTTCCATACAAATTTTAGGATTGTTTGTTCTAGCTCTGTGAAGAATGCTGGTGTTACTTTGATAGGGATTGCATTGAATGAGTAGATTGCTTTGAGTAACATCAACATTTCAATAATTTTTGTTCTTCCAGTCCAGGAGCATGGAATATTTTTCCTTTTTTTATGTGTGTCTTCTTCAATTTCTTTCATAAGGTTTGTATAGTTTTCAGTGTATAGATTTTTCATCTCTTTGGTTAGCTTTATTTCTAAGTTTTTTATGGTTTTGGGTACAATTGTAAATGGGATGTATTCCTTGATTTCTCTTTTGTTGCTTCATTATTGGTGTGTAGGACTGCAAACAATTTCTGTGCATTGATTTTATATCCTGTGACTTTGCTGAACTCATGGATCAGTTCTAGCAGTTTTTTGGTAGAATCTTTCGGGTTTTCCATATAGAGTATCCTGTCATCTGTGAAGAGTGAAAGTTTGGCTTCCTCCTTGCCATTAGATGCCTTTTATTCCTTTGTGTTGTTTGACTGCTGAGGCTAAGATTTCCGATACTATATTGAATAAGAGTGGCAAGAGTGGACCAGCCTGTCATCTTCCTGACCTTAGGGGGAAAGCCTTCAGTTTTTCCCTATTGAAGATGATATCAGCAGTGGGTCTTTCATATACGGCTTTTATGATCTTGAGGTATGATCCTTCTATCCCTACTTTCTTGAGGGTTTTTATCAAGAAAAGATGCTGTATTTTGTCACATGCTTTCTCTGTATTTATTGAGAGGATCATGTGGTTCTTGTCCTTTCTTTCATTGATGTGATGTATCACATTGGTTGTCTTGTGGATATTGAACCAGCCCTGCATCCCAGGTATAGATCCTACTTGATAGTGGTGAATAATTCTTTTAATGTATTGTTAGATTCGATTGACTAGTATCTTGTTGAGGATTTTTGCATTCATTTTCATCAGGGAAGTTAGTCTGTAGTTCTCCTTTTTAGTGGGGTCTTTTTCTGGTTTGGGAATCAAGGATAATGCTGGCTTCATAGAATGAATTTGGAAGTTTTCCTTCCATTTCTATTTTTGGAACAGCTTCAAAAGAATAGATATTAACTCTTCTTTAAATATTTGGGAGAATTCCCTTGGAAAACCATCCAGCCCTGAACTCATGTTTTTTGGGAAACTTTTGATTGCCAACTCAGTTCAGTTTCTTTACTGGTTATGGGTTTATTCAAATTTTCTATTTCTTCTTGTTTCAGTTTTGGTAGTTTATATGTTTCTAGGAATTGTCCATTTCTTCCAGATTGCCCATTTAATTTGCATGTAATTGCTTATACTATTCTTACTATTGTTTGTATTTCTGTTGTGTCAGTTGTTATCTCTCGTCTTTCATTCTTGATTTTATTTGGGCCCTCTCCTTTTCCTTTTTGATAAAAATGGCTGGGGGTTTATCAATTTTGTTAATTTCTTCAAAGAACCAGCTTCTGGTTTCATTGATCTGTTCTACTCTGGGGAATTTTTTCGTTTCAGTAGCATTGATTTCTGCTCTAATCTTTATGATTTCCTGTCTTCTGCCAGTTTTGGGTTTTATTTGTTCTTTCTCCAGCAGTTTGTTGTGTATCTGAGACATTTCTTCCTTTTTAGGAAGGTCTATATACTTCCCTCTTATGACCACCTTTGTTGTGTCCCAGAGGTTTGGGGCTGTGGTGTGTTCATTTTCATTGGCTTCCATGTACTTTTTAATTTCCTCTTTAACTTCTTAGTTAGCTCATTCATTCTTTAATAGGATATTCTTTAGTCTCCAAGCATTTACTATATTTCCAAATGTTTTATTGTACTCTCGAGTTTCATAGCATTGTGGTCTGAAAATATGCATGGTATGATTTTGATCTTTTTGTACATGTTGAGGGCTGACTTATGTCCCAGTATTTGATCTATTCTGGAGAATGTTCCATGTACACACTCAAAAAGAAAATGTATCTCTCTACTTTAGGATGAAATGTTCTGTATATATCTTTTAAGTCCATCTGGTCCAGTGTGTCATTCAAAGTCATTGTTACCTTGTTGATTTCTATTTAGATGATCTGTCCGTTGCTGTAAGTGGAATTTTGAAGTACCCTACTATTACGGTATTATTATCAATGAGTTTCTTTATGTTTGTGATTGATTCATATACTTGGATATTCACATTTGGAACATAAATGTTTATAATTATTAGATCTTCTTGGTGGATAGATCCCTTAATTGTGATATAATGCCCTTCTTCATATCTTGTTACAGTCCTTATTTTAAAATCTAGATTTTCTCATATAAGTATGGCTACTCTGGCTTTCCTTTGGTGACCATTAGTATGATAGATTGTTCACTATCCCTTTACTTTCAATCTGAAGGTTGTCTTAGGTCTAAAATGGGTCTCTTGTAAACAGCATATAGATGGGTCTTCTTTTCTTATCCATTCTGTTACCTTATGTCTTTTGACTGGAACATTTAGTCCATTGACATTTAGAGCAAATACTGAAAGATATGGATTTATTGCCATTGTGTTTCCTGTAGTGTTGGAGTTTCTTGTGGTGTTCTCTGGTCCTTTCTAGTCTTTGTTGCTTTTGCTATTTTGGGTTTTTTTTTTTTCGTCTTTTCTCTCCTCAGGGAGTTACCCTTAACATTTCTTGTAGGGCTGGCCTAGTGTTAATAAATCCTTTGGTTTTCGTTTGTCTGGAAAACTTTTTATCTCTCCTTCTATCTTGAATAACAGTCTTTCTGGATAAACAATTCTTGGCTGCATATTTTCCTGATTCAGCACATTGAATATATCCTGCCACTCCTTTCTAGCCTGCCATGTTTCTGTGGATAGGTCTGCTGCAAACCTGATCTGTCTTCCCTTGTAGGTTAAGGACATTTTATCCCTTGCTGCTTTCATGATTCTTTCCCTGTCTGAATATTTTGTGAATTTGACTATCATATGCCTTGTTGATAGTCGATTTTTGTTCAGTCTAATGGTGGTCCTCTGTGCCTCCTGGATTTTGATGTCTGTGTCTTTCTCCAGGTTAGGAAAGTTTTCCACTATGATTTGCTCACATAAACCTTCTATCCCTTTTTCTCTCTCTTCATTTTCTGGGACCCCTATGATTCTGATGTTATTTCTTTTTAATGAGTCACTACGTTTTCTAATTATTTTATTGTTCTCTTTTGCCTTATTCTCTCTCTTTTGTTCTGCTTCATTATTCTCCATAAGTTTGTCCTTTATATTGCTAATTCACTGCTCTATTTCATCCATCCTTGTCACCATAGCATCCATTCGAGATTGAATCTCAATTAGAACATTTTTAATTTCATCTTGACAAGATTTTATTTATCTCTACAGAAAGGAATTCCAATCTATTTTCAACCCCAGCTAGTATCCTTATTATCGTGATTCTAAATTCTGTATCAGACATCTTGCTGTATCAGTGTTGATTAAGTCTCTGGCTGTTGTTTCTTCCTGTTCTTGTTTTTGAGGGTGAATGCCTTCATTTTGTCATTTTGAAGGAAGAAAAGCAATTAATAAAGTAAAAAAAAATTAACATTAAAAAATGTGTAACAATACAAAAAATCAAATAAAGGATACTAGATCCTGTTTTGGGCTGGTTGTTGAAAGAAGCTTGATAGAATAGAGAAAAGGGAAAGAAAAAAAGAGAAAAAAGAAAAGGAAAATATTTGAATAATTGAAAAAAATTAATACAATAAAATAGAAAAATGAAATGATGAAAGTAAAATAGAATTTAAAAATTTACCAGAAAAGTGGATAATATAGTAGAAAAAAATTTAAAGAAAAATCTTTTTTATAAAAACTGAAAATAGAAATAATTTTTTCTTTTTCTGTATTCAAGAATAAGAAAAAAGGAAAATAATTGAATAGACGAATCAATAAACAGAATGAAATATGATTGAAATTACATACAGTTTCTCCTAGAAGTCAAATTATGAAGCACTTTATAGTCCATAAACTTAAGAAGCCAGAGAGACTTGTGGTGTTCCTCAAGAGTACTGTTGGCTCAGCTGAGTGGGGCTTAGTGTAATAGCTCCATTCTCCACTAGATGACACTGCTTAGCTTACTGGGGTGGATTTCTGTGGCACTTGTAGGTGTGTACGTGCATGCATGGGAGCAGTGAAAATGGCGTTAGCTAGCAACTCAGTCTTTAGTGTCAGAAATCTGTGCTTTACCTGACTGGCAATCAAGCACCCCTCCTTTGTCTCCAGCTTCCATCCACTCCCCACTTCCACTGTCTGTGACCAAGCCATCAGACTGCCAGACAGCACCTCCTTCTTGAGTTTTATCTCATATCAGGCTCTGTTTCCCAATCCCTCACTTCTGAGGGACTGTGGCTTTGACCCACTCAGATCCTCTGGGGGAGGGTCTCACAGAGCAATGGCTGGGTGCCATCCCGCCCCCAGAATCTTTAATGCAACTGTGCTGCGGCTGATGTCCAGAGGCTACAGCCAGGTGCCAGCCCATCCTAGAAAAAGTTTGTGTGAACCTGTAACAGCAGTGTTTCAATGATTATGGTAACTCACAACACACATCTGGCGCTAGGCTTCACCTTTAATGTCCTTGTTCCAACACCAGCGAATGTAGTTGATCTCTGGGGTCCTCTGGGACCTTTGCCTGTGGAAGGGCCACACTCCCTCTACCAAATGTCCTCCCACCCGGGGCACCCGCCTCTCCCCATGAGGCCCAAGGACCCCTTGGACCTCACTTTCTGCTCTTGGAGATTTACCCTTTCTACCAGAGCACTGCCAGGTATTGAGCTGGGAATTTCAGACTCTGTGCTCCCCCTGTTTATATAGACTTTATGTAATTTAAACCCTCTCCTTTCTCTCTCTTTTTTTTTTTTTTCAGTCCTTTGCGGCTGTTTCCATTCTTCATCTTTCTCTCCAGCTGCTTTTGGTGTGTGTGTGGGTGCTTTCCCCATACTCTCCCCTTGTCTTCATCCTCTCTCCGCAAGCACAATAGCTCCCTGCTCTCTGTGTATTCTCTCTCCCCCAGTTCACCTCTCCATGCCACCTACCTTCCAAGTTCCATGTTTCAAGTTGTGCAAATTATTGTGTTAAACCTCAAATCATTTTTAAAGGTCCGCAAGATGGTTTGGTGTTGCTCTGGCTGCATTTCAGGATCAGAAATTTTAAAAAAAAGTCCATGCTGTTCCGCCATCTTGGACCCTCTAATTCAGTCTTATTTTTAACCATCAGTCTCAACATCTAAATATAAATATAATTATATATAGGTTTCTACTTTTTTGATTAGCAAGAGAGAAAAAAATCATATTATGAGGAATAGTATTGTGGTATGAATGTGAGACGTGCGCTAAAAATTTAGAACTTTATCAGAAAGATTTTCAAAATTTCTAACTTCTTTCATACTGGAAATCACACTTCTGTTTGGTTTCTGCTACCCTGGAGTAAAGTGAAATTCTTCAATGTTAGAGAGCTTAGTAAAACATCTTTCTTAAACTACATTCTTGTAGCAGTCAAGACTTTTTTTTCTATTTCAAGAAACAGAAACCCATCTCATAATAGCTTAATGAAAAAAAAGGTCTTTATTGGTTCACAAAGTTCAGAAAGATACTGAGAAATTAAGAGAATGAAGAAGGTTCTGTAGGAATTAGGGTCTAAAATATTGCAATCTGAGATACTATTCCAGAAGGATCTCTCTGTCTCTTTGACTCCACCTGTAATTCATTTCTGCTTTTTCCAACTTCTCAATATGTTGGTGTCATTTCCTTTCACTTAGAGCAACAGTCTCTTAACATTATGTTTGGATAACCAATGTTAGCTCCAGTTTAGCAGCTCCACCAGAAGGAGCTATTACTATCCCATATCTTATTCACTCTTACCAGAAAGATAGGGTGCTGTGATTCTACAGATCTGGCTCA
>NW_027533395.1:5057532-5149833 GCF_008692635.1 Crocuta crocuta | reverse complement strand
CGCGAGGGGGATAAGAATCTGTTACCATGATCCAATAAAGTCAGCCAGCTACCTAGTGATTTAATAGATTATAAGCTTACCTTCTTATTTTATTTCCTTTTCCTCAACCATCTAAAAGATGATATTTTAATTTACTACTTTGTTTTGAAATGCTATAAATTGCATATACATGAAAACCATTTTGAAACTTTCTACTTAAAAATTCTTATTTAAGAATACTTTTATCTATCTTACATCTTGATGAAGAACATGAAAAATGTTTAGCCATAGATGTTCCATGAGACATTCAAAATTTGTCTTTGCTGTATGGTTCACATCATTTTTCTTCTCAAATGAAAGTAGGAGGTTGGTGGTAATGTACTTCTTAATCAAGTGTTCACAATTCACTGTCTTATCTATCTGGAATATTGGCATTTTATTCTATTTTCAGTCAATAAAATAAAGCCTATTTCCATTATCCCCACCATAAATCTTTAAAAATCTATGGCGATTTTTCAGTTTCTACATTAATATTGTGTCAGTTTATCTCTGTTCCCTGTCCTCCATTTTTGCCAGACCTCTGAAAAATAGTGAGAGGTCTATATGTATTTATCTTTGTGGAGGCATTTTTTTTTCCAGAGCTTTGAAAATTTTAAGACAAACAAGTGAACAAAACCCAAACAGAGTATTTTTTCTCTTCACCTATGATTTTATTAGGCATTTAAAATGTCCTTTGAGAGGCACCTGGGTGGCTCAGTTGGTTAAGTGTCCAAAGTCAGCTCAGGTCATAATCTCAATTTGTGGGTTCGAGCCCCACATCAGGTTCTGTGCTGACAGATTCTGATTCTCCCTTTATTTCTCTTCCCCTCTCCCACTTGCTATCTCTCTCTCTCAAAAATAAGTTAACATTTAAAAAACTTTTTCAAAATGTCCTTTCAGATAGTAAATAAATCTTTTCTTCAACTACGTTGAAAATAAAATTATGTCAGGAAATCATTCCATTTTTTAAATGACACATGGTACTTGGGATAGTGACAAACACATCATAGACACTTAATATGGATTGGAATATAGGTATTTATATTGTACAGACAAAATGCAAGAGAAATTTAAACACTACTCTTTGTTTCTCCAAGCAGCTTGAAATTTTGGACATACTACTCTTCTAGATTTTAGTAGATTTATGTTTTCAGAGAACATTTGATTGAACATCTTTTTTTTTTTTCATCTCTTACAACTTTATGGTATACCAGGACCTCTGGAAGAATTATCTCTGAACATTAAAGTAAGATTGACACACAGGAAAGGGTGATAAAAGTATATTGAAAAGGGAATTAAGTATCAAGTACATGATATGTTATATCTTATCCAGGTATGTTAGATAATATTTATTGAACATTTACTGTATATAACATCCTAAACTAAGTGCTTTTGTGCAGTATGTAATTTAATCTTATAAATAATTGAATAGGGTAAGAATTAGAATGCCCATGTTACACATGGCAAGGTGAGACTTAGTGTGGTTAAGATAGTCACTTATGGACATAGGTTCACCAAAATTAAAGCTTTATGTTAGATACAGGAT
This sequence comes from Crocuta crocuta, assembly GCF_008692635.1. Classification (NCBI taxonomy): domain Eukaryota; kingdom Metazoa; phylum Chordata; class Mammalia; order Carnivora; family Hyaenidae; genus Crocuta; species Crocuta crocuta. Next base: position 5,148,269 of record NW_027533395.1, on the reverse strand, counting down.
TGCCTGATGCCAAAAGTCCTGGTCTTAATTATTATATAATCTCACTTTTAAGCTTTGTCACAAGATCATGATTTAAAAATTGTTACCCAAAATAATAATGAATAAATAAGTGAGTGAGTGAATGATGAATGAATGAATAAGTAAATGAGTAAATAAATAAATAAGTAAATAAATAAAACTTCTTATCAGCACATGGGTGTGTTAAGGCTTCAATTGTGTCACTTAAACTTCTGATACAACAAAGTCCCCTAGAAAAAAAATCAGCTGCTCTTTTCCTTGTGCTTAGTTTAAAAAGTCATCAAAGTTTAAGACATAACTCCTAGAACATTTCCACTTTTGACTAATTAAAAATGACACTATCAGGATCAACTGAGTGAGTGGACACTTAGCTGGACAGTTTGGTCCTTTTGCATCTTTTTTCTGCTGCTATTGTTTACAAACCATCTAACCAGGCCTGGTGATTTAGTTTTCAAATTAGTTATTGATCCACATTCTAGGAGGATCAAGGTGTTTGTTTCCATTTGTTTCTTTTTTTAAAAAATCTCACACTTGTTCATGGGAGTCCACAGGAGAAAAGTGTCAGAGTTATGATGAGCAAATATTCTTCTTTAAGAACTTCACTGTGGCTCTAAATATTCACCTTGAAAAGATGACACCTGAAATTAGTCATAAGGAACAATTCAAGAAAATGTAGTAAGTCAGGGCCTTCACTCTTTTTCATAAAATTTTGCAGTGACCCAGGTCATAGCCATATTCTGATATTTTGGTTTCAGTGATTAGTCTATTCGTATATATACTTATTTTATATTGCTATGTAACAAATTATTGGACACCTAGAAGCTTAATGTAGTAAGTATCTCACAGTTTTGTGGGTTGGGAGTTTTGGCAAAGCTTAGCAAGGTTCTCAGAGTCTCATAAAGCTGAAATCACTATGTACTCATGCTGCACTCTCACCTGAAGTCTAGACTGGAGAAGAAACTGCTTCCAACCCTACTTAGGTTGTTGGAAGGATTCATTTCCTTGCAGTTGAAGGGTGTACATCCCAGGCTTCTTGCTGACTTTTGACCAGGGGCTGCTTTCCACAGCTAGAGGTCAATTGCATTGTCAGATAACCTTCACCATAGGTCCTCTCACAACATGGTAACTTGCTCTTTCAAGGCCAGAGAGGGAGAGCCAGACACTCTAGCAAGTCAAGTACTAGAAACTTATATAATCACCCTAAGCTATGTCACATTTCATTGGTTAGAAGCAAGTTCCAGGTTCAACTCCCACTCAAGTGAGGGAATTTCACACAGGCACAGATACCAGAAGGCAGGAATCATGGAGATCAACTTAAAATTTGTCCTACACTTTGCAAAATGGAAACAAGACAACTCCACAAAAGGTGCATAAACTAATTTCAAACACCTGACTCTTTCATCTGTCCTCATTCCCCGGTATCCTGTAGAGGGCCACGGTCTGACATTTTCTGGGAAACCAGCTTCAGCTATGAATAGTAAATAGTTGTTTAGGGCTTTTTATCTCTTATGTCACAGTCTCATTAAAGTTAGCTTAAACAATGCAATATAATTCATTGACAGAAATCTGGCTATCTTCTAGTTTCTGGACTTTATGGACCATTTGGAATGCTGGATCAAGTTGCAATTAAGAAAAAAGCATCTCTCTGTCTCCATCTTTTGTCTTTGTTTCATTCCAAGCTTCTTCTGCTATATTCTTTCTAACTACAGACCACATTTTATTTATGTATTATAACCAATAGGAAAATGATTGGAGTGGAAGAGAGGTTTTGAAGAAGCCAAGAATTCAACTATGAACCATACAACTATGGCCAAGGAGCAGACTTTTGTTATACAAACCTGACTCTAAAACACATCCTCATTTTGTCTCTTCCTTGCTTCCTACCTCAATTTCTTTCCCTCAACTGTTGCTCCCTGGGATAGCACTCTGGATAAAAAATTAACTTATACCTCTTCACATTAGACCCTATGTTGTGTGGGAAGGCAGACTAAGACAGTGGAATTGGGGGCTGGCTCTAGAAAGGAGATGGGAATTTGGGGCTGGATTACTCTCTGATCTGATGATAATGAGGTTCTCATTACTGGTGATAATGGCATCATTACCATTGGGGCTTTTACTGTGATTAATCAGAATGAAGTGCAGGTGGAAGGTAAGGCACTGGCTATGCAGTAGCTGAGGGCTTCAGTCATGTGAAGGAAATGATAATTATAAAGAATGTGAATTCATTTGGTTCTTTATGGGAAAACTTGAAATAAGATGACGATAGCTTCAGGGCAGCCAACTGCTATCTCAGAATACACTAAAGCCAGAAAGCCTCTGGGGCAGCTATTATGGAGATTTTCATCTTCTGAAGCCACAGCACAGACTGCACTGAAAATTAGGCCCATTGTAAGGATGATCCTTCCATATGGCATAATTCCTCCAGAAAACTCGTTATCCACATGGTGGTAGGTCACTTAAATTGGATTCCTTACACTCAGAAAGGGAAAGACTTGACTTCTACTACCTGTATGGATTTTCCTTCCTTACCAGCAGTGCATCCACCATCACCACTTAACAACTTACAAAATGTCTAAGAACTTACAAGATGCTTAGTTTATTATCATCATCGCCTACATAGCATTTTTTTTTTTTCAGAGCAAGGGACCCTTTTCCAGGAAAGGAATTATGACAATGATTGCATAATAACAGATACGTCGGACTTACCATAAACTCCATCATCCAGACGGAACAGTTAGAATGCATTGTTAAAAGTTCAGCTAATGAGACAATTCAGGAGCAACCTCCTAGAGAATGGGGCACTGGCCACTAGAATGCAGTCTATTTGGTGGACCAACAATGTCCATAATAGCTTGTATATATGGGTCTGGGAACCAAGCAGTGGAAGTAGGATGGACTCTTCTCACCTTACCTCTGGTCATGTGCTTATGGAATTAGTGCTTTCTGTTCCCCAGACTTTAGGCTCTCCCAAATAGATCTTGGGAGAAAGAATGCTTCTGTTAGAAATATCAAGAGTTCTGTTGAATTAAAAAAATTTTTTTTTCATGTTTATTCATCATTGAGAGAGACAGAGCATGAGTTGGAGAGGGGCAGAGACAGATGGAGACACAGAATCTGAAACAGAATTCAGGCTCTGAGCTGTCAGCACAGAGCCGGACATGGGGCTCAAAGTCATAAACCGTGAGATCATGACCTGAGTCGAATTGAGATGCTCAGCCGACTGGATAATCAAGGCACCTCCAAGAGTTCTGTTGAATTTTAATCCATAACTTCTTTCTGGTTGTTTTGGGTTTCTTATGCCAGAGGAACAGGCATAAGAGAGTCACTATACTGATGGAAGTAGAAGACCCAGATTATCAGAGTGAGGTGGGGTTGGTTCTACATAGTAGTAGATGATGGAGGGAATGTCCTAAACTAAGGAGTTCATTGATGCATTTGTGCTTTTGTGTCCATCAATAAGAGTGAATGAGCACTTGCAAAACCTTGACTTTACAAGAGTAAATTAAGGGCAAAATTATATGAGGGATAATGTTCTGGGTCATCCCATCAGGCAAGCTATTGTGATAAGTTGACATGTTGACCATGGCTGTGGGAAACCTAGAATGAATGGCAAAGACTGGAAATTGGTGTTTTCAGGCCTACATACAGTGACCAGTGGCTGGGGTTGTTACAGAGAAATGAGATGACCTTTAGAGTCTTTTTTCCATCTGAAAATCAATGTCTCAAAAGGTCCAAATATTTATTTATTTTCTTAATCTTTTACCTATCTGCCCATTTGTATCCCTCCTGTAAGTCCATCTGGATAATATTGTTAATTATCTTGATAAATGTATGGCAACAGCATTTTTGATCCCCTCAGACAAACTTGTTCTTCATGATCAATCAGGTTTATAGAAAACAAGAAAAACAAAGTTCTCAAGTAACACCTAAGATGAAAATTGGTTGATGATTACCTCTCAGATTCAAAAATATAAGCACTTCACATACAGCAAGCTGGTGTTTAAGCAAAAGATTTTTCATAAGAGGTGCAAATAAGGAGCTGGTTATTATTTCTTTAGGGTAAAAGGGAAAAAACCCACCTTAATTAGTGAAGGTGAGCAACCAACTTGATAGGCTAATGAGATGTTGGGCCTCAAAGAGGATTCAGGAAGGAATTATTGCCAATATCAGGCCTTGCTGCATGGCCATGTTAGAAAGTCCCTGAACAAACAAAGGAAGAAGAGTTGATCTTTACACCCCAGGCTTGAATTATATGGGGTCTGATGTGGAGACTTACAGGAAAGCTTTCTCCTCCATACACTATTCTGCTCAAGCATGATTTTTTTTTTTTTTAATTGGAGTGAGCTTCAAGGTTTACTGTGTGGCCTTGGATGAATCATTTTACCTTTTTAGAACTGAGATATTTCTACCATAAAATAAGGGACACTGGTTAATTCCCTTACAATTTTAGCCAACGAATATCTTTTGAATACCTGGGGTAGGCTAAATTTTGGGGGTGCACTTGAAAACAAGATGAGAAGTTCTGTAAAAGCAGTGAAGGTGACTTTCCAGTGTACTGAATAAACAATCCTCCCATTAGGCTCTTTTTTGAGCATACTCCTTGCTTGTCCACTGACTGGTAATACTTGAAATGAAGTATATCTTCTCAGATTAAAATTTGAAGAGATGATGTGATAGAAGCCCTGCCTTCAGGCTTACAGTGCAGTGGAGCTTGTCACTTTTTTTTTCTGAAAGATTTTCAGCCTTCGTCAGTCACTCATTTCTGTTTTTCATCCCAGGCAAATAAGATGTTCTTCCTAATGGTCTCCCAAAATCTACGCTGATTTATAGTTACTTCATTTTCTCTGATTTGACTCCAAAACAACTACCTAGGATTCTTATAAAAAATATTTGAAAATTGTTACTGAAGCTGGAGAAAAAGTCTCATTAAAACAGCATTGTTGTCTTATGGGCGGAACAGGTTCAACACACACCAACATTGCTGAAGATGTCATGTAAGGCATGATATAGTAAAAATGGTTAGTTATTAGAAAAATACCAGAGGTGGGACCTGTCAGGCTTCCTCGGGGCCCTGCCAGTAGCTCATACCAGCAGTTGACTTTTCTTGGTTTTATCTTGGGGTCTTGACACCCAGCAGTAAAAAGGAGACTCTTCTGGCTGAATCTGGGAGGAATGAGGCTTGAGGGGCTAGCGAGGGAAGGTGTGAGTTGAATAGAAAATTCTTAGGGTGCCCAATGAAATGCTGGCCTTGAGCATTTGCTAGTTCTACTAAAATACATTTTTGATTAGTTTGAAATTGCAATTATTTTGATAATAATACTTATAAAACAGCTTGCAAGAAAAATGACTAACTCTTCCCTCCCATTTGAAGACAATTCCTTGAGATTAGCAGAAGGCATTAGAGAAATGACTGCTTCTTTGCATCTGATTGTGCAAAGACAGTGTGGCTGGTTGTTTAGACAACCTCATCACAGTAATTATAGCCCTGTCTAAAGAGTTGGACTTATTTGGATGTTCTAAGCCAATTATAGGGGGTACCCTTTTTTTCTTGGTGATACTACGAAAATAGAGGCAACATTCCATCTGAGAAATGCAGATGAATTTTATATCTGGCAATAATAATAAAATGATAAATTAATGATATATATTAAAGCAGGTCCATAAGCATGAAACAAAATCTAATTTCTTTTTTTAAAAAATATTTTATTTATTTCTAGGAGAGAGAGAGAGAGACAGTGTGAGCAGGGGAGGGTCAGAGAGAGAGGGAGTCACAGACTCTGAAACAGGCTCCAGGCTCTGAGCTGACAGTCAGCACAGAGCCCGACGGGGGGCTCGAACCCACGAACCGCGAAATCATGACCTAAGCGAAAGTCGGACGCTTAACCGACTAACCCACCCAGGTGCCCCTACAAAATCTAATTTCATTATTATTTTTACTCATTCACTTGTTTCTTAAGTGAGAAAAATAGTTGGTAAAAATTAGTTTCTTTGAAATTGGTAAAGAGGCACTCCTTATTGTGAGAATTTTGATTTGTGAAACCATACTTAGGATTATTATGTTATAATTTATCCTTTCATATTTCCTTGGGGTGCTGGCATAAATGTCTCTCTGAATGATACGGCATTGTTGAATAAGGAAATAGAATATATAGGGTCACCTGAGTGGCTCAGTTGGTTAAGCATTGGACTCGAATTTGGCTCAGATCATGATCTCACAGTTCACGAGCTTAAGTCCTGTGTGGGGCTCTGCACTGACAGGGCATAGAGCCTACTTGGGATTCTCTCTCTCCCTCACTCTCTACCTCTCCACAGGCATGTGTGCTTGCATGCTTGCTCTCTCTCTTTCTCTCTCCACTTTCTCTCTCTCTCTGTCTCAGAATAAATAAAAAACTTAAAAAAAAAGAAAATAGAGTATATAGAATTCTCCACATATTGTCCATAAACCAGAGATGTTTATTTTTTGATTAACTTATTTTATTCACCCAGAGTTCCAGATGTTTTTTTCCAATATAGCTGTCAATTATCTTGCAGATCATTTTGGATATTTTTATGTTGTCTAGAAAAGAATATGGAACCATGTACATATTTTTGAAACCTAAGTGCGCTTGGAAATTAGAGTATCATCTTTTAAAAAATGGGAATTGAATCCAGGAGCCTGGGATATATTCAGTGGTTAGTCCCATACGATATTACTTTACCTTACCTAGACTAGGTTCTGTCCTTTGCATAATAAGGTGTGTGAATCAGATTGTGCTCAATACTCTTTGCATCTTAGTAACTGAGGTTCTAGCTGCCTATAAGATTATCTGGTCTACCCATCTCTCCTCTTTCATTATTATTATTAACAGTAGTATGATAACAGTATTTTAACCAAGGAGGAAATGAAGAGCCAGGACTATGAAGTTATTTACTCAAAGATAAACAGCTTTTTGGTGGCAGAGCTAGAAATAGTGCTTAGACTTAGTTTTGTCCTAGGTATGGTAGGACTATTTTTCTGTTTGATCCATCTCTCAAAAAGTTAAATAGATGAGAATATGTATCTCCCAGCTCATCAGGAAGAAGCTGGTAAGAATAGATAATTGGTCCTTTAAAACTGAGGGCTAAAAGTTGATCACCAAAATTGCCCTGAGGCATGGATCAGGATATGATGGACTTATCATCCAGTGCTGGTGTCATCTCCCTGCAACCCTTCCTCTCTTTAGGTCAGATCCCTCTCAATGAAATTTCTCTTTGAAATGTTTTATTATTTCTCAAGAGCAACTTAACATGACTCTCTTAGCCCAGAGGCCTGAAACCCCTGAATTAGATCCCTGAAATGATGCCACAAGGCTGAACCCATTTAATTTTGTCTGGTTCTATTCATTTGCATAATGAATATTGAGCTCATTTACAGCTCTCTGAGAACACTCCATATTAGCTAGTGGCAAAATAAAACTCTTTTTATAACCAGGATTTTCTAAGTGGCATTCACTCAAAATAACTTGGGAAAATATTAAAATTGTGAATTGAATTACAGATAAATTTGTCTGCATAATATCAAAAATGTAGAGGTAAAAGGCCTATACTATAATTTAGTAATAAACTAAAATGGAGGGAAATCAGGAAAGATGGCTAATTAAATAGGTGTTCCTCATGTGTACTTTGGGTCACCTACTTGTATTCTCACTAGTAAAGCAATGATGACTGCCTAGAGATACTTGGTGAAGAGCCACATATATAGCCCAATGCTCCCATAAAAACAGGAGCATTTATTTATGCAAATAAAATCTAAAGTTCATATTCATTAAGGCATCAAAGAGCTGTAGAAGCAACATAACACTGAGCAAACAAAGCCAGATACAGATGACCACACACTAAATTATTAATGTAAAACTCTAACCAGGCAAAAGTATGGTGCTAGAATTCAGACTAGGGGTATATTAGTCATGTATCACTGCATAACAAATTCACACAAATTTACAGAATTAAAACAAGACACGTTTATTATTTCAAGTTTTCTTGGGTTCTGACGTCAAGCATAGCTTAGCTGGATCCTCTGCTTAAGTTACCACAAAGAAGCAGTCAAGATATCTGCTCAGTTCATTGTTTTCTAAAAATGTGTCTGGGGAACAGTCTGCTTCCAAAGTTATTCGATTTGCTGGTAGAATTTATGCCCTTGTAAGAATAAGAGACATGGCTTCTGTCTGGCTGTCAGCTGACAGAAGCTTCCTGCAGTTCCTAGAGGCTGACCTTAACACCTGGCCATGTGGGTTCCACCAACATGGTCACTTGCATTGTGAGTTCAGCAAGGAGTCCATAGAGCCGATTCATTGGCAAGATGAAGGCACATATAACAAGCACGTAGTGACATCTCATCACCTTTACCTCTTCTTTCAGGTAGAAGGAAGTGGAGATCATTGGTTAAGGGGGTGGAGAGGTGGCAAAGGCACCTTAAAGTCTGCCTGCCAAGTATATGCATAAAGATGCTTATTTAAAGGGAAATAACTGGAACCAGAAACAAGGGTGTTTTTTGCAATACTGGAAATACTATATTTCATAATTTCATTGGTGGCTACAAAAGTATAATCACTCCATAATAATTTAGCAAGCTGTGCACTTATGATTTGGGGCCTTTATGAAAGCTATGTTTGGATTAAAAGCTTACATAAAATCATAATGCCGAACATATTTTCATATACTTGTTAGCCATTCACATATTTCCTTTGATAAAACATCTGTCAAGTCCTCTGCCACTTGCATGAGGGATCTGGTGCCAGGAGCTGGGGGGCTGCGGGAATTGGGAGTGGCTGTTCAAACAGTATAAAGTTTCAGTCATGCTAGATGAATACATTCTAGAAGTCTTCTGTACAGCACGATGGCTATAGTAGCAACACAGTATTGTGCACTTCAAAATTTCTAAGAGAATAGATCTCAGGTTGTGTTCTTTCCACAAAAAAATCACAAAAGGAAGATACACAAGGATACTCTGGAAGGTGTTGACTACATTTATTAATTTTGTTGTAGTGATGTTATAACAAGTGTTTTCATATATACTATCTCACCAAATTGTATACAATTAAATATGTGCAATTTTTAAGAATCATATCTCTATAAAGTCGTTGAAAAAGTTACTTTAAATAAAAACATGTCTGAGGTGCCTGGATGGCTCATTTGGTTAAGTGCCCGACTCTTAGTTTTGGCTTGGTCATGATTTAACAGTCTGTGAGTTCTAGCCCCACGCATGTTAGGTTCTGCGCTGCCATGATGGAGCCTGCTTGGGATTCTCTCTCTCTCTCTCTCTCTCTCTCTCTCTCTCCCTCCCTCCCTCCTACTCTCCCTCCTTCCCTCCCTCTCTCCCTCTCTCTCTTTCCCCTCTGAATAGATAAGTAAACTTAAAAAAAAAATCATCATGTTTAAAATCAATCAATATAAAAACATGCCCACAGACAAGCATACATTTCTAATATGTATTTTGTACTTACTTTATCTGCATAATGTAAATGCAGAAAAAGAAATTGGCTTTATTAATATCGATGGTCCATTTACTACTAACTACATTAGGTTAAAGGAAAAGATACAGCTTTCTGTACTAAAAGAAACAATCTGTGGTAATAATACTAGTCATTATTGCCTTGTACCAAATCTTATAGCAGCAAAATACACAAAAGGAGGTATTTACGTGTCTTTTATAGAANTTGAAAAATCCAGTAGCCAAAAATCAAACAGAAATTTGAATAATGTAATCAAATATTTCCAAAGAGATCATATACATAAATATTCTTTTCTTAAATCAATGGAATATTTACAGAAAAAATTCACTAATATAGTTAGCAACAAAGAAAATCTAAATTTCTAAATACTAGGCCAAAATCTTATATCATAGTACAATAAGAATGTATAACAATAACAAAGAAATAAACACACAAATTCAAAACAATAAAAGAGAACAAATTTTACTCCTTAAAAATTAAGAAACAATCTTTTAATTATTTCCTAATCATAGCAGTGATAAACTTAGCATTAAAAACTATCCAGAAATTATGAAAGTAACATGATTATATTAATAATTATAACATAATTATACTAAAACATGAACTTAACTTAAGGCTAGACTCAGAAGAATAGTTGTAGCTTGAAGTATTTTTTAATTAAAAAACAAAGTTGTGAGTGAATTATTACTAATAACTAGTAAAATGAAACTAAAACTAAGCCCCCAAAATTTAAAGGAACTTTTTAATAAAGACAGAAATAGAAATTCATGAAATAAGAAACTGGTAAGATTATCCACAATGAATAGCTGTTCTTTGAGATGCTGACTGGCTTGGGTAAGGTAAGAAGGAAAATAAAGACATACAACATTAAGTATAAAATCTAACTTGAATTATGTAAAACTACAGAAAGTTACAAGGTAATACTTTGAATAACTCTTGGAAAATATATTAAAATTTTGGGAAAAATTAATGATTTTGTCACAGAGTATAAATATCATTTTGATTAAGGAAGACTTATGAAATAACAACAGACAAATAATCATTAGGAAATTTAAAAAGTTTTTTAAAGAAATCACAAGTTTAAAGTTACCAAATTCAAATGGGCTTATGAGTTATAGGTTCCTTATGAGTTGACATAAGAACTGAATTTAAAATTGATTTATAATTCTCATAATCCCATACCAAAGAAAAATCTGGAGGTTTCCCCCAATAACTTTATGCATAATCACAAATAGGTTCAGTCAAACCAGAAAAATACAGTATAAGAACTATAGACAAACTTAATTTATAAATACAGGTGTGAATATTCTACATAAATATTAATCAATTACATATTAAAAGAACAGGATGCCATGAGAAAGTTGGGATTTTTTCTAGGAAGGCCAATGTTGTTCAATGTTAGTCAATCTTTCAAAATATGAATACTATATTTAAATTAAAGTAAAAATACATCTACAACTTGTTAAATATATCAATAAGTTAAAGGAGAATAAACATTCACTGTAAAAATATCCAATGTGAGTTAAACAGAAACAGTAAGAAATTGCCTATACAGAATCCTATTTCTTTACTCAAAACTAATAGCAAACATCATCTTAAAAGTGAAATATTAATTCTCATTGAAATCTTGATCAGAACAGGGATGACTGTTACCACTACTATTAATCAATATTGTAGTCGATATTTTATCTAATTGGTACAATTTAAAGTAGGTAAAAACATGAGTAAAAGAAAATCAACTTGACATAGAGATAACAAGCCTGTGATTTTAAAATAGTCAAGTCTAATCTATAGGAATTAATCATTTGATTGCAAAATATATATATATATAAATCCCAATAGTTATCATTGAGAATGAAAACTGGAAAAATATATAGTGACCAAAAAGTATGAAATACCTAGATGTGAATTTAATAAGAAATATATAATATACAACATAAAGAAATCTATAAAATGTTGCAGAAGAACATTAAACAAGATCTTGATAAATGAAGTAACAGGCCATTTCACTAGATGGTATGAATTATCAGCTTAAAAATACCATTTTCTTTCAAACGTGTATATAAACTTTGATATCAGATTTTTAAAGTATGCTTTGATTCAGATTACCAGCTGATATTTTTAGGAGAAGGAAATACTAGTTTTACATAAACTAATATATATATATATATATTCCTCTTTTCTTACACACACACATTTATATATGTGTGTGTGTAAGAAAAGAGGAAGAAGAAAAAGAAAAGAAAGAAAGGCAATAGTGAGGAAGCATTTGTATCTCCTTCACATTAGAATTTTCTAGAAAATTTCTTTAATCTTAACAGTATGTTATTAGAATAGAGATAGGCAAATAGATAAGGGATAAGTAAAACAGAATATCGGGTTCAAGAACAAATTTTATTTTATAGGGAAGCTTAATATATGTGAGGAATAGCACTTGAATTTTGTAGAAGAGACAAATTTTTTATAAAAATAATTGGATTCTTTCCATTTATTCATCTATATCATTGCTGCAAATCACAGATGTAATTTTAATCTAGGAGCCATATTATGAAGTAAAAAGAGATAGACCAAATTCATTTTAATATATTTTATTAAGCCAATATATTGCCATTTCAATACACAATGATTATAAGCAATTATTAATTATATATTCTATTTTGTTTGTGTTTACTACTAATTCTTTGACATCAGTATACATTTTAGACAGACAGTACATCTATTTAGACTAGCATATTTTAAGTAGTCAGGAGCAGCATGTAACTACTGGCTGCCATATTGGATCCAACCTCTCCATACTTCAATTGATGAGATCAGTGCTGTGAACTGCACTCTTCAGGCCCCCTTGTTCTATGAATTCTCGTAGAGTGCAGCCAAGGAAAAGCACCAAGGAGAGAAACTTAGAGTGAAAGGAGTATTAATTGGAGTATTTGTGAACTTATTCCTGCATGTGCCTCCCTGCTGGGTTGAGTTGGTTTCATCCTCTCCTGCCGAGTTCTGGAAACCACTCTGTCCTCCTGCCTTTCCTGCTCTTCCTGCTCCAAGAAGAAAGGAGAGGTGCTTCACTGTTGGTTTCCCCAACCTTGCCTCTCCTTTATAAATAGTTCCTTTATTAAGTCTTCTAATGCACCCTGTTTGAATATGCCATCTTTTTCATGCCAGCCATGATCCTAATTGATATAGTTATTCAGTTTGAAGGATACGTCATCACATATCACAGGAAACACACACACACTGCACACACTTCTAATATATTACAGCTTTAAATATAATGTATATACTATAAAACATTTGAAGAAAATATTTGAATAATTTTGTGGGGGAAAGCACGAAACTCAGAAACCACAAAGTATAAGGCAAAATAAGCGGCACCTGGGTGGCTCAGTCAGTTAAGTGTCTGACTCGATTTTGGCTCGACATGGATCTAGTCCCACATCAGGCTCTGCATTAGGTATGGAGCCTACTGAGGATTCTCTTTCTCATTCTCTCTTTCCCCCTGTCCCTCTACCCCACTTGCTCTCTCTCTCTTTCAAAAAACAAAAACAAAAACGAAAGATTAGATGACATTTTTATTAGGATGCTATGTGGCAAAAATAATTTTAAAATCAAAGTTTTCTTTTAATATGGAAAAACATGGATATCATAACATAGACAAAATATTAATATTAATATCTTTAATATACAAAGATCTACAGATATCTCAAGAGAATCTGATAGAAAATTAGACAATAAATTTGAATGAAAAATTCACGAGAAATTAAATGCAACGTTTTCCATTTCACTCATAGCTGGTCAATCACAAATTAAAGTAATAATATGTCCTTTCCCCCATTGGCAAAATGGAGAAGATTGATTCATTCAGTGATGAAAACGTACAGTGACGAATGCACCATTATAGATTACTGGTATGAGTGTAAATTTCTATGACCACATTCTTTGATAGTAAAGTAGCCTTATCTATAATCTTAAACTCAAAATATGCCTTTGCTTTGCTCCTGCAATCCCCTAAATAGTCATCTACTATAGAGAGATAGAAAAGCAGTATCTAAGAAATGTTTACAAAGATTCCTATAACTGTACTGTGACATCAAATACTTGAGTAAAAAAGTCCATCACAGGGGAAAAGTTTGAAGGTCATAGGCATTTATTTTATGAAACAGTATGCAACTAATAAAAACAGGCTATATCTGCCTCTATTGATATATTAGCAAGGAGAAAATATTCAAAATATATATTGTATAATTTTATTTGATCAAAAAGCAAGAAAGAGGGGTGCTTGGGTAGCTCGGTTGGGTGAATCCTAACTCTTGATTTTGGCTCAGGTCATGATCCCAGGGTCATGGGATTAAATCCCATGTTGAGTTCTGTGCTGAGCATGGAATGTGCTGAGGATTATTTCTCTCTCTCTTGCTCTGGCCCTCTTTCCTGCTTGATCCCTCTCTCCTCTCTTTTTCGAAAAATAAACAAATATACAAAAAAGAATGGGAAAAACACACTTATGCATGTATAGGTATATAAAAACAACTATGGAAGGATATATATTAAATAATTCATATTAATTATACCAATATGTTGGAAATGAAGGGAATTTGGAGATAATGGTTATTAATAAAGAGTTATGCAGATAAAAACTATCACAAATGATTCATTTATAAAGGAAACAGTTTGAAATAAGAAGAGCAAAAAAACAAAAAGCTAAACAAAATATCATTTGACATTTACATATATATTGTTTAATGTTCTCTCTTTTCTCTCTCTCTCTCTCTCTCACACACACACACACACACACACATACACACACACACACACACAATTGCTCTTTGTTAACATCCCTGAATCAAATCCTGGATATGATCTAAATATTTGAAACTTGCAAAAAAGAGAGGGTTCCTACTTACATAGAACCAGCTTCTTATATGACTGCCTGGTATCATACTTTCTACTGTGCATTAAGATCAGTTATCTACTTAGAGCCCTCTGATCATTGTGTACTTATGCATTCATTAACTGATATAATTATTTTAAGAACATAATTGATGGTTTTGGCAGTAGATCAGTCCAAGTTTGATTCAGAAAAAAAACAACAACCTGAATTGGGAATTGTGCTTCCCTGAGTTTAATCTCAAGGAATTGCTTTCTAACTTAGGAGTGCTTAGTATACTTAGTTTATGTCTCAATCTAAAATGGTTATGTGGCAATAGAGAAAGTTGAGTAGAATCTTTGTTACAAGCTATTAGAATTTAAAATTTAATAATTCTTATTTTTTCTGTTAAGTGAATATTTTAGTATTTTATTATGCGTAAGAATATATTTTTAATTTGTTTTTTAGATACTGATGTATCTAATCTAATTTTATAGCATAATTGGCATAGATCGTTTATGGGGGCAAAAAAACAATGATATATCCCTGCTCTTCTGACATAGATGCCATTCAAAAGATAGATAAATTACCTCACCAAACAGAGCACACACTTTAAATGCAAAGCCAGAAGGTAATTGGTCTATTGCCAGTTTTGACTATCTGATATTTGAGGACCTACCTAGCTTATCTGAATTCATTTTGCTAGGAATGCACAAAACTGTTTCACAGTTATCAAGATAGCATCTTACTCCTGCCATTTTCATTGCCTGGCAAGTCTTCCTCAACTTCAATCATACTATTTTTTATACCTAGTCACAATCAAATTTCACCTCTTTCTCAATGATTTCCTTAACGACAGTGATTGGAAATTGAATTTCTTATCTCTTATCCAATACTTAATGCATTTTTGATAATAGTGTACATGTTTTAGCACCCTTGATGCATTATAAATTTCCAGTGGCAATTAGTAGAGCTTTGCACAAATTAGTTACCCTCTATGATTTTTTAATAAGGAACATGTTGAATATGAAAAGATTTGCTATCATTTTGTACCATATTTAAGTAATTGCTTAAAAATATTTCAATCTGGATGTTTTGGGGAATTGCAGATACAGTCCAAGTTTCATAACAGAAACTAGTTTATATGAGTGAAAAAGTTGGAAAAGAAGATAGTCTGCTGTTTCTATGTCTATTTTATAATACTTTGGAGACCAGAGAATGTTGGAATCAAGAGATTTATAAAACATTAGCCCTGCAGCTTTCCTGTGTTTGGTTTTCCAGATGGTACATTGCATATTGTGGGTATTCATACAATACAGAGAAGATTAATCAAAAGAACAAAACATGTAAATGTCTTTTTTAATCATAATTTTAATTCTCTCCTTTCTTTACCTCCAAAGATTTGGATAAAATATTTCCCTGCCTTGGCAGTATTTTTCTTTGGAATGCAAATTCCTAGTGTGGACCAATCACATATCATTCTAGGCCAGACATCTCTAAAATGGTTAGCATATGCTAAAGGTTCACCTATGAATTTGTGTTATGTATTCACAATGTCCTGTTTAGGCAAACACAGGCAGAGAATCCAAATGAAAATGTTTTTTTGCTTTAGGAAAATAAAGACTTCTATCGACTTTAATTCCATAATATGAAACTTGTTCATTCCTGCCTCCAACCATTTCCACACATCTTCCTGCAATAATTCCCTCCTCTCCTCTCCTATACATTAGTCCAAATTGAGTGGTTACTTTAAGTTCTATCTCAAAACGAGTTTTCTCTAAGTTACCTTCCTAGATTTTCCTACTCTGATAATTCTTTTATTCAGATTTCCATGTGGTGCCTATCTAATCATTGTAATATATTTATTCTATCATGTATATATGCTCTACTTTGTTAGGGTGTTATTTTTCCATTGTTCTTTGACTATATTGTGTATTTCTGAGAGGATAAGCTTCTAAATATGAGAAACTTTATTCTTTCAGGGTTCTATTTACTTATGGCTTAAAGAATGATGGCAGAGAAGATATAATTAATAAATTACATTACAGAGCTAGCATGAAAATATTAATGTTGGAGGAATGTGTCTCATCTGATGAGGTGAAATTGAATTTTGATTATCAAAAAGTACTACGTTTTAGTCTGCAGAAACTTCATCTCATGTGCATAATAGAATTATGTTGTAAAATAGAAATATATGTGAAAATAGAGTAGAAAATATATGAATATGTGAAAATGAAAGTATTGCATTTGACTACAAACTAAGGCAGTAAGAGAAATTATGCATGTGATAGAAATTATACATAATTGATAATGGTTGGAATTTAGAGCACAAGAACTCAAAGCTCATGAGGTTGGAAGATAGATATAAATCAGTTCATGAAAGCCCTGTGTGATATTATTTTTAAGTCAAGATGCATTGAGCACTGCATGTATGCCGTACATTGTAATGAATCAATTTATGTACAACATATCTCATTTAATCTTTGAAGTATCATAAAATAAAAGGATTGCTATTCACATATTATAAATGTAGGAACTAAGCCTTAAGAAAGTAGAATACCTAAGAATAAGTAGAGAAGGGAAGTTTGAATTAACTTGCTAAGAAGCTGCAAATAATCACAAAGAGAATGAATCAATGAAGCATTGGAACAGAAGAGTGATAGTGTCAGATCTAGATTCTAAAATAGATGGAAATGTCTTTGGTTTTTAATCAAAGAATAGTAATTGTGAGGAGTGACAGAGGTGTATAAAATTTCCCCAAGGGATTTTGGTTCCCTCTCTCTCCCTCCCTTTCTCTCTCTCTCTTTTTCTCTATCCCCCCCCCTCCACTGCCCTACCTAATTGAGGATCACTGCCTCACAAATATGGGTTGGCAGCAACATGAAGAGTGAACTTCCATAATGATGTTTCAATCCACTCTTCCAAGAGAGACAATATTTGGTGCCTTTTCTGCATGGGTTAGATAATACTTATAATACAGCATCTATTTGTAAGGCACTAATTAAGAGAAATTGATAAAGTGCCAAGTATTGAGGGTCAAGCAATTAGGACAGTGAGGGCATTCAAAATCATTTTATGATGGAAAATGAATCTGAATGTTTATTTAAAGAAGAGAGGGGAGCATCAGATATGTGTTCAAATGCTTAAAGAGTTGTTACTTACTGGAGAAAATCAGATGTTTGGGTTGTTGTAAATATAACTGTTTTCCAAGTTCAGCTTAATATAAGGACATTTTTTTTTTCTTGAGAGAGAGAGAATATGAGCAGGAGAGGGCAGAGAGAGAGGAAGAGGGAGAATCCCAAGCAGGCTCTGCATTGTCATTGCAGAGCCAAACATGGGGTTTAATTCCATGAACAGTGAGATTATGATCTGAGTCAATATAAAGAGTTGGATGCTTAAGAACTGAACCACGCAGGTACTCCAAGAACAGAGCATCTTAATAATTGACTTTTAAGTTGGGGTGGATTATGGTTGAAGTAGGTAAATTTCTGATCACAAGACGTTTGAAAATATAGGTTGAACACTTCTCATCAAAGCTATTGTCCTTTTCTGATTTTCCTCTTGGATATGGAATATCCCTTAAACACCAGGATTTTCAAAGAAGAGGTTAATCCAACACAAATGAGCTCAATATATAAGGGAACTCATTAGTTTATGTGAATGGAAGTCAGGAGGTAGGGCATGCTTTAGAAATAGTTAAAACCCCAAAGTTCACGTACCCCTGTCACCAGAGATATGGTTCTATTATTCAATCTGGCTTCACGCACATTGACTGCCAAGTTGCATAAATCTTGATTTGTATTTGAACAAAAGAAATCTCAGCTTCATTAAAGTGCTGACTTTAAGCCTCAAACCTATCCCTGAATGTGCTGACCATATAGATCTGTGTTATAAACCCATCTCTGACCCATAATCTGGAAAATAGATTATGAGTATACTATAAATTTGACATATCTCCCTGAGCAAGGGTTTTTCATTTTTAGGATGCATTAGAATCACCCACATTACTTGTTAAAACAGATTACCGATCTCTCTTACAGAGTTTCTAAATGGGTAGGTCTGGGGACCAATAATTTGTATTTTAACACTTTTGTATTTAACACCTTCCCAGGTGATGGTGATAATGGTGGTCCGTGGACCACACTTTGAGAACCGCTCACTGTTCAAGCCCCATTTCAAAACAAATGAGAATCTCTGATATGTATTTTTTTAACATGAATACAACTCAGTTGAAACACTGTTAAAATGCAGATTCTGATTTTGTAAGTCTGGGCTATGGTTTGAGATTCTGAATTTCTGGTGAGCCCTCAGGTGATGCTGATGCTCCTGGTTCATGGACCTCACTTTGAACAACAAACATATAGACAATCCTGATTGAATTCATCTGGGGGAAAAGGTGTTTCTAATATACATACTTAGTTGTGAGTCATTGTTGTAAGCAATCAGGACGCAGGAGCAAAAAGCTGACCCTAACGAGGAGGAGTGGGTTTCTTCTGGAAATGCACTCTGCAAGAAGGTGGGTATTGGGATTGGTTGTGCTAATCTTTGAGATATCTTGTAACTTTTAGTTTCTAGGAATTTTCTTGAGATCCTTTGTATCAGTTTACACAGAAAACAAACTTAGTTTCAGAGCCTCTTCATAACTGAGAAATCAACTCAAGTAGAAATATTTGGTAGGTTTTGTCAATTCAAAAAGAATCTGAAATCATGAAAATCTTCTATTACCAGGCTCCAGTCACAGTATGTTCTAAAAGGAAGGCACCAGCATTTTCATCCTTGAGAACCATAGACAGCTACACAGCTGTTATCAGAAGAAAAGGTAAGGGAATTTTTTTTTTCACCAATGGTACAGAATTTGGATTAGCCCATTGGTTATTTTCCCCTCAACTCATCTTTAGTATTTAATTTACCTTTGCTAATGTGTTTTGCTTACTAATAACTGCTGCTCTGTTCTGGATTAATAGATTAGTTTATAGTACAGATTTGATGATAGAGAATCAATGAGGCAAATTTAAATTTCTAGGTGATGCAGAGAGAGGAAATAGCCCAAATTTGTCTGGTTTGACAGACAATTGTTGTTATCAATTAAATTGTGAGCAGACAAGTGAAAAAATCTACTTTGGGGGGGAAAAAGGTCTGGGTGAAAATACCAGGAAAATTCAAGTAGGGGTAGGAACATATTAGGTCTCTGCTGTAGCTCACACTCATAAAAACTGATAGTAGCTATTGATGGATTAAGAGAAAATGGCTTTTTAAGGAAATGGTTATCAAGAGGAAACTGTTGAGAAGCACACTCTGTTTTACCCATTGATAACCACTAGACCTTGATTGTATTTGTGTGAGGCTCCTTTAAGAGAGTCTTAAATTATAAATAAGGGGAAGAAGAGAGCAGGGGTAAAGGAGACCTCTTTCTGTGGATGTTTTTGTTGTTGCCGGTACCCATACTCTTTGATTCTGAAGCATGGCTGGTGGGGGTGAGCTGCTTTCATTCAGGGTGTATTTTAAACGTCAGGTAGTAGTTTTCCCATTATCCACTACCTTTCTGTGGCATATATTATAGTTAGGATCTGCAGGGTAAGCCTCATAAAAAATTACAGATTTTATCACCTTGCATTAAAGTGACTGGTAAGATGATTTGGATGACTTAAGAGCATGGCTAATTATCCATTTCTTACCATTTGCAAGGTCACTGTATCAACTGCTGAGAAAACCAGTATTGGGTGAAGGGCTGTCATGAATTTGGGAGGTTTCAGGAAAAGATCAATGACCTTCATTTGTTGGAGGAGGCAAAATAGGCTCTACTTCCAGTAGAGGGCAGCAGTACATACATAAGCATGTTCTGTGTCAGAGGCCAGGCCCAGATGGAAATAATGATCATACTAGCAGTAACAACAATTACCAGCTGTGTTCTTACTCGTCAAGCATTATTTATTCTTTTAATTTTCAAAAAAGATACACGAGATTTTTATTATTCTCATTTTACTAATGAAGAAGCAAACTTTGGGAATCTAACATACCAGAATAAGTTGACCAAGCCTGCGTATGTCAGAAGTGAGACTTGTGAGTCCAGAACTTGTGAGCAGGTTGGTACTCGGGAAAACTGTCGGGACTACAGCTACCATCCTATAGTGCTCTGATGATGATCTCAGCTGATTTCCTGCATTTGTATTCCTAAGACCTGACAATTTCTGCAAGATGTTCTTAGATGTTTGGTGGGGGGCTCATTCTGTGTGAGTAGGAGTGGGCTAGGATTCATGACAAATCTGGGGTACATAATTTTAAGCAAGTTTATTTCTTGGAGTACTTAGCCAAGAGGGGGATCTAATATAAAACATAATCAATACATTACAGAATATTAACTCTAGTGGAATACAGTTTGGGAAGCCCTGAACCAGGGTAAGAATACAAGACAAAGATTTAAAAACCTGGCCTTCCATCCTGCTTGAAGGAACAAATAGACACTTTCCCCACACCCCCAAAGCTCCTATTCCCCACAGTATATTGTTAATGATATTAACAGGCAAGTTAATATCATTCCTCTTCATTTTTAGCCTTAACAAAGGGCAATCATAATACTGATGTCAGAGATGGAGGAAGATTTTCTTAGTATTTTAAATATGATGTATACAACATAATTATTTAAATGCATTGGTATTTAATCAAAGAAACTGATGCACATAACTACTATACCCGAAACTGTTCCCTGTTGTCGTTTTTGTAAGTACATTACTCGAAGCTGTAGTTTACCTAAGGAAATGGCTCACAACACTTGTTCTACTTGCTTTTTTTTTTAAAACCCCATAAAGGATTTGAGGTGACTTGTAGCAAGATAGATATTTGCATATATATATGAAAAGAAAGCCGAAAAAAAAAAAATGCCAGGCTTATTGGTGAGTTTAATGGATCAAGGCAAAAGAGAAAGTAATAATGTAGATTGTCAGCCTGGAAGAGTATGTCATTATTCAAGTTGAACCTCAACTTGGTTCTTCCTTTTAGCTAAGGAAGGTCCAATTTTAGGTTTCCACTCTATATACCTTGCCTCATCACTGGATAGTGCAGTTGTCAGAGCAGGAAAATTGAATCAAAGAATAGGAGAAAATAATATTATTAGGAAAAAGAAGACAAGGAACTGCTGAAGTTTAGAGAAGATTAAGGGGACAGAGACAGAGTATCCTACCTGCGTGATGTAAATAAAATATTTAAACTACTGTATCTGGAGACTCATCTGAAATTTCTACTTTTCCTTCCAAGACTGTATCTATGTAATGGATACACTTGGATAGGGATTCTGAAGATCAAAAATTATATGATCTGTATTTTTACTCTGTGTATCAAATATNTCCAAGACTGTATCTATGTAATGGATACACTTGGATAGGGATTCTGAAGATCAAAAATTATACGATGATCTGTATTTTTACTCTGTGTATCAAATACAGTCTGCCATCTAAGACATGTAGAAGATAAAAACAGAAGAAAAAATTAACATGTTTGTTAATGATCATTATGGCTAAAATGGGAATTTGTTCACTTTGGAAGCAGAGTAAACCCCATATCACAGAAAGAAAATAAGTCTTTTGGAATTCAGAGACTCCACATCTGGTATCTTTTCTACTGAAATTAATTCTTTTTGTTGAGTAAGATCCTGTCTCTACTTTATGAACTCTACAGAATTTACTTCAACTATGATTACCTGAATTCATAGAATACTAGGACTTAGGTGCAAGCAAGTTGTTTAAATCAAAAGGAGCCTTGAGGAGTCTTATGTTGTACAAATGAAGAAATGAAGGCCTACAAAAAGAGACTTATATTCTCAAAGCAGGTTCATGAAAGAGTCAGGGCTTTACATTTCTATTTATTCTAGCTACAGCCTTTTGAGAGACTGTCTACATGTAATTTTATATCTACATCGTCAAAGCTATAGTGTATCTCATAACTCAGAAGACCTCAAAGCTAATTAGAAGTCCTAACAAGAAGGCATCCATTGAATATACAAAAGAAAATGGATTTTAAGTGGGTACAGAAGGAAAGGAATAGCCTGAGTTTCTGCTTTAAAAAAATGTTTTGGGAATGAGGCAAAGCACTTAGAGTGAGTTAATATTTACCATGATGTGTAATTACAGGAATTTGAGCTGATGCTCTTGGGTAAAAATGGTCCCCATCTTTTCAAAAAGCAATTTCTGCTCAGATATGGGGAGGGAACAAACAAGACCACTGAGAGATGGGACTGAATTATTAAAAGCCTGGTTGGCTTATAAGGATTAATTGTGAGTCCTGAATCAATATTTTATCATTTTAGCAAGTGAAAAATGTATGAGCCAGCCCCCTTTTTGCAAGTGTCCCAATATGATTAAAAGAGATCTAACCCTCCAATTGGCATCATTGATGAGGTTCTGATTGAGCTAGGAACAGTCTCTCTGACCCTCTGTGCCCAGCATCGCTGTGCCCTTAATCGCCACGTGCACACAACAGCTTAACTTATTTTTCAGTCACTGAGAAAACATTTCTTGAGTTGTTGGTGGAGGATTGGATGTTGTGAGGTATACAGTGATGAGAGATACATAGTCCAAGGTGACCAACAAAATAGAGACCTTGTTATGATTAAACACATACATGGAATCCAACTTTCCTTAGACTACATTGCTGTGTGAATATCTGTGTGGTCTGTGTGTGATTATGCATGCATAGGTCCCGTGGATGTAGCTAAAGATTCACAGTAACAAAACAGTAATCCCAAGCAGCTCAGTGTCTTTATATTCTGAGATTTATATCCTCTTCTTGAATTCTCTCTCAGACTCCAAAGTTTTGAAAGCTCTCATGAAATGTCTCACATAGAAGCAGTGTAAACAAATGGATGTAAGCACAAGTTTGGAATTTGAATTTTACCCCTACTGTTTCATAGTTTGGTAACCTGGGGCAAGTTCTTTAACTTTACTTTCATCATCTGAAAAATGGAAATAAAGTATTTACTCTCCCTGCCAGATTTTCTACAAAGATCAACTGATGTAAAAACACTTGGTGTGTAGTGCCTGACAGAAGCCCTCTATGGTCATTTATTATAAATCTGTGTATGTAATTATATACGTATATGTATGTATATATATGTATATATACACACACATTTTACATGTTTGTTGACTTTGAGATGGATTTTTCTATTTCAATATTTCTGAGGCTTGAATATGAGTCAAATATACAATGTCTTAAATTCAGTGAAGGAGAATTCGATAAAATGCATATTTATGTAATATGTGTATATGCATTTATAAGGTATTCAGATAACATATTTATGGTAATATGTATTATCACAGGTTCGTGAGGAGCCTTTACCAGTTACCTGCATATTTCTATCTGTTTTTTCTTTCTTTTTAAAAATAATTTTTATATATTTTGAGAGAGAGAGAAAGAATGAGTGGGCCAGGGACAGAGAGAGAGAGAGAGAGAGAGAGAGAGAGAATCCCAAGCAGACTCTGCTGTCAGCCCAGAGCCCTATGTGCAGCTCAAACTTCCTGTAAGCTTGTGACCTGAGCTGAAATAAAGTGGGGACACTTAACCTACTGAACCATCCAGATGCCCCTGTTGTTTTCTTATTGATCCAGTTCAGTGTGATGCTTTGACATTTAGGTCTGGTTCATGTAATTATGTGGACATTACAGCTGGAATCTTGTAAAACTACTTGTGCTTCTGCTGCTGTTGGTAGAACCTGCACGGGGGGAGGGGTCCAGCAGTCAAGGTCTGGGGCATCAGGGCATCTGTGGAGAACACTAATTTCCTTTACTGAAAGAGAGATTAGTGCTTATTCTAAACATCATTCTCTGCTAACATGGAGCAAGTCTCAAAGATGCACCTTGTACCATATAGGTACTCATAACTTAGGCCAGCACCACTTGAGAGTCTTTATACTTTACAGATTTGATTTATCAACTCTGTTTGTAGTTTGGTTTGTAGACTGGCCTTCCTAAGGCTCAGGCTTATATCCTGGGGCTAAGCACAGCCTGGGAGAAGCTGAGTGTCCTGCAACTTGCAGTCCTCACAGATTGCTCCTCCCCTCAGCAGATAAGGGTATCTGACTCTTGTTTGAGGATGAATTTCCTAGGTATCTGTTCTCCTTCCCAGGTGCCTATGTGTGTTGTATCAATACCATAGCTGAATACTCAGGCTGTAATGTGTGGTGTATTGTGAGTCAGCTCTGGTGTCTGTGTCTATGACATCACTTGGTTTGTTACATAAAGGGCTGGATTTATCCATCCTTTGCTCCACTCCACATCACAGGAGGTTGGCAATAAGAATTTAAGCTGAGATCTGTATATGTATCTCATTAACTGATTGTCGAATGTGAAGAGAGAACCACTCAAAAGCCATCCAGAAAGACAGAGTTTTAGAGCAGGCTGATGGAAAGGATGGCATGGTGGCAGTGGGAGTGTTTTGTGTATGGAATTCAGGATGAGGGCTGACATATCAGAAAAAAATAGCACATTTAGAGAATAATGATTCACTTTGGAGTTGAAGATACTATAGAAGACAAGGAATGATAGTACAAATTAATAACATCAGAGGCAATGTCATTTATTTTGATCTTTATATTTGCCAAGCACTAAGTGGTCAATTTCCATCCTGTAACTTAACTTTATAAAACCTTGTAAAGGAAGTATTATTAACCACATATAATGATGGAAGAACTGAAAGTGATCGATGTGAAGTGATTCTTTTAAATTCACACAGCTAGTAAGTGGCAGAGCTAGGCTGTCAAAAATAAGATCCTCGCCCGATCTGCTCAGCCCATCTTCTCTGCCATTCGTGACTGTGCCACACTGGCTCCCTAATCTTAGGGCCTTTTACATTCTTTTATCCTCCTGAGGTGGTCTGCCCCCAGATTGTCACATTTCTCTGTTGTTGTTTTTTTGTTTGTTTGTTTGTTTTTTATCATCTAGAAATAGTCCATGTCTGTTTTTGATCACTGTCTCTTGTTCCTCCTACCCCAGCTGGAACATAAGCTTCAGGAGAGGGAGAAATGGAGCTGTCTTGCCATTGTTGGATTCCTGGTGTCTAGAAGACTGCTTGCCACAGAGTAGCTACACAACTGTTTAGGGAAGGAAGGAACAGCATATGGTAGACCTGTAGTCAATACCATTGCTCTTACTTTTCCCAGTTTTCCAGGCGGTCCTAAGCCACTTTCAAGGACGTCTATCCTATACACATCAAAGTCATTGGGTCTGCTCCCAGAAACACATATACATAAATATATATACATATATATTCATATATTATTCATAGATATTTGTTATATATATAACACTTATATGAATATGTACATTCATATATATCCATATAATNTCTAAGTGCCAGGCTTTGGAGCCATGTCTCTCAGCCACTGTACTCATTGAGGCTGAGGAGGATTCCTGTCCTGCCAAACTATTTATATGATTTTTAGGTAACTAAAGTAATGAAGATGTCTGGGAGCACAACGCATTGTATGCCATCCCCTCAGGCCCTGTTCATCTGCTTTAGTTTCTGACTCCAGTAACAGTTCTATGGAGGAAATCACATAGGAGAGTGAGAGCTCATGCAGAGCCTCATGGAGGAACACATTGCTTGTTATTTTCAAGAGAGGCATGAGTGAGGAGAAGATGAAGGTGTTAGCCTGCCTTCTGTGTTTTAAGCAAGAACTGTGTGTTGCATTTTATTTACTCTTTATTTAAAAATTTTAAAATGTTTATGTATTTTTGAGAGCAATAGAGCATGGATGGGAGAGGGGAAGAGAGAGAGGGAGACATAGAATCTGAAGCAGGCTCCAGGCTCTGAGCTGTGAGCACAGAGCCTGATGCGGGGCTTGAATTCATGAACCGTGAGATCATGACCTGAGCCGAAGTCAGATGCCTAACCGAGCCACCCAGGTGCCCCAAGAGCTGTGTATTTTAAACAGGCCTCCTAATGAGCTTCAGCCAGCAGTGGAACTTCTATGTGGACACTGGAAAACACCTTGCACTATTAGAACTACATCTACATTAAAAGCAAACCTGGGGAGACCTATTCCATTTCACAGGGATTAGTGTAACCCCAAACGGTATGTGTATCCCCATGGAAGTGTTTGAAGCAGGAAGTAAGATGCTGTTTCTTTACAAGCCACACCCTTGTGGGGGGTGGGGTGCCAGTGGAAATTTACTTCTGGGAGGGATAACTTGAGCTTCTTCCCATCCTTAACAGCCTCTTCCTTACTGCAAGTTCAGCTCAAGAACGACATCTCAAGATAGGCTCTTGGGGTGTCTTCAAAGATCATCTTTTAACCAGGTCTGAAATTCACCCCATGCATACTGTAAGGAACATAATCTGTGATTTAAAAACAAAATAAAAATGAAATCTTTCCATACCGTTTGGTAAAACAGCTGTGTCCTGAACCCCCTCATTTCTTCAGCTGCCCTGACCACTCTGGCTTCTTCTTGGAACCCACAGATTTTTAATGGTCCAAGTTTACATTACACCTGCCAGGAAGTCTGCAGACCTCTGTCTGAGCAGGTGGGCGACAGTAGTTATGTCTGCTCAGTGCCTGTGCTGACAAAATGCTAAAGGTTATGAATGATACTCTTGGTTCTAATCAAAAGGGAGAACATTTTTCAGTGTCTTTCAGTCTCCCCTAACTTTGAAAATCTCTGAGATTCCTTAGGAGCCTCCGATACAGGACTGGAGACACCGTTAGGGGGCAAAGTTGCACAACTGACTGTAAGCTTAGGGGTAAGCCTGAGTTGTGTTCAGATCCTACTTACTGGTTGGGGGAATGTCTCTGGTGGCTCTCTCCACTTCTTGCCATCACAGTTTTATAGCTGAATCTCAATGGCCTCATTTGTGAACTGGGTGGTGATTTGAGTGTACATGCAAGAAACAGGAATCAAAGTAACTAACTTTGTGTTGGTAAAATAACTTTATTGAAAGAATACAATAAAAATACTTTGAGTATCGCTCCCCCAAGGCCAAGGAAGAACTGAGCAACCAAGTGTTGTTGGAAAGAGCATGACCTAAAGCAGAGCATGGTGTTCCTGAACAGAGGCCTGGGCTCCAAATCTGTGTGTGTGTGTGTGTGTGTGTGTGTGTGTGTGTGTGTGTGTACGTGTACATTGTTCCAGTTTCTGGAGGAGAGAAACTGGTTGTGCTAGTTTGGGTCTCATTCATGTCTTTGTAGCAGAGGAACAAGTCCCATTGGTTGCCAGCCCCACAAGAATCTTGTGGACTAGGGAAGAGAAAAGAAAAACAACACCAAGCAAGAGATGTCCAGTAAACCTCAGTTGTGGGAGTCCCACAAAGTTAAAAAAAAAAAATACATGTATCTAACATAACAATTGCTTAGCTTAACACATAATGCAAACCTTCAATGAATAGATGCTGAGTATGAAATAAATGATAACGATATAGTAAATCATAAATATAGCATCAGTACTATTACTGGTAACAATAGCATCCACAATACCAGTAGTATGAGAACATGGTCTTTAGTTTGTAGATAGGCTAGCTATAAGGTCAATGGCAAATCCAGAATTCATTTTCGTCATCAGAGAGTGAAGCATACAATAGTTTCCTGTGGTTGCTAAATTAAATGACACCATGCACATAAAACACTACATATTTTTGGCTTGTGGTTAAGTACTCAATTTTATGTTTATATGTAGCTTCATATCACTACCTCTACATTAATATATCTTTATCTGACATATATAGGATTATATATTAGGATTCTAAGGGAATCATAAAATCCATTACTAAGATAAGTTTGAGGTTGTGTCTTTCTTTAACCTTTTCTTGACCCCCTTCCATCTATAAATGTGCTTCTCGGGCATCCACATGCAGATAGAACTGAAATTTCATTCTACCAAGAAAAAATTATCTGTTGGCAGACTCTGGGCAAGTGTATTCATTTTTATGTTATCATTATCAATTTTAAGTATAAATTTATTATTGTTATTAATTTACAAACTCCACACTGATTATTCCAAGTGGATCTTACCAGCTGTTCTTTAATAAATGAGACGCAGATGTAGATAAAGGAACCCACTCCTGTATTAGACTCCAGGGATAGGTGACTTAAAGCCAACCCTGTGCGTCTTGGGTGTGCTGCTTTCTGGAGAGGAAGCTTGTATCAAGAAGAGATAGTCACTTTTCCATTGATTTCTTTGGCAATTGTTCCTTTGCCTTCCTATCTTGGAAAAGCAGGGAATGAGAGGAACTGTCTCTTCAGGAAAGTCTCTGCTTTGGATCACTTGTCTTTGAAGGCAACTGAATGAACAAAGTTATTTCGCTACAGAAGAGCACACACACCCCATCAATGTATGTTCCCATTATATGCCTACTTTGGTGATGTTTCCAGAATACAAGAAGAGAAAAATTAGGTAGAAGTATTCTCCATAACAGAAATCATCTTGAGGTAAATTTGAGATGAGACTAAGTAGCCCTGATTGTGGTAGTTTGTCCCCAATAACTCCTTTCCATTTAATCCAGTTTAGAAGATACAACTCTGTGGATGATAAGGCAATATGTCCTTGGTGTTAGCCCATCACAGCATGACCAAGAGCAAAACAAAAACAAACAAAATGTTATACTTTTGTCAGTTGTGCCTACTGTTTTGGGGTTTGCATAAATGACTATAACCCACATACTTTCCTTCAAGGAGAGAACAAGGTAGGATTGATAAGATGGTCATGGGATGGCAAGAACGCTGATAACTCTTACACAGGGCAGAAACTATGTGTTCAGTTGTCAGACTTAAAAATAAAGGCCTAAAATGTTCAAAGGAGGTAGAAGTCATATGGTTTACAGAGTTGCTGGGGATAATTTATGTAGAATTTATCTCTCAAGGTGGGACTTGAAGGAGGTAGCATTTAGTAACCAGATGGGGCACTTCAAGCAAAATGAAAGACATGAGTAATTGGAAAGCATGAATAATTTCCAAAAACTGAAATATGTTTGGGTGCCAGGGCAAATTGGATTTGACTGTCTCCTGAGTAATGGTGTAGATGGTTCAGGATATTTAGGTCACAGTCCTACATCAGAGAGCACTTACTGCCGGAGAGGTTATTCTCAATTTGGTAGGAACTAGAAAACCACAAGTAGCTTGATATTATTACACTGATTGGAAGTTTCATTTACATAGAAAAAATCCTGGGGGTAGGGAAACCAATTAAGTGGTTAGTCTAATGTTTTAAGAAACAAAGAGGAACTTGAGAGGGGTGGCATTGGAAATAGACTGAGATGGACAGAATCCATAGATTGAATTCTAGCATTTTGTGAAGCAAATAAGGTTTTTTACAAGCAAGATGTAATTGATCTCTCCCAGAGTAGCCTATTTCAAGGCCCACTTATCCACATACATTTCTGAAATTCAAATAAGACAATTCTGTAAATAATTCTGGATCCCTCTCTGTTCTTTTGCTTTGTACATTGCCACTTGTGTTCTGAATGCCCTTCCCTCCCAGCTCAGATGTCCTTTCTCTGGATTTATGGACTCGGGCAGTTAGTTTATCCATCCTAAATTTACCCACAGTATATTTTCATATCTCTATTATTGGACTATGGATGATAGGTTAATTGAATGCATATCTGTCTTCCTTATGAGACTGTGAGTTCTCATTCCCACCCTGAAAGCATCGACAAACTTGAAAAACTTTTCTTCTAGATCTTCTAAGTCATTTCCCCAAATATTCAATAGGACAAGGAAAAGGCCTTGCCATGCTCCAAATTCATTCTATTTAAAATATTTATGGGGCACTGGCTGTGCTCAGTCCTGTGATGGATGCTCTGCAGGATTTAGGGAAAAAATATATATATCATATATATCATATGTGATATATATGATCACTGTTCCCAAGTGACTTGCCAGGTAGCAGTGAATCAAGATCAGCCTTTGTAAAGCAATTAGAGAGCAGAACATGATGTTATATAATTAAGAGTTTAATGGTGTGGTGAAGATATATAGAGATTGGAAAGGATGAAGATGGGTGAGTGCTGAAGAAGTCAAGGGTGGCTTCATGGAAGAGGTGGAAAGAAATAAAGGGGAAATGGTAAATGCACTGGAACGAGATTCCTAACTATACCCCCATCTCTGACCCTTTGCCTTGTGACACATACCTGTGGGACTTGACCAGAACAGGTGGAGACACGGATGCACAATGGCTCAGAGTTAGGATATTTGGGAAGAGAAAACACCAACTGTGCACATTTCAAAGAAAAATGAGACAGCTTTTAGGAGACAAATCAGCCTAATACATCTCCAGGTACATTTGTCTGAGGTTAAAATACAGTTCAACTGCTACATACTGTTGTTGTTGTTTTTTTTTTTTTAATTTGGAATCCATAAAATACTTGGTAAATCAGAAAGAAATTGATTTCTTTATAATAATTACTAAAAAGTCCTTGTATCCAAGTTCTTTCTTTTGAAGTGCTCAAAGCAGTTCTATGTTTAGAGGTGAATTTAAGATCATAAAAAACATAAACATCTCTAGATATATACAGTAATACTAATATTTCTTTGGAAGGATTTGATTTTATTTGATGCCTTTCCAGTTAATTATTCTATAATCAAAGACAGTGTAGTGTTTGCAGATTAGGAAAAATCTGGATGAAATCAGTTATCCCCAGAATTGAGATGTGTTTGTTTTTAGCATTAAATTTGCATAATGTTAACATGATATATTCAAAGAGAGGTTGCCACCATTGGAAGCCCACTGCATTACTGTATTTTTTCCTGTTAGAAACACATTCTTCTTCAGTAAAAAATAATGCAATGTTTACGCTGCGTTTTGGAATCTAAATACTTGAAATTAATAATTACATGGGACTGAGGATGAGCTGACTAACCAAAATGTGAAGGTAGAAGGCAAATTTAGTACTTACATACTGAGTAAGGATTACTGGCTTTGTTTCTCTGTGTTTTATGAACTCCACCAAAGTGACATTTTGTATAAATGCATGTACATCTGCGATTCCTTTTTAAATGTAATGCACTATATTTTTCTTTTACATAATAACGTGTAATAATAAAAGAGGGTGGAGGGAATGGTTTACCTATAACCTTTAGGTCAATCTGTACCATTCTCTTAGAGCATAATCTCTGTGTATAATTGAAGAAACTTTGAGATTATCAAAGTTCATGTAAAACAGCCATCAGGTACAAATAGTATGGTTAACATGTCTAATGTGTGAGCTTTCCTCCACCTACCTCTACTGTCTTTTGTCCACAAGGTGGCACTCTCTAGATATGTCTAAAATTCAAGCCTTTTTAATAAAGATGCATCAAAATAGAAATCTTCCTCAACCAGCCTCCATTGTTAAAAGCCTTCCCCAAAACCCAAGTAAATCTACTAATGCAGTTTGGAAAAATAACATGGTTAAATGTGGAACATATATCAGTAACAAGGTGTCATTGTTTATATTGTTAATGGGTAAAGTCTTTAATTCTGGATCAGTCCATTTAGGTCTGTACTCCCCCCTCCCCCACCCAGTATGAACAGGAAAGCAGATTGTCCCTATCAAATCTAATTAGCCCTGAAGTCTTTCTGTTTCTGGTTGCTTCTTAGGAAATCCACATGCACATTTCACAGTGTGGAGTTTATGGAAAGAGAAGGGACTTGTCCACTTTGACTGCAGTGACCATATATCCCAAATTTGCCAAGACAAAAATAAGCTTAAATAGTTGATCTTGATTATTCCATATGGATATTTATATTTCTATAGTTTATGTTCCAAATTTTAGACGTGAAAATAAATTATTTTTAAGATATTAAAATTTTTTTAATGTTTTATTTATTTCTGAGAGAGAGAGAGAGAGACAGCATGAGCAGGGAAGGGTCAGAGAGAGGGAGATGCAGAATCTGAAGGAGGCTCCAGGCTCTGAGCTAGCTGTCAGCACAGAGCCCAACACAGGGCTCAAACCCACAAACCGTGAGATCATGACCTGAGCTGAAGTCAGACGCTTAACCGACTGAGCCATCCAAGTGCCCCCAAAATAAATTACTTTTAAAGGCAGTCTTGATTTACCTTTCACCCATGGATACCTGGCTTCTGTCAAGAGCATGAACACAGACGCTCAGTCCTAATTAAGTTTGATATTTACCCTGGGAGATGGTTTGCTCGTGGGCTAGACTATGGTGTAAAGATGTGGCTCTAGCAGTGGGATTTAAGGAACAGATCCTCACTGTCAGCTTTCACTACCTCTCGTATACCTGCCTTGGCAAAGAAATACACCTTAACCCTTGGCTTGAGATAACTCTGAAATTAAACTCTCAGAAATTAGAGCCCATGTCATTGCTTTGTGGTCTGATTCTTCTAGTCAGAATTTTACTGTGTTTCCTCTTACCATTGAGCAATTATGAAATAAACAGATTTGCTGTAGAGAAAACTATATATTTTCTACAACATGCAACTAACAAGGCAGACACTGGGTAGTGTTTACAAATAAGGATGTCAGGGGCCTTCTGGCCCTTCCCCCTTTCCCTTCTGTGTAGGAAAGGAAACAGATCTAGTGAGGACCAGGGTTTAGCAAAGTTACACTGTAATTGTTGCCACTGAAACAGGTTAGTGATACAGAACAAACAATGTAATGTAACAGGTTAGTTACAATCTACCTTTGAATTCTCTGCCTGTTATTTAGGTGCAAATAAATCAGTGACAGATCCTACATTTTGTTAATGTGGGTGATGAAGCTTGCTTGTGTTTCAAAACCTCCTTTTAGGTACAGAGAGCAGCTGATAGAAATGTCCATGAGAAGCTCATGTCTGTAATGAACTGAATGTGAATTAAAGGAGAGAGGAGCCTATAGAAATTCTCCAATACTGAAGAATGTGGAGTGTGTGGTGATTATCAGGGACTGGGAGGAAAAAAAATAAACTGATTAACTAAAAATAAAATGCCTAGACAGAGAGACATCTTATAAAATCTTCATACCTTCAGCGTCTTCCCTGGCTCTACTGTGGAAATGACAACTGGGAGGAGTTAATAGTCTTGCAAAATTGGGAGGATGTGATAAAATAGGAAAGAGTTTTGCTCTGGGAAGTCTCTGTGATGCATGTGGTGCTGTGAAATGCATTACCGCCCCATCATAAATAACTTAGGTATAAGTGTACCTGATAGACATTTGCAGGTAGTAACGTAAGTGGAAAGTAAACAGAAGAACTTGATTTGATTTTAAAACGAGGAGAAAATTTGATAAAACAGGGACCATGATGCAGAGGTCAAATTGCAGAACAGGGGTTGCAGAGCAGAAACAAATCAGCATGAAGAGATGGAGATGTGTGCAGAGATGAGCGAACTAATCAGCCACACACCAAATAGATTATACACTGGCCTCTTGCTATGCATAAAGAATATGTGCTACGTGACCTCAGGGGCTACAAAAGGAACTGCCTAAAACTGGTCACTTTTTACCAATGATCTTACAATCTTACTAGGGAGGAAAGATGTCAGCACCTAAGAAAGTTAGATTCTAGTATAAATATAATACCATAATATATAAAGAATCATAGACAAATCACATGACTCTATCTGAAGATCTTCACCAACATTAAAGGGACAAATTATATCATTCAAATCCATTTCTTGGACAAATTTTTATCCTGTACAACTACTTGAATTCTGATAATGAGAATTATTAATCATTACCATTAATGTGGTTGATGGGGCCTGCTTATATTTAAAAACAGTTTCTTGGTACATGGAACAGCTGGTTAAAATGTTGAATTAAATTAACACCGTGTAAGGTAAAAATGATAGAAACCTATGGATGACTTTGCTTCCATATCCATAATTTTCCAAAATTCACACTTCAGTCTTTGATATCAGGGATTATTAGCTCAGAAGAATAGCCTTTCAAAGTCCTTTACTTTTAAGTGTTTATGTTATGAGCACAAAGGAGACGTGTGCTAAAATAGAAAAATGATTCCTACACTTAAAAGAACTTAATTTGAAGACTAGTTTTTTTTTAAATTAACTTTTGGATTCCCAGGGAGAATGTCATATTAGATTTTTTTTGTCAACAGTTGTTAATTATGTACAATCATTCATGACATTTAAAATATTTTTAAAAACATAATTCACTTTGTGGTTTTTAGGCTGAAGAAGTTAAATTTTCAGGGAAGCAGTTTTTCAAAAGCCATATATATATATATATATATATTTTTTTTTTTTTAATGTATTTATTTTGAGAGAGGGTGAGCATGAGCAGGGGAGGGGCAGAGAGAAAGGGAGAGAGAATTCCAAGAAGGCTCTGCACTGTTAAGCACAGAGCCCACCAAGGGGCTTAAACCCACACACCAAATCAAAATTTGGCCACTTTACTGACTGAGCCTCAAGGTGCCCCTCAAAACCCATATTTTAAATGGTTGCTAAAATGCTACTCAGCGAGCAGTAGCTGCTGTTATATTTCCTCTATTTGAGTACCTGCATCAGGCACTGTATATGCATCAACCCTGGCCAACAAATTGACAGGTTCAACAAATTACTCAAAAGGTGGGAACAGTCTAGCTCAAGAGGTAGTGAATTGTCAGTTAGAAAATGGCTCAGCTCAAATTCATTCTAAAATCTACCTAATTTCCAAATCAGTGCTCTTCTACCAGATTATGCAGCCTCATTATGGAGGACCATATTGGGAAATAGTAATATTACAGGTGTGCGTATGTGTGTGTATGTGTGTTTGCTTGCATACACATATTTGAGTTTATGTAAATTTTTGTTTATCTCTTAGACAAGTCCCTAACCAGCTTCAGGAGAGGAAAAAAAAATTGAGATGCAGGTTATTTATTGTTCTTTTTATTTTTCTTAGTGTTTATATTAGAGAAAGGGAGAGGTAGAGGGAGGGAGGGTCAGAGAGAGAAGGAGACATAGAATCTGAAGCAGGCTCCAGGCTCTGAGCTGTCAGCATAAAACCTAACATGGGGCTGGAACTGATGGACTGTGAGATCATGACCTGAGCTGAAGTCTGACACTTACCTGACTGAGCTCCCCAGGTGCTCAGAACAGATGTCCCTCTTCTTTTCTGATCTCAATCTATACTTCCTCATCTCACTCCAGAAAGAAAAGAAAACTCCGGTGGCCTGCAACTTGTTGCCATTAAACTCTTTGGTATCTTTTCACCCCCCATTTACTTTTAATCACTAAATAGCTTCTGCCCAAATCAGGTACTACAACATCCTTAAACGGCTAAATATTATTAAACTATATTTATATCTGATGGTTCTGTAAATAACACTTGTTTTCCCTCAGGTCTCAAAAAATCCAAAAGCACATTGAACTTTATTTTTAAAAATATATTCTCCAATATACTTACATCTGACAATAGTTTAAATTTTTTTATTCTTTCTTTATTTTTGAGACACAGAGAGAGAGAGAGAGAGACAGACAGACAGAGCACAATCAGGGGAGGGGCAGAGAGGGAGACACAGAATCAGAAGCAGGCTCTAGGCTCTGAGCTGTCAGCACAGATCCTGATGCGGAGCTCGAACCCAAGGACCGTGAGATCATGACCTGAGCTGAAGCTGGAGGCTTACCCGACTGAACCACCCAGGCACCCCTGACAATAGTTTAAAGCTCACTTGTACTGAATCTTTTAATGCTTATGCCAGACAACTATATAATCTAGGATTTATTGGTTCTTAGAGATAACATTGTCTGACTCATTCATGTTATCAAATGGTAAAGTGAATGTTTGAGAAATTTGGACATCCTTACTTTAATATTAAATAATATTTTAAGTTTGCCAAAAAAATCCAGACAATTCACATAAACATTTGAGTAATGAGAGTATTTATGTTGTCTGTTCCTTCCCTTACGTACGTGTGGTGGCTGAGTATAAGGCAGTGTTGATGGATAGTGGAGTCAGGAAGATGTGAACTTGAGATCTACTTCTGGCGTGTTCCACATGGGGCATGGAGTATATTGCAAAATTTTCTAAACCCACAGTTATTTTTCTATAAATTGGATGTTAAATTTATCTCAAGAGACTCATTAAGTTTTTTTAATGTTTTATTTATTTCTAGGAGAGAGAGAGAGAGAGAGACAGCGTGAGCAGGGGAGGGTCAGAGAGAGAGGGAGTCACAGACTGAAACAGGCTCCAGGCTCTGAGCTGGCAGTCAGCACAGAGCCCGACGCGGGGCTCGAACCCACGAACCGCGAGATCATGACCTAAGTGAAAGTCGGACGCTTAATCGACTAAGCCACCCAGGCGCCCCGAGACTCATTAATTTATTAATTCATTTTAGGGATGTTTAATTTTTTTAGATTTTAAGTATTTGAAATATAATTGACATATATTGTTATATTAGTTTCAGGTGTACAACTGATAGTGATTCTGTAATTTTATATATTATTCAATGCTCACTATGATAAGTGTAGCCACCAATTGTCACCATACATTAATACAATATGATTGACTACATTCCTTATGCTATACTTTTCATTCTCCACAACTTACTTACTTTATAGTTGGAAGTTTGTACCTTTTAATCCCCATCATCTAACTCACCCATGCCTCTACCCATCTCCCTTCTGGTAACCACCAGTTTGTTCTCTGTAGTTATGACTCTCTGTGGCTTTAGATTCCACATATAAGGGAAATCATATGGTACTTGTTTTTATCTGACTTAATTCACTTAGCATAATACCCTATAGATCCATCCATGTTGTCACAAATGACAAGATTTCATTCTTTTATGGTTGCATAATATTCCTCTGTGTGTGTATACCACACCTTCTTTATCCCTTTATCTAGTGATAAACACTTAAGTTGCTTCCATATCTTGGCTATTATAAATAATGCAGCAATAAAAATAGGGGACCATATATTTTTTGAATTAGTCTTTTTGTTTTCTTTGTGTAAATATTACTGGAATTGCTGGATCATTTGGTAGTCCTATTTTTAATTTTTTGAGGAATCTCCCTACTGTTGTCCATAGTAGTTTTACCAATTTATATCCTTACCAATAGTGCACAATGGTTCTCTATTCTCAAGAGACTCTTTGGAAGTTTAAATGAGATAATACATGAAATGATAAAACAGAATCTTGTTTATAGTAAAATTTTAATAATTACCAGTTTTCTGTACTGTTGGGTCACAATCTCTGCTTGTTAGTTCTTGACTTTGAAGATACACCGTAACTCTTCTAAAACAGATGTACACAAAAATTGATGGCAATTCCTGATCTGCCTACTATAGCATGTGCTCTTTCTTTCCTCTCTCCTTTCTCTACTTTTTTTTTTTCTTAATATCCATCCTTTCAACACTTCTGATGTCCATACTGCTGTTGTAGACCGATCAGTGCACTGGATGATACATAGCCTGAGGCCACTGCAAAGTCTCTTTTCTGTCCCAAGGCTTTCTGAAACTGGAAGCCATTCAACCTGATGTCAAGTACAACCTGGACCTGCAGGAGTATTAACATTTACTCTCAGTCAGTGGGACATGGGAGCTTGTGAATAAATGTGTAGCCTTCTGTCCTTCAGAGAAATAACCCTGAGGCACATTTTACATTATTCCCTCAGGGTCCCCAGAATTTGAACCCCAATTGCCCACAGCAGTAACCAAATTGATAATATTTCCTTTATTGGATTTTATCCTCCCTTGCCATTTTTTTCCTCTACTATCCCTTTTTCTCGTCATCTTATTTAGAATTTTATCTTCAATAGACTGCCTGCAAGTCCTTGCTTCAAGCTCTGTTTCTAGGGGAGTTCATTGAAGACCACTCTCTTTATCCATTGCTTTCAGTTACCAAATAAAAATTGAAGGGACAACAAGAGGTATTACCGATTTAGACAAGTAAAACTTCCAAAAGAAGGAATAATTTCATGTGCATCGTGATCCCTCCATTATTTTTTTTTTTTTACCATATTCCAAAGATCTGCATTTTCTCCATTATTATTCTTGTCCTCCAGTGTATCTGTTTCATCCTGTGGCTGATTTTCTTCATAGCCTCAAGATGGCTTTGAATGGCTTCCAGAGCCATATATTTTGTCACTTACATGTTGTATGAAAGAGGGAATACTTTCATCACAGGATGCTTAGAAAATGTCAGCATGGGTTTTATGTCCACACTGGTGCCACTCAGTATAAACAGGGGAGTTATATATGCTGACTGGCATTGGTTGGTTCATGGGTTTTCCCCTAGATCTATGCAAGGAAGCAGCTTCTTGAGATCCATATAATTTATCTAACAGAAAGTGGAACTTTTGCAAAAGGTAAATATCTAGGTGAATGCTGAGGAAGTTACTAAAAAAGTCTAGTATTTTACATCATGTGATGGAGTTGAAATTAAAAAGAGATGACATCTGTGAATATTCATTCATACAGCTGTAAGGTGCTTTACAAATGTAAGAGGTTGTTATTAGCATCTGATTTTCCTTGGCAGGGGCATCTCATGAGGTTCTATTCCTTTGTTTTTAATCCAGAGCAAGGATTCTGAATGCAAAGATGTCTCAAAATCACTCCCATGGTGTTCAGTAAGAGCTGTCATCATTGTAAGTCGTGATACCCAAGCAGATGTGCCTGGGTAGGGAATCAAGAGAAACTTCTATATATACAGAAGGAGCAATGCATGTATTCCTCTGGGCAAGTTTTGATGTTCACTGAAGCGGCTGTTATCGCTCAGCTGCTGTACATAGGTTAAAGGGAATAGAATATAGTTAGTATAGGCTCCAGCAGTTTTTATTTTAGCAACAGCCCCATGCCACACATGGGCCAATCTGCCATCTATGAGACTGTTCAATTTTCTTCCTCACAAAAGGTAAAAAAACAAATTGATTCCAGAGAGGAAATAGTATAGTCTACCCTAAACACAATATGCATCATCGTCTCTATATTTTAAAGCCAGCTTCAAGTACCAGGTTGGGAAGTAACTTTGTCTTTTTTTTACCGTAAGCTATAATTTGTTTGAAAATATCATTGCCCATCTTTTCATGTGTCCGTTGGCTCTCTGGATGTCTTCTTTGGAAAAGTGTCTGTCTATTCATGTCTTCTGCCAATTTCTTCACTGGATTATTTGTTTCTTAAGTGTTGAGTTTGGTAAGTTCTTGATAGATTTTGGATACTAACCCTTTATCCACTATGTCACTTGCAAATACCTTCTCTCATTGCGTTGGTTGCCTTTTAGTTTATATGTGGATTTTGAGAAACTTAACAAAAGACCATGGGGGAAAGGAAGGGAGAAACCGTTTCAAACAGAGAGGAAGGCAAGTGGAAACAGACTCTTGAATACAGAGAACAAACTGAGAGTTGATGGAGGCAGAAAGGGAAAATGAGTGATGGGCATTGAGGAGGGCATTTGTAGGGATGAGCAGGGAGTGTTGTATGAAAGTGATGAATCACGGGAATCTACTCCTGAGCCAAAAGTACACTGTATACACTGTATGTTAGCTAACTTGACAATAAATTATATTTTAAAATAAAATTTAAAAAAGAAAATAAAAAAGAAAAAGAAAATACTATTGTCCAAGAATACCACTTGTAAATCTCAGGTCCAGCACTATACAAATTAATAAAACAAATTTTTAAATACAGTG
Organism: Crocuta crocuta; assembly: GCF_008692635.1. Classification (NCBI taxonomy): domain Eukaryota; kingdom Metazoa; phylum Chordata; class Mammalia; order Carnivora; family Hyaenidae; genus Crocuta; species Crocuta crocuta. The sequence continues at coordinate 5,108,399 of NW_027533395.1, read as the reverse complement.
TCTAGACCAAGAAGATCTCAAATGGAGTAGAAAATGACTTACTAAGTAATATGAAGGCCATTTCAGATATTAATAGTGTTGGTTAGAACACAGATTGAATCTTTGGAATAAATGACATTGAGCAAAACACTATGAAGTTAGCCAATAAACATTTTTATAAACATTTTTCTTTTTTTCTTTAATAAAAGAACATAGAGTTCATGTGCTAAGGCACAAATAAGAGAAAAAATACACTAATTCGGAGAAAAGAAATAGGTCAGCATTAATCCTAGCCTTGCTTTATAGTGATAAACGTGTTTTTTTTTTATGACTAATTGAATACATGACAAGAAATGACATTCCTGGAAAATAACTAGCAATTGAAAATATATCACTACTTTGCAGAAACCCAGACCCATAGTAACTCATACTGAAGCACAGAGTGAGGATTACTAAGCCACAGCAATAAGTTAGGATGTTGTGAAATGGCTGGGAAAATGGTCTTTACTCTGCAAACTTTTTGGTAACACGCTTCTCCAATCCTGCCTGCTCTTGCAGGAAATCTCATGTGATGGCTCTAGGAGTCAGAAGTCCTGAATATTTAGGGTATGGTAGTTGATCAAGCACACAAGGGAGAAAAAGTGACAAAGTAAGAAAGTACCTTGGAATAGGTATTGGCAAGATCGGGGAACCTTGGTGGATCAGTTGGTTAAGCATCCAACTTTGGCTCAGGTCATGATCTTACAGCTTGTGAGTTCAAGGCCCATGTTGGGATCTCTGCTGACAACTCAGAATCTGGAGCCTGTTTCTGTTTCTGTGTGTCCTTCTCCCTGTCCTTCCCTCCTCATACTCCATCTGTCTCTCTCTCTCTCGCAAAAATTTTAAAAAGTTAAAAAGATATTGGCAATGTCTCTTAACTGGTGATTCTATATGAAAACCCTCAAAGAACCACTTGCTTTCACTAGATGGGCCAGGTTGCCACAGATAGGAAGTAGCAGCATAATCAAATCTGGGTCAGATATGGGAGAAACATTGCAGGGAGATGTGCAAAATGCCACAACTTAAGACATGTCATGTGCATGATGAAGATGAAGGACAAGTACTATAGGAACCCACAGATGAAGACTGTAACAATGTATTCCACATTGCTCTGGAGGACACATTCAGAACTATGTGGAAATGTGATAAGGTAATTGATTTCAGCAAATACCAAGAAAAAAGTTCCCAGAGTTGAGAACAATCCAAGGGTGGAAGGTCTCAACAGATCCTCATCAATAAAGATGATCAGAGATCCCATTTCCCAAGATGCTGTTGAAGATCAAGTTCAGAGATGGACTAAATAAGTAGATAAGGCTTCAAAGCTTCTAGGAGAAAATAACCCTCATCTTTTGCAAATATTTTTTATTTCTTTGGGATTTTGGAAATGAGGAACTTCTTGAAGCATTTCAGAAACCTGTTGGATATGCAGGAACTGAAGGCAAGAGAAATTTCACTGGGGTTCTCAGAATTTCTTAATGACAGCATAAATTTATTGGCTTTCATTAATTTGAAAGTAGATTTGCTCTCATTGATGCTTTGAATTTTTTGTTATTGTTTCTGATACTTTTGGTTTTCTCACAGACATATTTTAGGACTTGATTTTATTGCTGTTTATGAGTTGTACTTTATTGTGTCCTTGCATGATTCATGATTTTTTCCTGAAAACTGCTATTTTAGGTAATAGCAACTCTGGATCTTTATTGCCTCCACCTTTTGGGACTTCTTACTCTGAGCATGTTTAGTTATTTGAAAATTTGACTATTGTAGTGAATTCGATTTCTCCAGTAGTGTGAAGTCTCTGATGTTTCTTTTGGGAGTATGCAGGCTTGGTCATGTTTAATGCACCTGAGCACCTAAGGTGGTCAGCCTCTATTCATATGATACCCATTTGTTAGGTTTCACTAATTGCTACCTGATTGCTGTATTTTTGCAACATTATCCTATAGCATAATTTGTCCCACAGTCTGATAGAACTAGTCCCCTTTATAGGGACAGAGTCTTACTAGTCTTTGTGGTTGTTCTGACCCCCTGAAGACTTTCCTTAATTATCTCTTTCCCTGATTTTCTCAGTTAAAATTCTTTCCCTTTTACCGTTTTGTTTTTTGTGATTAGATTCAGAGAGTTACCATCTCCTCTAAATTGCTCATTTGGTAATCTCTAATCTCCTCTGTGTTTGAAAATGCCCGTGATCTCTTCCAAAATCAGTGAAAATTAATTAGGAAACGGTGTGAACTCTATACTTAATGTTTGCTTCTTCTAGTGAACAGAACCTCCGTGACACTGAATCTGGGCTAAGGGTAGAAGACACTCCCCTACTTCTCCTAGAGTGACATCTTATTCATCAAGTGGGACTCTGTGCAGAGAAGTAGCCCCTGGACTTCTGGACTTGACCTTTTTGGGATGGAACCTCTGTCCTACATGCTACCGAGTAGGCTGTTTGGGTTCAGGTTTCCATAGCCCATTGTGCTTGAAGTAGAGCTTTAGCCATATGAGTGGGGGACAGGGTGAAGAATGGACCAGTCTTTTTGGCAGCAGTTCCCAGAGTAGGGTTTCTGCCATTCAGGGTTAGGGTGAGATGTAGGGTCCTCCTAGGTCCTACTGTAGATCTACACTGAGAGCTTGTAGACAGGAAGACCTATCTCCTTGACTTAAAATGCCTGCAGTAGAACTTGTGTCACACTGAGCTGGAGGTGGAGGGGAACAGGATCAGGAATGATAGTGGATCATGATTTACATGCCACAGATTCCTGCTGTTTTTATCTAGATGTGGTAGATTGTTTTGATTAGATGGCTATCCATGTGCTATATATACTTAAGACAATTTCTAAAGACTTTAAATGGTTAATTTTTAAATTTTTAGTTAAATGTTTGTTTTACTGGAAAAGAGTCTTTACACTGCCATTTTGAAAGTCGATCTCACTGGTTACTTTTAAGATAATAGCTCATCTTTGATATTCTGCCATTTCGCCATAATGTGTAAATTTGATTTGCTTGCATTTGTTACTTTAGTGGATAATTTTCTTTGTCAATCTTAAAACTCTCATCCTTTTATTATTTTCAATTTGGTAGTACATCAACCATGGCTTATAATAGTGCATCTTTTTTTTTAAATTTATCCCATTCCTTCCCCCCTAGACTATTTAAGGTATGTTGAAGAACTTCTAGATCTCCATATCACCAAATCTATTTTTCATCTTTTCTAGATCAAATATTTTAAAATATAGTAAGTATCTGCATTACCTGGAGAATTTATTAAAAGATAGACTGTTGGTCTACACTCCCAGAATTTTTGATTCCATAAATCCAGAGTAGGGCTCAAAAATTTTCTTTCTAACAAATTTTTAGGTGATGCTGATACTTCTTGTTTTTTTAATGTTTATTTTTGAGAGAGATTGGCAGTGTGTGAGTTGGGGAGAAGTAGAGACAGAGAGAGACACACACAGAATCTGAAGCAGGCTCCCGTCTCCAAGCAGTAAGCTCAGAGCCTGACACAGTGCTTGAACTCATGAATCTCAAGATCATGACCTGAGCAGAAGTTGAATGCTTACCCAATTGAGCCACGCAAGCACCCCTTGATGCTTTTGATCCAGAGACTGCAATCTGATATCTGCTGCTATAGTTCTTCTATCTCTTACTGAACTTCAAATGATTTCCTCAGATTGCCTTTCTGTTTATAAGTCTCTCTTCAGCAGTGTCTAATTTGCTATTTAGTTCATTCTCTATAGTGTAAATTTCAAGGACTAGTCTTTATTTATAAAAATTCTATTTTTTATTAAATTCTTAACTGATTAATCATAGCCTCTTGTTCTTTTATTACAGTTTCTTTATTTTCAATCCTCCTTGATCTATTTTATCATACTTATTTTAGGGGCGCCTGGGTGGCTCAGTCAGTTGGGCAGCCGACTTCGGCTCAGGTCATGATCTCCCGGTCTGTAGTTCGAGCCCTGTGTCCAGCTCTGGGCTGACATCTCAGAGCCTGGAGCCTGTTTTGGATTCTGTGTCTCCCTCTCTCTGCCCCTCCCCAGCTCGTGCTCTGTCTCTCTCTGTCTCAAAAACAAATAAACATTAAAAAATTTTTTTAAAAATAACATATATACTTTAGAACTTCTTTCAGATTACCCCATTACATCAAGTTCTTGGATACTAATTTTTTGATGTTGTGTCAATAGACTGTCTACTAGGTAATATCACTTCCTCTTTTTTTTTTTTTTTTGCTAATTTTTGATGTGACATTACCATTGAAATAAAATATCATAGGAGTTTCGTTCACATTGGTCACGGTCATAGTGGTTTCTGTTTAAAGAGTGAAATCTGGAGTTATATTTTTGCCAGAAGCATGTAAAGCTTAATAAACCTGGACCTATTTCAGCAATAATTTTCATCATACAATTTATAGTGTGGGTGGTAGATATTTGGATCCCAGTTCTAATTCAAAGGGCTGGTATTTTGTATAAGTTTATATTCAAGTCTGTGTGTGTGTGTGTTTGGGAGAAGGGCATCTCTTTTTTAGTTTTAACATGTTAAGATTTCCCAACTACAGCACTATGGATTTATATACAGAAGTGACCACTACCAACGTATTAAACTAGATGGCCATAGTGCCAGCTTAAAGGATTATTGCTCTTTTTCAGAGATTGTTCTTTGTTTCTAGTCCTAGGATATTCCTGCATTTCACCTTTTATAGTTTAAATATGCAATTCATTATATTTCAATGTGTATTTATCAATTTCTATGTATGATATTGGGAGTTATGCATCACCTGAGTCTCATAAATATCAGGTTACATTTATAATGAGAAATTATTATTTTTTTAATGTTTGTTTTTGAAAGAAGGAAAAACAGAGCATGTGTTTCACAGAGAAGGTGAAACACAGATCCAAAGCAGGCTCCAGGCTTTGAGCTGTCAGCACAGAGCAATGCAGGGCTCAAACTCACGGACCATGGGATCACGACCTAAGCCAAAATTGGGTGCTTAACTGACTGAGCCACCCAGGTGCCCCTGTAATAAGAAATTAAAATGAGGTGCAAATCATCAAGGGATGTATACCTATGATCTGTGCATATATTATACTTTATACTTTTAAATGAAGTTTTAAATAGGCAGCACAGTGGATGTTAACAAGTAAAAATGTGCTGTACTTAAACACCATATCTCCTGATGATCTTAACTTCCTCCCTTTCTTGTCCATTTGTTACACCAGTCATTGTTGCAATGGAAATGACCAATTTCAAACTTTGCCTAATTCATGAACATGGAAGAGGAGTTGAACTCACTAATGCTTTTGAGGAGCAATAGAACTGACAAGTAATTGGACTGATAAGTAAGTGCTCTGATGCCATTTTGATGAACAGTTTTCCAGTTCCATAAAAACAATCACAGTGTGTAGGCAGTTCTAGTTGTCTTATTTACTGGTATATTCTAGCACAGAAAATACTGCCTGGCACGGAGTGAACGTTCAAAAAGTAACTGTTGAATGACTGCATTAAACTCTTAAACTGATATCAAACAAGGAATTGGTTGTGGACTCTGGAATCAGGCTAAAATTCCAAATCCTAATTCCCAATCAGAGACCTAGCCCCAGAGTTCCCTTTCATGATGGAATCTTGGAGATTAAATTTGACATTCTGTAAGTGTAGAGCAGTGGCAAGAATAGAGGGCATTCTCTGAGACCAAGACTTTGTCAAATGCACTACAGTTCAAACTCTATCTTTGCTGAGATTTATGGTATTTGTAATGAAACAAGTGCCCTTTACATTAAAAATAATAACCCATTGTTTAAGTGTCAAGTAGTTAGATTATTATTTTCCAAAACCTATAAAAAGGAAAGGTGAACTCACATACATAGGTTGCTTAATTTGCTAATTACTAAGATTATGACCTGAGCAGAAGATAGGAGGAAAGTCAGCACTATCAGAAGACCTACTCAGGGCCACAACCATATCCCGTGTTCCTGCCTTTCTTTTATGACCAGAGATCTTGTCTGGGATAGGAGCAGACAACTGATATAAAAAAGAAAAAAATACCTACCACCTGTAAATATGTTCTCTACATATTTGGCCATAAGACTACATCTGGGCTTTGATTAATGAAGACTCCACACAGAATCTTAAAGCTTTCAATTTGTATTCCTAGTCTATAATTATTTGTATGGTTTTCATAGCTGTTGAAAGTGAGGTGAAGCTGGATCAGATTTTACCAGATATCTGGTAACTTACAACCAAAGTTCCTAACCTCTTTTATTCTTTGATTCCAAGAGTTTCTGTTTCCTAATCAATCTGGCCATCAAGAGTCAGTTTTTCAGTGATAGCTCTTTCTTTTTAGCTCCAGTGTGATTTAGGGACCACTTTTAAGATGAATGTAGTATATAGGGCTTACCTATGTATACCCTTACATTTACTGCCACATATTCCAATAATTAACATGTTAGGATTTTCTACTAAACTATATGCTTCTTGAGAACAAGGTCTAAGTCTTATTTTCATATACTTGGTAGCTGATACGACACCTGGCACAGTACCTGCTCAAAATACATGTGTTCAATTAAGACCTGATACACCACCTTCCCCTCACTTGATGATTATCACCCTATGCCTTGGAGGATCCTTAGGCATGTAAAATCCCTCTCCTCATGAGTCATTCCTTTCCCATACTCTGGGAAACTCTTGGAACATCTCTCTGTGCTAAATGATTTAAATTTATATAAGTAGAATACTGATATAGCATAGCTAAGCAAAAGCCAAAATTAAAATAACAAAGTGAATCTAGATTCTCATTTTAAGACACTCATGCTCTTTCTTACTTAAAATACTAAAATCATCTGTTAAAGATAGATTGTTGAAATACTTAACATTTAATTGATGAGTAGTTTTGTTTCTTCTTCCTCAAAAATTTCCCCAAAGAGTGGCAGAGAGAAAAGGAAATGCTACATTGAAATTTGCTTCATTTAATCAATTAATGATATAGAATCACCCTCTTCTTGCATATTGGGTCCCGTGGTAGTGAATGTCTTCTCTGCTACTTTTTTGTTGGCATTACTAAATTTCTGGGGAGAGAGTGTGGGGCAGGAATAGAGATCACAGAGAGAGGCAGATTCCAAGGATTTCAGTGAATCCATACTTGAGTCAGGCATGCCACTTCTCTGGATTCATGTCTCTATTAAATAGGTAACTTGATCTAGAATATCTCTCCCAGGTTTAATGTTCTGTCCTTGAATTCTGACGCAGTCTCTGTCCATGATTCTCCCCTCTCACACCATCTCCACCACAGACCTAGAGAAATCCTACAAGAAATCCACTGGGCATAAGATACAAAAGCATAATAAGAGACAGATGTTAGGCAATGTATCTGCACACAGGTTCCAGTACCATGGGCATCCTCCATATCCACATCCTTCATGATCATGCAGGATTCCCAAATACCAGCATGTTTTCAGAGTATGTTTGTGTCAGATAATGGAGGAGAGTTGTAGGAATGTGGTATATTGTAGGGAAGGAGAAAGGGAAGGGCAGGGTACAGTTTGATTATTACTATGATTTAATCTAGTAGTTATTAAATGCTCACAATGTACCAGGCACTGTGCTGTGAGCTTCTACTTCCAAATGTTACCATTAGAATAAAAACTTTGAGTTAGGCACTATTTTAGTTTATTATATAGATGGAAAATTGGCTCAGGGAGTTGAAATAAGTTGCCAGGTTCAAACAGATTTTAAGCAGTATGAATGGTAAACCCAGGATGTCTGACTCCAGGGGTTAAGCTCATAATCATTGATCTATAGAAAAAGGGTTTATTATGTGTGTTCTTTATGAGCAAGCAAACAAGCAAAACTCAGTGGGAGGAGAGGCTCCCAAGAGTCCAAAGTCTCCATGTGAGCAGCAGGAGCTACCCCAAAGAAGAATGTTGGTCTTTCTGGCTTTGAGAGCAGTACCTTCACTTGAGGAGAGGCCTGGGTATGAAATCATAAAGGACTAGCTCTGAGCTAGTTAGTTTAGATGGTGACTAAAACAACAAAACAACATAAACAGTATGAATGTGATTTCTGATATTCTGGTTAAAAAATATATTTTAGTAAAATTGAAGTAAAAGTTAATATTACAGAAGCCTAATTTTAAAACATAATTTCTTAATGATCACATTAATCCACAAAATGGCTCTTCTCCTTTGTTGTGAATAGAAACTTTCAAATACTTTCTCTATAATTTGGTGGCTTTATTAAATTTATGGGTCATTTATGTGTTACTCATGTTTATTCACTTATTTATTGAACAGACATCATTGAATGCTTTCTATGTGTCAACAGGGTAGGTTAATGTGATTCTACAAACACTTGGCATTGTTCTTGATAAATAGAATATGTTCATTTAATGGTAACCATTATACTGATTAGGTATCCACCAGTTCTTCATTTAGAATTTAGGTTCAAATGAACCAGAAATATGATTTCAGCAGATGGAGGGTACAAGTGGAATGTATGGTGTATGAAAAGTTCTTTTTTTCTTTTTTTTAACCTGGAGGCTATGATGATACAATTAATAGGGCAGTGTCCAGGAGTGCCTGGGTGGCTCAGTTGGTTGAGCATCCAACCTCGGCTCAGGCCATGATCTCATAGTTAGTGGGTTTCCGCCCTATGTTGGGCTCTTGCTGATTGCTTGCTCAGAGCCTGGAGCCAGCTTTGTATTCTGTGTCTCCTTCTCTCCCTGCCTCTCCCCTGCTTGCGCTCCATCTCTCAAGAATTAATAAACACAAATTAAAAAAAACAACAACAAGGCATTGTCTAGCTGTAAGTACGTACACAGCTTTGGATCATTCCACTCTCTGCTTCCTTTGCCACATGGCCTTATTCCTTCTTTGTCTGTGTGTCTCAGTGTCTTAACGTGGACTTCTTAAAAGAATAACAGTCATTGGACTTAGGTCTTACTATAATCCAATACAGCCTCTTGCTAACTATGCACATCTGCAAAGGTTCTATTACCAAATAGGGTCACATTTACAGGAACTGAGTGTTGGGACTTCAACTTATCTCTTGGGGGAACATAGTTTAACCCACAACACTACTAACCCATTTCTCTTAATAGCCATGTTTCTTTAAAAAGTTACATTTGAGTAAGCTTCCTTGATGAAGTATTATACTTCATGCAGGATGCATAAGAGGCCAAAGANCAGGTTTTGTAAGGTTTCCAATGGCTTCAGATCTTTTCTGTGTGATGTATGGGCGTGAGCGCAAGTACAGAGCTCCTTACTTCTCTGCCATCTTGCCCTCTCCCTCGAGGCCAAAGAATTTTAAATACATCAGTGGGTAGGACAAAATCCTCCATTGCCTCCCATTCCTTAGGCTGGTCCTTTGAGAAAATGTGTGGTTTTCATACAGAGAAATGTGCAGCAGAGAGGAGTTAACTGTATATAACTACACTCTACCATTGGACAAAGACAGGAAAAGAAATATATATAATTATGAGGGGGTAATATAGTGTTGTCATCCCTAATTTAGTGCCTACTGCTAATACTTAATAATTGTTAGATGAACAAGTACCATCTGTCTTTGGAAAATCTCAGCATGTTTCGCAGAAGCCACAGAAATGTGATGCCGTATCACTATTCATTTGTATTTTTCTACTCACTTATTTATAAGTTGCCTTGTTCGAACAAATATTTACAATGATATAAAAATACAGGCAAGTAACCATAATAAATGTAAACTACAGAAGACACTGAGGGGATCTAGACAATAACATTTTGGGAACTAGGCCCTCCAAAAGAAACATTCTCCCTGCTTAATCATTTGCTGTCCCATAAACTAGTTGAAATTTCTGTATTTAAAAATACAGTAAACTAAAATAATTAAATTAAATTAAATTATTAAATTAAAAAAATAGTGAACTGATAAAACTTGAATATCATATAGCTATTTGAAGTCAGGCCCGAGTGGAACTTTAAAGGGAAGTAATGCATTTTAGAAGGATTGTGATTGATTTTTGCTTATACATTCTAGGCCCCAAGTGTTTGACTACTTGCAAAGAGAGCGAGTCCTTAAAATGTGAGACCCCTGTGATCACCTGTCCAGGGCAGCCTAAGGCAAGAGGATAAGCACCTTTCTGGTCTATACAGCCACCATTCTTCTACTCAACCCTGCTCTTAGTATTGCACAAGTCAAGGCCTGGCATCCTTGGTAACCAAGAAGTAGAAAGCCCCTAGTCTTCCTGCTTGAACATTAATATCTGCCATACCTATACTAGAACAGTGACATCTGTTGGTTTGATCCTTCCCTTTCTCCTCACTCAGAGAAAATAAGAGCGTTGAAGTCGGTGGTGGTGGTGGTGGTGGTGGTGGTGGTGGTTTTCTTTTTATTTTCCCTGTGGTTATTGAAAAGGTGTTAGTTATTGAAATCTTCTTCATTTAGGGAAAAAATGATGCATAGAAGGGCATTATTATTTATTATGCCAGGACCATAGGAATAAACTAGGGAATGTCCCAAGCAAACCAGAGCATGTAGCCTCACTGTCTACTAGTATTGTAAGTTAATGTTGATAGCATCACGGCAAAGTATAATTCTGTAAAAGCAGTTGTATGATGAGCAGGTGAGAGGGTTAGGTTGGACAACAAAATCACATTAAAGGTTTGCTTTTCTGTTTCTCTGGCTTAATGGAAAGACAGATTTTAAGGACTCCCATATAATCAACAGACAGTGTATTCTTCAGGTAGTCTCCGATATTTTCTCTGCTGAGTTTTGAAAGCTGAGCTCCTGGGAATTTGAGATTATGTTTCTTGAAAACTACTTGGATTGAGGCTATTTAAAATTCACAGTTAAATGCAGCGTCTTAAATAATCAAATACAAAGTACAAATCAACGTTTAAAGAAAGGAATGTGAAGGTACTAACACATTGTATAAGAGGTTATGATTCATATGTTCTCAGGTATACCATACTTCTGCTTTGCAAGCAATTAAATTTGTTGGTTTTCTGGTAATACATTTGTTTACTTGCTTAACTGAGTGTCGAATAGACTCTTCCTATAATGTATGGCATGCATGCATGCAATAAGGTTTCCAACATCTTATTGTAATTGTCATTAATTGTAATTGTCCCTGGCAACTCAGTTTTCAGTGATGACAGAAGATCTGACTGATGGAGCATGTATCCTCTGGATTGTCATTGGTTGTCCCTGCAGTAACTTCCTACTACTGGAAATATCCTCACACAGGCCATTTCATTCATAATAGCAGCAACTTTTCCAGTTAGGGAAAATTTCAAAATTAATTGAGTTCACATATTTTTATTTTTTAGCATTAGTGAAACCAAAGTGTACAGTTTATATGTGTTCTTAGTAGCAAAGCTTGTAATAGAATCCAGACATCTTGAATTCTAGTTTAATGAATTTTCTGCTTTCATGAATTTCAGGTAAGTCCCATGGAAAAGATTTAAGACACTTGATTTATGCATCCCTCATGCTCAAACTTCTTTTTATGGGTTAATTTCTGTTTCGTTTTTTTTTTTTTTTAAATAAAAAAATTCCTGTGTTTGTCTGAATGTATCACCTATAGTCACATTCAGGTGTTTTCATTTGGGTATTCATTAACATAAATAGGATTTATTTATAAGGCTTGATATCACTTGAGACACCATAGCATTCAAGAATTTGGAATGTACCTGGTTGTGATAATTTGTGTTAAGCGGTCCTGAACTCCTTAAACGTTAGTATCTTCTAGAATAGTGTTTGCAAAATAAAACCCTAGATCCAAATCTGGTCTGCTTTCTGCTTTTGTAACTAAAGTTTTATCAGCCACACTCATTTGTTGGCATAAGCTTTTCTCACACTAGGGTAGAGTTTGAGTAGCTGCAACAGAGAATGTGTGCCCTGTGCAACTTGAAATATTTACAGCTTGACCCTTTGCAGAAAAAGTGTGCCAAATACTGCTTTAGAGATGATAAACATCACTTCTTGTAGTCAAGGTTCTGTTGGTTAGATTCTATTCCTTTTTTAATGGTTTATAGGAAAAGCTTGAGACAATTTTAGATTCATACTAAGATTTGTAAGTAGCAACTTAATGCTTTCCAGAACAATCAATGAGGTTTCAGTTTTGTTGCATGGATGATTCTTCCTGTGTCCTTGAATATTCATTTTCCCTTAAAGCTGACAGGTAATTATAAATTGAAATGACATATCCTACATAAACATGAATGCATTTCTCCTTTTAAATGTAAGAACCTGAAGATACAAATGTGTCTTTGATTTGTGAATTGACATTTGCAAGCTTTTAATGAATTATCTATGAGAAGAATATGAGAGAAATCAACATCTGCTTTGAAATGACTCTTAAAGTTTCTGTTCCCACTCTTGTTCTTAGTGAAGATGCTGAGGTGATAGATTGGTTCTTTTGTGGATATAGTTATAGAATTAACTTTGCAGTAAGTTGGTAAAGTCTTAAATTATTTTTGTTTTTGAGAAATTTCCAGACAAATTCAATAAACATCCTGGCACCATTTATAAGGTTGACTTAATATTGTTAGGTTCCTTTCAACAATTTAAGTAATCATGTTTTAAACAAGTAATGAGTATCTACAAATTGTACTCTGAATCTTTGCCTTTCAGTTTTCTTAATAGGAACATTGATCAGTATTTCAATGACTTCTGTTATTATCTTGTTGGATAGTAGTCACCCTGTTAAAAAATTTCGCAGTGATTAATCACTGATCACTATGAAACTATCCTTCTTTTATCACACAACTAAGTAAGATAATCACTGATTTAATAATTGCTTTCACTTGACAGTAAATTTCATAAAATTAGGCTCCAAGTATATACTATTCCTCAATAATATTCCCCATAATTAATAATTTTTCAGCACATATTGCTGAATATGGGGCTACTTAACGAGAAGCTGTGCAAACCATGAAGAAAAAAAAGTATGAAACAATCATATCCCATTCCTCCTAGAAACCACTCAGTTTCTACAGCAGAGTTCACAATTGAGTTTCTAGAGCAGACCTGAGCACATAGAAGTTGCTTAGGAATACTCATACAAAGAATCAGTTAGTGAGGAGTATTTATGTTCCATATGAAATCAGTAAGAATCGTGGTTGATTTTATTTCATTGCTATAGATCTCTAACCTCAAGACTACTGCCAATAAAGAGGATTATATGAGAAATAGTGGATAGCTCAACTCATTACTAGAAAAGTAATACCTAGCAAATTAACTACAAGGAGTGCCAAATATAGAATGAGCTTAAATTTCATCTGGATATTTTTAGAGTAAAAATACCGGTTCACTGAGTCTAGAAGAGAAGGTCTTTGCAGTGACCTATACAATCACCCTTTTCTGGAAGTAGAACCCATGTTCTGCTTCTCTTCATTCTACTCCACTCACATTGTTGTCTTTGACCTCTATCCATGTCAAATGGACTTCCCCTCGATACCTTCATTTTTTCTTTCCTTTCCCAGAAGCATTACCCCTCAAGGAGTCCATGTGGGTCACCTTCTCAACTCCTTTTGCTGCATCTTACTTTACTCAAGTTAGGTTTTCAGAGACATTTTCTCTGACTTCCTCATCAAAAACTGAACACTCCTTCCCAGGTTCCACCTATACCCTTTTTTCTGCTTGCTTGCTTAGTGTATGTTTGTATGCATTCAATTATATACTCAATTAATTCTTTAACAATGATACTACAGATTTAAGAAAACATGTTTTGATATATTATAAGGGGCAAATGGATAAACAATAGAGAATTTGTTGACAAATAGAGAATGTGTTGGCAAAATACAGCTATAGGGTTACTAAAATTTACAAAGGGTAGCCATTGCAGAATATTTCATTAATAGAGAGACCTAGGCTCTGATTCTTAGTATACAACTACTCTAAATAAAATTTAGTGGCTTCACAAGTCCATGAGGTTATGGTTTCTAAATAATCTGTAGTCAATCTCTATGCAATATTTGAGCAATGCTATGTGCAACTGACTCTTGTACCACTGGATTTTCCGGTGTCCTAAGGCATGACCTTTTCATTTAATTCCAAAAGTTGAACTGGTTATACCCATAAGAGTCCTGGCTGACCATCATCCATGGTTGAAACAGGTGAAAGTAGCAGTTAGGGCTCTTTGGTTTATTCCTGTCCTTAGTGCAGGAGTCCCTACCAGCATCTTCCGAAGTTTATCAGCTCAAGTACCAAAACTTCCTATGCCCCTGCAAAGTGTTGCAAAAATTCTTAAACCTTTAGAGCCAATTTATAAACCAACAACTCAAGCATGCAAATAAGAGAACTTGTTCTCTATACCATTCATGCATGTTCTTAGATTAAAGAAATACATGCTATTATATACATTTTAATATTTATGTGGAATCACATGAATTTTGTTAAAGGGGTAGAAAAGGACCACAGTTTCAAAATTCAAGATTACTTCTTTGCCAGTAAGAATTGCATTAGAGGAAGGCTGTGCATGGACACCTCCTCCAAGAATTGCCTTATGGTCTGCAGGGCAGAGGACTCTCTTGACTCTCAGTATATGAGGAAATATGACACTCTGCAGGGGAGCAGAAATAGAACTTTATTGTTAGAAATTAGCCACTGGGAAAATGGTACTGACAATAAACATTGTAAAGGGTCATAATATTTCTGCAGGAAAATGTATTGGATAAAAAGAAAATTTTTGTTCACAGAAGTGAAATACTCAAAATCGGTAAACAAACACAAACATTGTTTCCTCTTTGGTTAAAGGAAGTAATCCCTTAAGAATCTCTTATAAGTTGAGTTTTGATGTTTGAAACTATGCATCCATTCTGGAGTTCTATTGAATATGGAGGTATTCATATTTTAGCCTCTTTTATCTTGAGGCTAACTTTCCCATATCAAACAAACGTATAATTATACTTGGCTAAAAGCTGTGGACTATCTTTTGTGACCTCCAATTTTCCTTGGATCCTAGTACAAGAGGTCTTATTGGAAAGGCTGGTAGGTTTTTCTAAAGGTATATGGAGGTCCTCAGGACCTAAAAAGTCTAGGAACATATGACCAGGTGAGGGCAGAGTCACCTCAATGACATAATTGGCAAATTTGAGGTAAGTTGACCTTTCATCTTTAACTGAACCTTGGCACCAGCCCCTGTCTTTATTTTACACAGGCTTTTCCATTAGCTTTGATGGTTTCTCTAGGACTATGTAAAATTATTTGTCTGTGGACTCATCAAAATCTCTGATGATTTTGATCAAGAGGCACAAACTTTCTATTTCTGTGTTATTATTAAGTTGATGTACAAGTTGTTGAAATTGCAGATGGAAACAAACAAGGCATCCATTTGTTAATACATTTTTTAATGGGAAACTAAGTTCTTGGGTCTAGTTTTGTACAAAAATTAAAGCAAATCTGTTATTACCTGCATGATCTTTCTACCAATCCTCTCTGATTGTGGCTAACACAGCTCCAAAGTCCCATGCTTACCACAGAGGATTGAAGTACAGGAAAGCAACCGGTTAACCAATTTGGAGTTGAATGAAACAAGTGCCATCTCCCTTGCTTTCCCATATCTGCTGCACTCTAATATGGTTCTCATAGTTACCAAAAGCAGAAAGGTCATTTTGAGCAAGAAGCACTCCTGCCTGAACAGGATAGCATAGCTGTAAGATCAGCAAAAGAGGGTTTGCAGTCTCCCCCAGGGCAGTGAGTGTTTTTGTTCCTATAGCAAATAGGATCAATGGGGAACCATCAGCATTTTACTTCAAGTCCAGTTGGAGTCCATCACACATTCTTAAGCCATTTGAATAGATGATGACAATTGGAAAACTATGAAAATATGGTTCTAATCCAAATTACAGGCACTGTGAAAAAGTCTGGATTTGTGGAGTGAAAAAAAATATTTTTATGTGTGTGGTTGTGTGGATGATGTATATCATTGTGGGCCCATGTATATTTATTTTATACTCTCAGTGGAAACTAAATACTACTTTCTTAAGTTTGGTCTTCCCATTTGCTTCAGTTTGGGCCCTCAGCAGCTCTTTAGGCTGGGTCTTGTATTGCTTTGGCGTTCCCCCACTGAATGCCCTTCTTTGGTCTCCACCTCTCTGTGGTCACTGCCTTTGTCCCAGTCTGAGCATGTGTGTGTTTGATCCTCCTTCATATGCTAACATGAGGTGTAATTCATAGGTTTCAGTAGTCCCAGAACACAGCAGTTCTCAAGCTTGTTCTAGTTCACTTCAACTATTAATCCAATCCGCCTTAGGACAAACAAGCTCACTAGCTAGCCTCAACCAGTTTGTAAAAGACATTTTCCTTTGGTATTCCAAACTTAAGCCACAGATTAAAAATTTAATAATACAAAATTTAATCTCATTTTATGCACACATAAACACAAGCACATGCATACACAGATTCTTGGGGAACTTTGTGTGAAGGGATGCTGAATCTCCAGAATTCAGAATTTCATCCTGATTTTTAACATTGAGTACCAAAATCGTTCAGTCTTACCTATAACCTGATTGCAGAAAATTCAAACATGATCATATTCATGTGTTAAGGGTAATGATATCCTACAGCTTTCACATCAAGCAAGGTTTCCTATCTAACGGGTAAGTGGTAGAATTTGGATAACTAGCTAGTGTGGGCAAATTTGGTTAAGAACGTGGGATTTTAAATACTTTCCTTATTTTACAGTAATCCTGTAACACCTAACTCTATACCTCAGTTTTGTGCTCATCATCACATTAAATACAGATAAATGGATGAATTCATTGCTTTCATCCTATATGATACACAACTAAAACTAGAGGTAGGAAGAATAAAACATGTTGGTACTAATGAAGGTTTAAAAGGGGATACTTTGAATTGAGAGTTGAGAAAGATATCCTAGAGTCTCATAATGTAATGCACAATATATTTGTATATAAAATAGCAGACAAATATCTTCATAGATCAGTGTTGCTTGGTATCCTTAGGAAAATATTTGAGACTGCTGAACAACAACAACGACAAAATCCCTGAATAAAAGGACTGTTTATGTAAAGAAATATGCCTGCTCTGTTCTTTGACCTACCTCCTGAGGTCAATGGTTACCTTATTTAATCTCAGACGGTAATCAGGTATTCTTGAAAATTTTAAAAGACCAAAAAAATGGTGAACCAATAACAACTGTGATTAAGTTTTTACAGGAAAGAGCCAGATCAAGACAAGTGAGTAGATTTAAAGGAAATGAAGGCATTAAGGAATCAATATACAGTTGCAAGAGCTTCTTAGTGAGTCTACCATCCAAAGACTGAAACATTTTCTACACCCTTTATATCAATATGTGGCAAACAATATCTTAAATTTTTTGGACAGGTCTTCTCACTTGATCTGCAATCTGTTCTTTGAAATGAGGTTTTATTTATTTATTTTAATGTTTTATTTATTTCTGCGCGCGCAGGAGAGAGACACAGACAGCATGAGCAGGAGAGGGTCAGAGAGAGGGAGACACAGAATCTGAAACAGGCTCCAGGCTCTGAGCTAGCTGTCAGCACAGAGCCCAACACAGGGCTTGAACCCACGAACCGAAAGATCATGACCTGAGCCAAAGTTGGACGTTTAACCGACTAAGCCACCCAGGTGCCCCAGGAAATGAGGTTTTAAAGAGATGATTTTTAGGTGTAATACTAAATACAATTTTTGTACTTTTTTCTTTCAAAGAAGTCATTAGTAAATACATGGATAAATTTGAAAAGAATTAATGATTATTAGCTCAGTTTAGAAGTACATATTCTTTGAATTTTAATTAACTTTATGTCAGTGATGTATGGGTAGTTATTTTGTGGAACACAAAGCTTGAAAAATGGCTTAAAATAAAAATGTTCTGTGAGCCAATGAGTTTTGGAAACACTCAATTTCTCTAATGAGGAATATTAAAGTGATTCAGGTTTGGGGATAGTGGAATTGGAGTCATGGCTCCCTTTGGGTAGAGAGATGTGTATGTAAAGACAAAAGATGATTTTTTAAAAGAATAAATCACTTTGAAATAAACAGTTAAAAGGCCAACAGAATATGTCCCAGAATGAGTAGCTAGAGCAATTGCTTAAGGATCATTATAAGTCCTGTTTGACTGATTTACGTATGTAAGAATTTAATGTGTGATTAAAAAAAAGGTCATGAAAAGCAAGTATAAATTACTTAATGAATAGTGTGAGGAAAACAGGCTAAATGTTAAAAAAATAATCAGCAGTCTAACAGAACAAATGAACATGAGCACATTCCAAAATTATTTAGATAGATTTTTTAAAAGCACCTCACTCACCAAAAACAAAAAACCACAAACTCCCAAAAAAGAACTACAAAATCATTTATTTTACTTAAAAAAATTTATATAGACTTTAAAATGCAGAACAATTCCAAAATTATTGGCAAAAACTGAGAAAGTAGTGCCTGAAATTTCCATATACTCCTGGACCCAGTTTTCCTTATTATTAACAACTGACATTAGTATGGTACATTTCTCACAAACAATAAAACAGTACTGATGTATTGCTAGTATTTCACACTCACAGATTATAATTCCTTGTTTTTTTCTACAATGGCTTTTTCTGTTACAGGATTCCATCAAAGATATCACAGTACATTTAGCTGTCCTATTTCCTTAGCCTTTTCTTGGCTGTTTTATAGCTTCTCTGATTTTCCATGCTTTTTGATGACTTCAACAGTATTGAGGAGTACTAGTCCGGTGTTTTGTAAAATAGCCCCCATTGGAATTTTTCTGATGTTTTCCCTCATATTGTGGTGGTGGTTTTGGTTGTTTTTGAAGGAAAACCACAGAGGTTAAGTTTCATTTTGTAACGTTATATCAAGGGTAAGTAGTATCAACATCACTGTTGATGTTGATCTAAATCAAATGGATAAGGTAACAGTATTTTGGAGTTCTCCATTCTAAATCTCTTCTCTTTACCTCTCTTCTATACTAAAGTTTTTGCAAGGATGTCAGTATGCACAACTCATACTTAAGGAGTGGAAAATTATCTCCCCCTCCTGGAGGGTGGAGTATCTACATAAATTATCTGGATTTATTCTGAATAAGAGCTGTGTCTTTTTTCCCTCACTGATTTATTTATTAAGTCATTTATTCAGTCATAGCCATATATCACTGGAGACTCCAGCATATTTATTTTGCACTTTGAGTAGTAATCCGATACCATCTTACTTTGTTGTTCCATTGCTCTTTGAGTTGCCTCTTGTGTCTTTGTCATATCCCCACCAAAATGGGATATCTAACACTTCTTTCTGTTATTATAAGATGCTCTGCTCATCTTGTATATTTCCTTATCCAGTATGAGAATCAGCCAATTCCTTGGTATTTGAAGCTAAGATCTGGATGTTAGCTGTGCTCCATTTGCTTTTTTAATATATACTAGGAAGCAAGGATGCAAAGAAACTTAAACGGACCAAATTCCAAAGAGTACTAGTCCTTCCTAAGTAGAAGGAGCAGGATACCACTTTCCTACTGTGGGCACTTGTGTATTTTGACATAGATGGGCAAAGTATTTTCCTGAGGCATGAGAGAAATGAGCAGAGCTGTTCTTGGCTCCTGTGGACCACACTACAGAACTGAACCTGTAGAGTTAAGTAACAAGCTAGCTGGTTTTATTCTCTAAAAAACATTTATGCTGAATATTGGACAGTGTTGAAGAATAGGGACATCTCTCCAGAGCCTATAGGGCTTAAAATAATTGTAGGGATATTAAGAGCAATTTCATGCCAATAAATTTAACAACTTTGATGAAGCTGATATTTTGTTTTGCAAAATTAGAGAGGAAAAAAATACTAAAATGACCTGCCCACCTCTGTTTAAAAATAATGCATTCATAATTAAAGATTATCTAAGCTCCAATGACTTTGTGGTGAACAAAATATTTAAAGCAGGAAAGATGCTATCAGAAAAAAAGTAAAGAAAAACTTTTCTCATTTTTACAAGGCTACCATGATTCACTATAACAGTACCTAAATAATAGTAAGAAAAGAGAATTATCTCTTTAGAATGAACACAAAAATAGAAAATTATTAGCAAATTTAATCTTGTACTACAGATAACATGACCAAGTGAGTCTTCCCCAGTGAAGATAATTTTTTAATATTTATAAATCTATTATAAAGAGAAGTAATTCTTCTCAATAGATAAAGAAAAAGCAACAGAATTAAACAAACATAAATATTTGCAACATATTTGGAGAAGAAGAAAACTTTCTTAATGTGATAAAGGATTTCAATGTAGGGGCATAAGATAATGTTTTTTCATGGCTAAATAAATATTGAATACTGTCTCAGAATTTGGGGAAAAAACATGGTCATCTACTCTTAAAACTTTTTTGTGCCTAGCCTCATTCATTTAGCATAATGCTTTTCAGATTGATGCACATTGTTTCATACATCAAGAGTTTGTTCATTGGGTGGATATGTCATCATTTGATTATGCATTCATCAATTTGTGGACATTTGGATTATTTCCAGTTATTTTTGCTATTATACGTATAGTAGCAATATACATTTTCAAGTGTTCTCTGTGTGGAAATGTTTAATATCTCTGGTAAATATCTAGGAACAGAATTGTTGGACAGCATAGTGTTTAACTTCATAGAAAACTGATGAACTCTTTTTCCAAAATGATTGTACTACTTTTATTTGAGACTCTATTTCTAAAATAAGCATTTAATCTTACCTGTTTACCACTAAGTACTGATTAGCATTCCACAAATTTTTATACATTGTATTTTCATTTTCATTCAGTTAAAATATATTCTCATTTCCCTTATGACTTTCTTCTTTACTCAGATTATTTAGAAATGTTTTGTCTAATTTCTTTAATTGTTTAAATGTTTTTATTTATTTTGAGAGCACACACGAGAGATATAGAAAGACAGAAAAAACAAGCAGGGGAGGGGCAGAGAGAGAGGAAGAGAGAGAATCCTAAGCAGGCCCCATGCTGTCAGTGCAGAGCCCAATGTGGAGTTCCATCTCATGAACCATGAGATCATGATCTGAGTTGAAATCAAGAGCCAGACGCTTAACCAACTGAATCATCCAGGTGCCCCTATTTTATCTAATTTCTAAGTATTGGGAGATTTACCTGTTACCTTTCTGCTTTATATTTTAATTTCAGTATGGTCAGAGAACATGTTTTTTTATGACTTTAATTTTATACTGTTAAACTTTGTATTATAAACCAGAGTACAGTTACTTTGGTTAACGTATGCACAATTGAAAACAATGTGTATTTTGCCCCTGGGGGTGGAATATTGTGTAAATATAAATTAGAATCCATTGGTTGTTGATATTGTTCAGTTCTTTTATATCTTTGCTGGTATTCTGTCTTATGGTTGATAAGGACATCCAGAGCTATTTTGGTGGGTTTTTCTCTTCTAATTTTTTATTCAGTTCCTGTTTCATGTTTCCAAGTTCCATTCTAATGTTCATATACATTTCAGGCTATTTTGGATTCTTTGTGAGTGTAACCTTTTGTCATGATATCATTTTGTCATTATATAATTACTTCCTTAATTTCGGGTAATTTTCTTTCCTCTGAAGTCTGCTTTGAAATTAAGATACCCACTTCAGGTTTGTATGTGTGGGAAATATTTTTCCACCCCTTAATTTTAACCAAACTATATTCTTGTATTTGACATGGGTTTCTTGTGGATAGCATACAGTGAGTCTGTTTTTTAAACCTACTTGCCAATCTTCTCTCTCTTTGTGTTGGTGTATTGAGATCATTTAGAGCCCATTAGTTCACAAGCAACTCTGAGGGCTTGCAATCCTGACCTTCTCCCTCTCCAAATTTTCTCTGATACTTTACAGTACACTGGGACTCCCCTTTTCTGTGCTCTGGCCAGAAATGTGGAACTCAAGCTACTCTACTTGCCATGTTGTTCCTATGACTTGGGCAGGATCAGGAACATAATAGAACAGAATAACCAAAGCTCCAGCTTTTTGTCTTGGAGGACAAGAAAAAGACACAACAAGGATTTTCTCCACCCTCTTGGGACCATAGATGTTCTGATAAGAGGGGGAGACTTTCATCCCTTTAAGTTTATGTGCTACTGTGTAGATGAACAGTTGACCTGCCATTTTGGTGGGCAATACAAAAGACCGTATCTAGTACGTTTTTCAGCATATACCCTAAAGAAACTCTTCATTGTGTGCAAAAGGAGACCAAAGTAGTTGATTACTATATTATTTGTTTTCTGTATTAGGTTCATTTTAAACTTTTGCTATCTTTCTATGAACAGGGAAGCAAATGATCTCCGTCTTCACTCCCTCATGTCTCTGCTCTAAAGTATCCTCTTCAGAAATACCTTTCTTGGGGCACTTGAGTGGCTCAGTCAGTTAGGCATCCAACTCTTGGTTTTGGCTCAGGTCATGATCTCACAGTTTGTGGGTTCAGGCTCCGCATCGGGCTCTGTGCTGACAGTGTGGAACCTGCTTGGGATTCCCTCCCTCTCTCTCTCTTCCTCTCTCTCTCTCTCCCCACCCCTTTCCTCCTTCTCCCCTCTCCCCTGCTCGCTCTCCCTCCCTCCCCCTCCCCTTCTCACTCTCTCTCCCTCCCTCCCCTCTCCCCTGCTCACTCTATCTCCCTCCCTCCTCCCCTCTCCCCTGCTCATTCTCTCTCTCTCTCTCAAATAAATAAACTAAAAAAATAAAAAATACCTTTATTGAGTATTAAATATTAAAATGATTTATCTCAGCTCCAGTCTCCCTCGATCTCCTTATCCTATATTATTCCTTTAATTATTCTTAATGTTATCTGACACTATATTGCACTACTGGTTTGTCTCCTTGTAGTTTTTCCCCCTAGGATTCCACAAGAATGTGGATTATTTATTGTTTCTGTCACCACTTCACATTATATATTTATTTGTTAAAATATTTGTTCTCTCTCTCCCTCCTGAATTCAAGTTTCATCACGGTTAGAAAATGTGTCTTAGTCACTGCTATACTCTGAGTAGCTGGAAAAGTGTGGGTTATAAAATAGGTGCTCAAAATATTTATAGACTGTATGAATGCATGAATTATTTAAATCAATAAAAATTTCACGACATTTTGTAAGTATGTTTTTCCCTACTTTTATATTTTATGAATGATTTTGTTTCCATTTTAAGTGATTTTGTCCTATTTTTTTCAAATAGATTTGAATGCATTTTATTTTTATATGAGTGATAATTTTTATTAGTATTTAAATTTTAGCAACAACTAACTCCTTTGCTTAGCATTCAAGTCTATTTTATTTTATATCCACTCCTCAAGCAACCTATTTTTCTAGCCCTCCAATTTAGTACTTATTAACCAGTATTTGGCATGAAAACTGAGAGTTTCCATTTTATGCTCTATGCTGACTTCTCTAGCTCCTAACTGTGTACATCTTATTATGTTCCTCTGGAAAAGACAGTCCAGGATAGGATTCCCTGGTAACTAAATTTTGGGATGACTGTATAGAAAAAGCTAAATAGATTCTTTTAACTGCATGTGTATTGAGAGCATTTATATTTGCTAATGTGTATTATGAATCTCCAAGAGAGATCTATAATATGTAGAGATTCAACTTGTTTGCCCATAGAGTTCCTTTTTAAATTTTAATGGTGTGCCACTGACCATTTCTTTGAATATTTCACAGTGTGGGCCATTATATCTTGTTAAATTTCCTACTTTGTTCAGGCAAATAATCACTTGATCTTGAAAATTCCCTCGCTACAATTGGTTTACATATTAGATAATATATGATCACTAGATACACACATAGTATATCTATTACAAATTTCTATAGAAAATTCATCACTTTGTCTAGTGTGACCCTTTAAGGATAAGCCTCTGTGTTCTTAACCTCCTGACAATAAAATCCAGCCTGTCAAATTCACCCCCACATTCACCCCATCCCACATTTTCCTCTACTCTCCAAAGTATGCACTGAGTTAAGGTATCTTGTGAAGAATTTGTTACCTCTTGTTACTGCTGAATGGTTCACTAGGTGAACTTGTTCTGTTCATATGAGTCAAAGTCAATGTGACAAGTCGAAGCATCCTTCAAATTTATGATGAGAATGAGAGAAAAAAATGCACCCCGAACTGTTTTCCACAGTTTCAATGTTGGTTGACAATGAAATTTTTCAAGATTACAGAGTCAAAGATGGTGGTTTTAGAGAAGGAATGGGTTGGAGTTTTATTTGGTTTTATGACCAAACAAACTGACTAATTTGAATTAAGACTGAGTTCTGAATGTATACTTAGTTTGCTCTTAGAGAATTCCAATGCTGTGTCCACTTCACAATGTATTCAGAGAATGAGCCATTGTCACTCCATCTGTTTCACATTGGACAAGTGTAATCCTTTTAGAAAGGCTTCAGCCGAGTCCCTCAGAAGCTACAAAAGCACATGGTGACAATGCTGAATTTGGACAATTCATTTGTCCCTTTAAAACTATTAATTTAGCAGGATAGTAGGAAGATCTATCAAAAAGTTCTAGTTTGAGCTACATAATTCATATCAATGACTAACTCTCAAACTTAAAATGTCTTTTTGTGATTCTTTTTGCCCATCAACACCCAGTTTGCAATAACTGAAAAGTGTTTTTAAATTATTTAGTAGTATTACTGTGTTCTTGCAGTAGTTAAAACCTATTGTGTACTAAGTATTGACTAAGTACCAGAGATAATTGTACCTATTTTACATATATTGTTTCATTTAATCCTTACCACAATTCCCTTTATTTATCCTCCATCACTAAGAAGACTGACATGACCAGAAAATATGGTATTTTGTCCATCAGGCCAAGCTGGGATTCAAACCTACACGGTCTTTGTTCAAAGCCTGAATGTCTTGTCATAGCTACACAGTATGCAAGTAAATTTAAAAATACAGGCTCTGGAGTAAAACACCCCCCGCTCCCCACTATTCCAGAATCTACTGTATATTATATGAATTTGTATAAATTGCTCAATCTAGTTAAGCTTCAGTGTCCTCATCTGTAAATTAAGGATAAGAAAGGTATATATTTCATGGGCTATTTTTAAAGATTAGAGGTATATATGCATGAGCATGGTGGGAATAAGTATACAATTAGTAATTGTTTTCTGTTACTCTGGTACGATTTTTCCGATTATACCAAAAAAGTTTCTCCATATAAACTGGCTGGTTTCTCTGTGGAAAGTTCTGTCAAAGGCTTATCTGGGGGGAAAAAATGTAGTGATACAGTAAAAGTTTAGTGTGTTTCAAGCCACAGATAAGATTTCCTGCAAGAATGCATTATTTTAAATCACTCGAATTAATCTTTCCTTTTTTAAAAGGATAGCGGTTCAATACCATCATCATAAACTTTGCTATCATATTCATGATTAATAAAGGCACAAAATGTGTGTGCTCCAATCACACACACACACACATTTTCAAATGTGTGCTCCAATCAGCAAAGAAATAGCACCCCTGCACCTCTCACAGTGGACCGCAGAGATAGTCTTACTACTAAATTCATCTGATTTCTACCTGGTTCCAATCAGCTTCACAATCCATAACCTCAAATCAAGAATTTTATTTATGGGGTTGATTGGTTGATGACTTGCAGGAAGGGAATGTATGTTATGAGTTACAATTCATTTACAGACACAAAGCAGATTTACCCTCCTAAAAGACCCAGGGAATAATACATTCCTAATGAATATTCCCGAATTGTAAAGTCCTTGTTTGTACCTATTCTGTGAAAAGTGGATCTCTACTCTACACAAATATATAAATTTATAAACAAGTTTATAAATCAGTTCCTTTCTCACATATTTGTAATCCAGGTATTTTTTTAGTAAGTAGATTATTCTCTCTAGAATTCTGATGTAGCAACAATAGGCTTAACAGTTCAACACAAATGGCTGTGTTCCTGTGTTCGGCAGGTCGTTTGCTGGCCTCACCCACGCCTCTCCCTTGGCAGAATCCAGCAGAGTAAATTGCATTACTGCACATTACAATCATTGTCAATAATTCCCTTTATTCTTTGGTACTTCTTTGCAGTGCCTTAATGTCAGTTTGTATCCTGCTTTTGAATTGGCTTCCTTTGACCCTCACCCTCACAAGATCTACGGCTCTAGTCTAATTGTATCATTATAAAACTTTTGAAAGGTAAACTGTCTTGTTTCCACAACTTCAAGCCCTGAGTTTAGGAGCTTTCTCAAGTCCGGCCCTACACTGTTCCTCCGACAAAATAATATACAAAAAGACTGAGCATGTCACTTTGAAACATAACCCTCATGCATATATAGCCTATGTTGTTCATTTGGACAAAGACCTTTTAAAAAATATTCCTGTAATATTTCCGCAGTTTTTCTGTTGAATGCAACATGACTGTATCCTCACAGATTCAGTGTTGGCCATAAAGTTAAAGTAGCTCCCCACACATGACAACAGCAAGGTATGTTGTCATGACAAGCAGGAAAGGTCATGTTAACAGGTCACGTCTTCCTCTAACACATAATGGCTTTGGTGGCTCCAGACACCACCCAGATGCCTTAATAATATTAATCAAAATAATCAGCTACGTCATTTATAGTGTGTTTTCTCCTTTATTGTTTGATTTTTATTTTTTAGGATGAGAGGGGGATCTGAGTTCATCACACTGATGCTGCCAAAATGGTCTGCAAAAAGTAAATAGCCTCTGATGGATCCCTACTCTGTGCTCCATCCTCTTTATTGACTAGCTGCTCTTCTTCAGTTTTCTCCACTCTGTTCCCGCCTCCAACTAAACTGCTCTTTTAAGTGGCCAAATCAAGGGACCATTTCTCTGTATGGACCTTGCTTTATATCTCATCAGTGGCATTTAGCACACTCCTCTGTGGTATTTGGACATGTTGTATCTCTCAGCCACTCATGGCAGACCTCCTTGGATTGTGGGATCATGTGAATTCATTTTGGGTATCTCCTCTTTCTCTACCTTCACAGCTATTCCTTCTCGACCTGCTCTTAGATACTGTAAAGTTGAGTCTTCTCAGATAAGCTGACTATACCTCTACCTCCTTTAGTTCTAAAGCTTGAAATCTTATGTTTTTGATGGCTCTCAGATTTGAATTACATCGTGCACTTTCCCTTGAGCTCTAGATTTGGACACTGAAGTGGAGACTAAAGTACTAAGACTCATCTCAGAGCTGATAGGTCTCCCAATTTTTCACAGAACTGTGTTTCTCTATCCTTCCCCATTTCAGTAAATGAGGCTGCATGCCTCTCGATTGTTCCCCTACAGCATAGGTGGTTATTCTTAATCCTATGTTAGAGAGCATGGAAAGTTAATTTTGACCAGACTGTGAGATTTCAATAAGAGAATACTAGTAGGAGAATGGATGTAGTGTTTTCTGTTTGTCATAGTCTCTTTTATCTTTTTAGCCTTTGTCTCCTTTCTTTTATCATCCTATCAAAGAGGCTTCTGGGTTCTTAATTTTTCCTACATTTTGATATTGCATATTTGTTGATTATGCATAGAAGATAGTGATGCTAAAATTTTTGTCTAAGATATAATTGTTGGGATGCCTGGGTGGCTCAGTCAGTTAAGCATCTGACTCTTGAGTTTGGCTCAAGTCATGATCTCCTTGTTTGTGAGCTCGAGATCCACATCAGGCTCTGCACCGATAGCATGAATCCTGCTTGGAATTCTCTCTGTCTCTCCCTCTCCCCTCTCTGTAACTCCCCCCCTCCATTAATTCTCTCTCTCAAAAGTAAATAAATGTTAAAAATTAATACAATTGTTAAATGAAACAAAATTTCAAGCCTTAAGATGTTTTGATCTACAACATCCCTCTTCTTTGATAACATTAATGGCTGTGATTTTTATTTATGGACAAAGGACAGCTGACTCCACTGCATCAGGCCCATTGAAAACCCTCATAGGAGGGTGAGGTGGGAGTTAATATGGCTGACTGAGCCTGCATGTAGAATCAGGGGAAAGACCTCTCTATCACGACCCTTTCATCTTTTGTTATTTTTTTTCAAACGTAGAAATTGATTTAATCTTATTTAATGAAATGAAACAATGATGCATAGAATATCTAATATATCTGTACATAAGGTATATTGAATCCACCAAATTCCTGCATGAAAGTGAGATAGTCTCTAAATCAAAAATTTCACACTATACACAATTTCAAACTTAGGAAAAAAAATAGAATGTTTCAAAAAGCAGTAGCTTCATGTAATTGAACACTTGAGAAGAAAAACTTTTGGCATGTCTGGAATCATATACCTCTGAATCAAGAATGAATTCTGGCAAAGACGATGTCTGCTGTTTTAAAGGCTAACAAGTTCAGAGGGGAAAGTCAGGGGACTGTTTTGGACAAATAGCACATGACTCAGGAAGATACTTTGTTATAATTTCCAAGGACTGGAGAACATTGTAAGTGCTAGTGTAAAACAAAAAATTCCCATAAGAAAATTCATTGAAATAGTTATAGAGGAAAGGTATATTCTGCAAGAAGTGTAAAGACCTTCCAGACATTGATATATTGCAATGCTACCCTGGCACCAAAAAAAAAAAATTTTATAAGGTAGTCAAGGAAAGACTGTTCTCCTATGTGTACTCTTCTGATTCTATCACAGATCTGTTCCTCTTCTTTGTTCCTCTGTGTTGAGCAACCCGTGAGGATGGTAAGAAAAAGAGAAAGTATGCTGGTGTTCTGCATGTGTTCTCTGAAGACTTTGGTGGCATTTACAGGCTCTTGGAGGAAATTGATGATTTGGCAGGCAGATGGACCTATTTGAAATGAAGTTACTTAAATCAGAAGCTGACACTTCTTTCTGGAAATGGCTAGCCCTAATTTTAACCTGTGTGGGCCCTAGGATTTCTGTTGCATCTACGCAGTTCAACCAATACAGAGTGAGAGTGTTCCTAGACTCTATGTGAACACATGGGCATGGCCATGTTCCAGTAAGCCTTTATCTCCAGAAGCAGGTGGACGGCTAGATTTGGCCTGCATACTTTTTGTTGACAATCACTAACTTCAACTCTTGAAAAATGCTTTAAGAAAGGAATCTTTACCAGAATAAATATTTTAAAAAGGGGGGACAAATATTCAGTGTGAAGTTGACTAAATACAAGGTTTAAAATGCCTCGTCAAGGCATTCAGTTCCTGTTACAAAGCTCACAAAAAAGAACATTTGGAATATTTTTAATTTTCAGTTTTAAATTAAAATATAACAACACAATTAAAATACATAATACTGTGTTATTTACATAATTTCAGCAAATACTACACAGACTTTCAAGATATGTACCTTAATTTTTAGAGCTTCACTGGAAGCAAATAAAAGCATACTTAAATGGTTGTTTGCTCTCTTTTAGGAACAAATTAAACCATAAATCTGGCATTTTCCCAGTCAGTCTCCTGTTAGAACAATATAAGCTTATCTTTAAACCTGGTGAAAAGTCTTAGGTCATGTGTGAAATCTTAAAAGCTTGAAAAAAATTATTATTCTGCTTGCAATCTAAGCTAATTAAAGTAGGGGGTACAACTGCAGCTTTTGATAGTTTACTACTACTCCTTTGATTCTATCTTTGCATAAAAATGTCACCATATTGTAAAAGATCTTTCACGAAAAAATCAGCTTTGCAACCAGTGTAGAGAGTGAAAGATTTGTAAATCAATCTTCTTGTTGACAATACTAAGAAAAATGCAAGATTTTGATGCAGATACCAGGCATATATAATAATACACGTGCAGTTTGGGAGAAAAATAGCCAAGGACCCTTTGCAGTGAAATTGAAATAAGAAATGTATACATATCATGGAATTCAGTCCCATCTTCGGGAGCTGTTTAGATTCTAATTAAAAAGTAATGATTTATGAGACATGGATGTAATCAAGGAAGCACTGGTATCATCAGCTACTAGTGAAGAGGGCACGGATCTAAATTGGAAGCAGGAGAATGAAGATCAAATCCTCCTAAGGATTTATGACAAGAGTGCAGTGCTTTTTAGAATCTGAAAATTGGAGAATTTAAAACATCTTTTCCTTGCATGTGGATAAAAAAAAAACTTTGGCTTTAAGATGTATAGCTGTTTGTTTTTCTTTCTGCAAGCTTATACAATGAAAGCATTCATAAAGCCATAGATCCACTATTAAGTCTAAGTAGTTCTGGTGGTTTGCAAAAATATATATATATAATTAAATTTTTTTGTTGTATTTATTTTTGAAACAGAAAGAGACAGAGCACGAGTGGGGAAAGGGCAGAGAGAGGGAGACACAGAATCTGAAACAGGCTCCAGGCTCTGAGCTGTCAGCACAGAACCTGACACAGGGCTGGAACCCAAAAACCGTGAGATCATGACCTGAGCCGAAGTTGGACACTTAACCGACTGAGCCACCCAGGTGCCCGTGTGTGTGTGTATTTTAAAGAGATTTGTTTTTGGGTTTTTTTTTTTAATAATTTTCTTTTTTTTCCTTTTTTTTCTTTATTTCTGAGAGAGAGCGAGAAAGAGAGAGAGACAGCATGAGCAGGGAGGGTCAGAGAGACAGGGAGACACAGAATCTGAAACAGGCTCCAGGCTCTGAGCTGTCAGCACAGAACCTGACACAGGGCTGGAACCCAAAAACCGTGAGATCATGACCTGAGCCAAAGCTGGACACTTTACTGACTGAGCCACCCACGCGACCCTGTTTTGTTTTGTTTGGAAGGTTTATTTTTCCACTGAGGAAGCCAGAACATGGGCAGTCCCCTAAGGAAAACGTTTTTAACATAATGTTAAAAAATGTAAAAAACAAAACAAAACAAAAAAACCCTAATTATCTTCTCATTACGGTTTGAAGAAAAGAAGGGGAATCAGTCAAACATTTTGTTGCTGTTGTTTATTGTTTTGCTGTTTCAGTTGGGGTTGTGCAGATTTTCAGGTTCACCTGGAGCCTATAGAATTGCTTCAGTTAGGTACCAACGCCTAACCCCAGCCCTCTAAAACCCACATAAGCGCTCCACACAGCCTTAGTGCAGCTGCATACTCTTCTACGTGATGCCCTGTGGCTTTAAACCCCTTAGCTGCTTACTTTTTGCAGCAATCTTACTGAGGAGGACACAGTACATTTTTATAACCCATATGATGATCTGCATAATGTTTCCTCTCCAGTCCCTGTATCATCAGTATATTTTCAGTGACATAAAGCATACAACGTAAATGAGATGTGGAGTAACAAATTAAAGAGCCTTTTTAGAAACCTCTAATTATGATTTACGACTCCCCTGGTGTTGCCTAAACTGGATACTAGTCAAATAATTACAAGTTCCCCAATGTGTGTGGGAGTGTGCACTGTGGACTGACAACAGATGTGGTGAACAATGTGATTTATTATGAAGGGAAAGCCACAAGGTAGTTTTCTTAATCAGTGAGTCTCTGCCAGGGCCCTGCCAGACAGACCATGAGAAAGGGCATTTTTTTTAATGGTGGTGTTTTTCTGTTTTTTTTTGTTTTTTGGGTTTTTGTTTTTTGTTTTTTGTTTTTGCTCTGCAGCTGTCCTTTTGGATAGGGACTCCTTAACCCTGTCACTTTTCTTCAGTACATAATAGTATAATAAAATGGACAGATATGTTCACCTAGTCCTACAGTAATTTAGGCATCATGAACACTTTCATTGCATTTGTAGTTATGTAATTAATGTATTTATTGAGACCTGCTCTAGGCAAAGCACTATGCTGTTGCCTTGTTAAAATCATTAAAAAAAACAGTGCTTGACCTAAAGGGGGGAGTATGATCTAATATATGATTCTTTCTTCATTATATGGCATTATCTCCTAAAATGACAAATGGTATAAAATGTATTAATCCGACATTTATTGAATACCTACTGTCAGCTACTGGTTAGACTCTCAAACATTAATGTCTTAGCCTGTATATGCTAATGATCTAGTGAATGACAGAGAAAGCTACATAAATGCACTGCTAGATGGTGGAGAAGATAAGTGATCAGATTTCCAATCAATATATTAAGGGAGTAAGAAGAAGGAGGTTAAAACTCTGAGTGGAACTGCTGGGAAGACAACTGGGATTAGATAGACTCTGAATTTGCTTTAAAACCTTTTTTGAATTGAAATAATTTTTACAAGGATAAAACTGGCAGGAATGTAGTTTATATAAGGCTGGAGATCAACCACAATTATTATATAGGTATCTATTTGATGTGATGAGAGAGTGGTAAAGCTACAAAAGAATATTATTTTCATGATGCCTATGGTCTAGCTGGAGGGTGAGAGCATGTATTCTGCAGGATCAGATTTGTTTATACCTTATTGTAATGATGGGAACTTGGATTTTGAAGCAGTTGTACCTAGTCTGAGTCCTAGAAATTTTGTGAGTATAAAGAACATACTTGGAATTGCTTTACAAATTCTGAAACTTCAAAGAAATGTCAGTGTTCTGACCTGACTTAAGGGATATAGAAGCACTACTTCTCCTCCAATGTCACACAACAGACTTTATTGCAATCCACAGGAATGCACTGGACAAAGCAGACAATACTCTGTGGACTTGACTAGCAGTGACAAAATGCTGTTAATAATAATACTACCTCTTTGGAAGGCACATGACATCTCAGCACGTTGTGAACCTTGTTTTTGTAACCAACAATCAAAATGTCCAGAAAGGAAGTTGCTATCACTTCTTGAGTGTCAGTGTAAGAGTCTTGGCCTCTCAGGTTGGGGCCCTCAGCTCTGTCTTCGTCAGCAAGGGGGAAGTTCAGATGGGCTGGCAAACCCATCAGCAGTGGAACCACATTAGTGCCCACAGCAGTAATGGCCAAGAATCTCGTGCTTGTATAGACTGCTGTGTAGGCCCTAGTGTCATTCTTGAAGCACAGATTTTGGTGGGTGCTCTAGTATTTTCTGGTACTGTCATATATTCCCATTTGGATGAATCCAGTCTGAGCAGGCCTGGTTAGTAAGCCCTCTGAAGTATGGAATTATAAAGGGAAGGATGACCCAGGATGTCAGGAAAGTAAACATTTACAGAGGAGAACTTGAAGTCACCGTTAGGTGGTTGGGTGAAAACTTGGTTCTCCATTGACAGTGTAGACTGATGTTCCAGATACTTCTCTCACTTGCCACTCATATGTTATCTTTAAGAAAATCCCTCTTTTCCTTTTTTTGCATGAATAATATTAATATTGAATAATTTTATATAACCTTTAACCTTCACACAACTCTAAGAAGTGGATGAGTATTATATTTGGTCTCTTGGAAATTTCACATTATCTCCATGACTCTTCATGTCTTAGACTCTAAGTATTTTGGCTTTTAAAAAATATTTTTATTAATGCCACAAAGTGGATTTTGCCAGACCCCTAGGCTTTCACGTCTCTGTCTTTGGACAGATAGACCCAATGTTGGTATCTCATTATGTACAACATCTAAAACAATTATAATGCCCACTGGCATTTACTCCAACTGAACTCCTTACTGACAGTTGTCATAGCCAGAGAAATATATTGAGGCATGAGAAGTGGACTGTTCTGTCACACTTAAAGATCATTTAAAGCCCCAGTAGATTCTAAATTCATGAAAAATTGTTAGAGTATCTCTGTGTATTGCCATCTCTTTCTAATCTTTATACAGAATTCATCTTAACAGGTCCATTTGCATCCAAAGAAGATACATAAAAAATGCCAATGAGGTGGGCACACATAATTCATTTAGCCAATTTATAGTACTGAAAGCCTACTGAATATTACAGCTAGCACTTGAATAATGCAAGGGTTAGGGGCACTGACTCTCCCCATAGTAAAAAATCTATGTATAAGGATTGACTTCCCTAAAACTTAACTTGACTAGAAGCCATACTGATAACATGAGAAGTAGATTGACACATATTTGGTGTGTATTATATACTGTGTTTATACAGTTAATTAAGCTAGAGAAACACAATGTCATTAAAATCATAAGGGGGAGAAAATATATTTACAGTATCATACTGTATTTATCCAATAACAACAAAAAAAACCCTGTAACTGGACCCATGCAGTTCAAATCCATGTTGTTCAAGGATCAACTGTATTTCAAACTTCATCTAAATGCCTTTACCCCAAATTTAAAATGACTACAGATATTCATGTAATAAGAAAGTCTAAAATTCCAGTTAGCTGTGTGCTCAGCAGAGGTTCTTTAAGATCTAACAAAAATCTATTTGTGCATATTAAAAGATTCTGCATTCCCCATTTGCTATGATGGTGCATGCATTTTAAATACCGAGGGATTAAGAAGTTTCAAAAAAAAAAAAAAGATTGTCAAGGGCTGACCTGCATAGATAAATAATAGTGTTAATCTGAGAGAAAAAAGTTTGAATTAGAAATGAGATCATTAAAAGCAAAGATATGGTGAAACAAATAAGTAGATAAGGATGGAAGATTGAGGTTCACCAATAGGCAATCTTAATAAGTTGGCCATACTATCTCATTGATCAACATGGTGCCTACATATTGTGTGTGTAGTGGTAACAGTAGAAAGTCTATCAGTAATGTAGTATAAAACAGAAGAGCAAACCGGCACTTTACTTGATACAAGATAATGGGGCCAATGACCAATGAACCATGACAGTAGAAACCACATTTTTTAATTAATTAATGAATGAATTGCATGCCCTTTAAATGACCCTAATGTCTTTTTTATTACTTTGTGGCTCTTTATAGCCAAGCTCTTGATCTTTTTTCACACAGTTTTCATAATGAGTATTAGTCTGCATTGCTTAATTTTCATGCAGAGGAGGCAATCTTTGGAGCAAAGCAATATGGGAAACAATTGCTATTCTTTGATGTGACGGCTTTTGCATGAGGTCTAGGAGCATGTTGGGCACTGTAATTTCTTGGAATGAATGTAATAATATTTTAGCATCTATTACTTTGAAATGCCGAGTGTGACTATTCTATCCAGGAGGAATGGGATATTCTTGGTTTTATAAGTTAATATGCTTTATGTTGAAACATAGGCCATTATTTAAAAATACTACCACAACCCTAAAAATGTCTATTCTGTCTCAATGACAGGTTGTTTATTCTTCTTGTGACAGCTTTCAGTTCCCATTTTTGTTCTAAGCTACTTAGATAGAGTCCCTACTAGTGACTCTTGTCTTTATCAGAATGGTGTGAAATTTAATTTTTATTAATATTTTATTTCCATAAAAAGCTT
The DNA here is from genome assembly GCF_008692635.1 of Crocuta crocuta. Lineage (NCBI taxonomy): Eukaryota > Metazoa > Chordata > Mammalia > Carnivora > Hyaenidae > Crocuta > Crocuta crocuta. Next base: position 5,073,271 of record NW_027533395.1, on the reverse strand, counting down.
GATAAGGAAGTGCTTTTCCAAAAATACATCTATGCTTCTCAAGGGTTTTGAGTGCTTTCCAGTTGTATCAGAGAACTTGCTGACTGTCAGAGATACAAAATTTAACTTCAGTTTGGATGTATGCTTTATTATTCTGTTTTCAGTGACTTGACTCAAGTTACTGAAATGTCGACCAAAAATAACTATTAAAGAAAATTCTACACCACCTGGTTGATTCAATGATGGTGAAAAGACACGCTCCCTGTCAGGGCCTGGCCTATTGTGTCCTACCCCAGGTGACTTGTCTTATGAAGACAAAGTACAGATGGCATGCTCTGCCTGTTTCCGTACACCTGATGGTAAGTCAGTAAGAATGAGACATCTGTGAAGCCAGGTACAAAGAAATCTACAAGTGAAAGCCATCCTGGTTATAATATATGGAAATATCAAAGATCCTGGGGAGGTAATTCTAGAATTCAAATCATTTTCCAAAACATGGCAGTGCCCTTTCCCTCCCACCACCCACCACCAAAGAGAATACTCTCCTTTGAACCACCAAAGTGGGTGTCGGGAAAACTCCTTAAACATTTGTGGTTGGATATTATACTATTACAGAAGTCAATAGATTTCCTGAACTGGCTATGTATAAATGAACATTGACATTGATAGGTTGTTCAATATACTCCATGCTGTCCAGTCAGTGCATAGTATGAAGCGAAATTAGAGAATAGGAAACTCGTGTCTGCTGGAATATATGATTACAATGATTTACCAAGTCTGTACCTGGGAGCTCTATTAAACTACTACCTAATTAAAAGGCAGTTGGTTCTTTACTCAAGCTGCTACTTTTCGTAGAACGTGTGGAGTGTTCTTATCATAGTTATAAGAATCTCAGTAGTTCAGAGAACAGTTGAAAACACTAATGAATAGCTTCAAAGTAAGTGGATGCAGGTTGTTTTCATTAACCATTCATTGGCTTTCAATTAATTCCTATTTATTTCTGTTTCACTATTTCAGAAAAAAGATTTTTCTCTTTTTGGTGGCCACTTAAAATTGGATAACCTAATAAATAGTTTAGAATATTGATAACATTGATATACCTCTCCCCTTACATTTTTTTTTTTCTTTTGGTAGAAGGAATGCACTGTCTTTTAAAAAACTTCCTCCTGAAATGCCAGGCTTCTGGTATATGCTGGATCTTGTTTTACTTGAAAGATTCCAGCTCAGTAGTAAAAACAATGGCAAATGGTCAGATTGATTCTGTATTTAAATAAACAGATATTAATAAGAGAAATGGTAGATAGTGGGAAAAGGGCAATCAGAAATGAAATCTAACCTTTTTTTTTTAACATGTGCTTACTTACAACTCTAAGGCAGAAATTGTGAAGATCTTGTTCACTGTGTTTCAAGGTGCTAATGACTAAAGACCATGTATTTCGATTAGAAATGTCTGAATAGTCCAAATTTCAAGCCACTCTAAAAAATATTAGCAGGAACAAATGATTGCAGCAGAAATTTGCAATTCAAATAGCACTGTTTTCTCTTCGGTGCAGCAAACTGTTTGCTCCCATTCAGAAAAAAAAAATCCCTCAAACCTCTACTCATGCTGTGAAAACCTACCATACAGAGTTGAAATAGGTGTTAATTGTGCTATCATATCACTATTGTTTTTCAAGTAATTTTATCAGTACCTCTCAGGGTGTCGTTAATGTTTTAGACCATTTTGCATTTAATCCTTATTACCTGAACCTTTCTCAAACTCTTGGCATTCCTGCTGCTAAGGTCCCACACCTATTGAAATATGTTTGTTTTAACATTTTGGGGTATTGTTTCTTTTTATCTTTTTTTGCACTCATAATTGGGCCTTGAGTACAGGAGTGTATAACAGGGTCCAGTTTCCCCTTGGGGAATTTAGCTTCAGGTAAGCTTGATGATTTGTTCCTTTTCCCATCTCAATGTATTGAAAATGCCACCTACCGGCAGGGCCGCTGTACCCCAAGCCAAATGAGTAAGTGGTGAATTCAGTCACCTAACAGACACATGTAGATGAACGCACAGATAGAGGAAATCATTGAGAATAACTTTACAGTTCCAAGAAAGAGAACCACAGAGTATCCTGGAATTCTGCATATGAAGTGGAATTTATTTTCCAGACACCTTCAGGACTCACCCTGTGATGAAAATAGATTTTTCAGGTGCAAAGAAACTTGGGCAGAGATAAAAATAAGTGCTACATAGAAGATGAAAACAGAGAACAGAGGACCTGTCTATACCACTCTAGAAGTTTTAAAAGTAACAGGTTGGTTTGAGATTATATGAACTGAGCCCAAGTAGATGATAAAGGCATTCCTTCCTTCTGTCCCAACATTGACAGTGTTGTGCATGCACAGGCACGCAGCTCTCGTCAAACCACAATAGAATTGGTATTTGGAATAGTGACTAAAAACTTTGGGAAAATAGACAAAATTACTATTTTTCTTTTCTTTATGATTAAGTTTCAATGAGGACGTAAAAATGAACATAGTAATGAGTGTTTCATGTATACTCTTTAGACTTAATCTAGGTTTGTGTGTATTTTTTTTCCTCTCTCTCCTAGAATTCCTCCCACCTCTTACTGTTCTGTATTTATTGACTCAGGGAAGGGATGGAAGGTAGAAAGTATGTGGAATTCTCCTGGCTTTGGTTTCTATAAACCAAACTGTTGAAACAGAGCTTCAGAATCTCCATGAATTGATGGTCTCTCTCAGACAAGAAGTAAGATTCCCTCTCCTATGAAGCACATAGAGGGAAGTAATGAAAAGAAATGTGTTGATATATTGGAAAAAAAAAAAAAAAGTCTTTCCCTTTCTCATCTAAAGCTCCTGAAACATTGTGTCCAGTGATGGAAGGTAGATAGAACCACAGAAAACCCTCTGGGGATTCCTCAGTCCCTGCTGCCACCGTAGCCATAGAGATAATCCCATCAATCCAACATTGGTAGGAAAACAGGAGAACTGGTAGCTTTCAAAGTACCCTGAAGACAACATTGCCAATGGAGATACGGTCAGTCTTTGCAGACCAATGACTACAAAAATAAAAATCTTCATTTGCCAACGCCTTAGCATTCTGTGTATCTTCCAGTAACTTGACCTAACACTAGAACTCTGAAAAAGTCTATGGTTCAATTTTCCTGTCAACTCCCACTCCTCTAATCCTAGTGGATGGAGGCTTGAGATTGAAACAATTTTGTTTTTGTTGTTGTTTTGTTTTGTTTTTGTAGTGCTCAATAAAAATCCTCAAGCTGAGGTTGTACACTGCCGATTTTGAGCTTAGTGGGCTCAATTCACAAATGATGGGTTTTGTTAGATTGGCCTCTCAAGAAAGGAGAAGTCTTTGACAAGACATGTTTGCAGGCAGTTATTTGGGAGGTCAACAGGATGCCAGGGTAAAACAGAAAAGAAAGTGAGATCAAGAAGGAGAGGGGAAAAAAAACAAAAATAATATAAAGGTGGGTTACTATGGTTGCTTCTCTGGGCAATGACAGCTTGATTCTTCTAAGGGTCTCTGAGTAGCATGGCAGAAGAGTTGAGAATTGTGCACTGGCTCCTTTCCACACTGGTTGAGGGTGGCTTTTGAGAGCATCAAGTCTCTTGTATCTACACTACATTTTTATGTGGGCTGACTAGAATCCTGTGGCTTTGGGGAAGGCCCTGACAGAGAAAATCATAAAAAGACACACAGCATCCATTTAAGTTGGGGTGCTGTCCACATGGAAATGTTTATCACTGCTGATCAGAAATCAGAACATGTCCAAGAAAAATAAATAAATAAAAAGCATCAGGTATAGCCCTTCCCTTGCATGACTCAGATCCAACTTTGATTAATATTATGTCTATCTTGGGAATCTTGGTGGCTCAGTTAGTTGTGTGTCTGACTCTTAGTTTTGACTCAGGTCATGATCCCAGGGGCATGGGTTCAAGCCCTGCATTGGATTTCATGCTGAGCATGGAGCTTGCTTAGGATTCTCTCTCTCTCTCTCTCTCTCCTCTCTCCTCTCTCCTCCTTTTCCTATTCCTCCTCCTCTTCCTTCTCCTCCACCTCCCTCCCTTTGCCTTTCAACCCCACTTTCACTCTCTAGTTTTAGATATATAATCTCTTACGTGGGCCACCTGGATGGCTCAGTCGATTAAGCGTCCGACTTTGGCTCAGGTCATGATCTCACGGTTCGTGGGTTCAAGCCCCACATCAGGCTCTGTGCTGACAGCCAGCTCAGAGCCTGGAGCCTGCTCTGGATTCTGTGTCTCCCTCTCTCTCTGATCCTCTCCTGCTCATGTTGTCTCTATCTCTCTCTCAAAAATAAATAAAACATTAAAAATTTGTTTTAAATCTCTTACTGATTCTTGAAGATGAGGGTCAGAAAAAAAAAACCCTCTTTAAAAGCTTATATGTGGGAAGAATTCATTAAATATATACTGGCCCAGGGCACCTGGATGGTTCAGTCGGTTAAGCATCCAATTTTGGCTCAGGTCATGAGCTCATGGTTCATGAATTTGAGCCCCATGTGGGGCTCTGTACTGACAGCTCAGAGTCTGGAGCCTGCTTCGGATTCTGTGTCTCTCTCTGTCTCTGCCCCTCCTCTGTTCATTCTTTCTCTGTCTCAAAAATACATAAACTTAAAAAATTATTTTCTTACAGGCCCTACTGCTACAGATGGTGCTTATAACATGTAAAATCTTCACTTTCCTCCTCCATCACTGATTCTACATTCCTACATCTTTTGTCAGCCTTTCAGTATTTTATAGTTCTTGCTTACTGATGTGACTCAGCCTTCTTCCTGAGGAATGCTGCCCTTGTTAGGCTGTAGTTGCCTACACAAAGCACCAAGAAGAGCTCTCAATGAGTCTGTTGATTCCAGAGACCATATCTCCCACCCCACCCCTGCCATTATATAGCAGTAACCCTAACTCTTAAAGTAAAATAACAATAACAGCATGAATAGTCCAGAGTGAACAGGTTGCAGTTATAATTTTAGTTTTGAGGAAAAATCGACTATGTCCCCTGGTGAAAGTATACCTCCCCCAATGGAACCAAGAGCTCTTATCTAAAAGAGTACAAGAGGCACAAATTTTGCAAGTGGTTCACCAGGAGTGATGGTGGGAGGGGGGAAGGATCAGTCTGTTTATAACTTGGCTCCCAGACCTGTATGTTCTGGCTACTAGAGACTCAGCATATATAGACTATTGACTCATTGTATATATTCCATTCTGGAGGACAGAATGTTATCCTGGAACCTTAGTGGATCCTTGAATGGGTCATTCTAACACTCTATTAGACTGATAAATTCTATGCGATGCACTGTATGATAAAGAAATAAGTCAGGCAGAGACAGATACCGTATGTTTTCACTCATATGTGGATCAGGAGAAACTTAAGAGAGGACCATAGGGGAGGGGAAGGGGAAAAATGGTTAAAGAAAGGGAGGGAGACAAACCATAAGAGACTCTTAAACACTGAGAACAAACTGAGGGTTGATGGGGGGAGAGGGGAAATGGGTGATGGGCATGGAGGAGAGCACTTGTTGGGATGAGCACTGGGTGTTATATGGAAACCAACTTGACAATAAACTATATTTTAAAAAAAAGAAAGTGAGTTATGTGATAATGCAGTAATTGTTATTCCTCCTTAACTACAAATTTGGCCATTTGGTCTGAGGTGATGTTCTACAAGAGTCTATGCCAGTGTAATAGACATTCCATACGTACTCTAATAGTGCTGCTGTAAGAAGCACTTTGAGAAGGGAAGGGAAACATCTAGAGTAGGTGTCAAACCTTATAAGGATACAAAATCCCCCCTATAGGGTAGAAGGGATCCAGTGTCTTCAACTAGATAGAAAATGGTAAACTAAGCTCCTCAAAGAACTTTACTGGGGTTTCAGAGTGGAATTGTGTTGATGATATGACTGCTGTTCAGCTGCTTTAGTAGCTAAATCAGCTTTACTGACATGGGCTTTTCCTGTTGGGATCCTGTGTAGACACCCATCCAAAATGGATACACCTCTTGTGAGCCTATTGCACAAACAGAGATGGATAGAATATAGAATCTTCCTAACATCCACAGGATGAGCCATTCTGTCCTCTTGTTATTGAGTGCCTCCTTTGCAGGGGGTCCTCTTTGTGTTTACTGAATGATACACAAATATTCATGTGCTTAGTGCCCACTTGCATGGATTCATGAATATGCCTCTACTCCCACAACTTCTTGGATTTGATTTCCCAACTTTTTCCAATCACCTGACCAGGAAGCCAAGATACTTGTGATTTTTCGTGAGTCATGAATATCCTTGCCTCAGACCTCTTCTCTCTCCAAAAAAGATCAAACAAATGTATTTCTACAAGTCCCTCTCACCACTTTCTTTTAAGACTAATCCTCAGTCAAGTGGTAAGATGGCAGAATAACATTTCAGCTTAATTGGCTGGACAAGGCTTTTGCACAGCAGGCCTGATTTTTCTCTTCTTCATTCATCCTGTTGGAGGAAATGAGACAGAAGGCCACAGCCGTGACCAATGGTACAATATAAGTAAGGAGGATAGGTCTCTCGGTTTTGTTCATGAAACTGAGTTGTAATCTCTGGACCTGCTTGGGCACAGTTTGGAATGTACCATTTCCATTTTATAACAGATTGCTGCTGATTAGACCTGATGTAAACAATACAAGTTTAGGCATGAATATAAAGGTTATTTAACATTTTTTGTGGGCTGCATCATGATAGAAATCAGGAGAGTTAACCCTGGGTTGAGACACTGAATGTGTATTGCTCTATTTCCCATGTAAAAGCAAACTGAATTAAATTTTCATAATTGATGGGGCTTGAAAAGAACACACTTTTCATACAAATAGCCACATATAAGGTCCAAGAGGCCGTATTGACCTATTCCAGGAAATAGTCCTTACATGTCAGAAGAGTTAGGATTGTGGATATCACTTAAATGTATAGTTATTGGTCCTCCAAAACAATACTTTGATTTTTGTAAATTTCTTAGATTTTTGAGAGTGACAGTAATTCTGCAATGGATTGTGAGGAACTATAATGTTTCAGATTTCTCCCTGTGTCAAGATGGAGAGGAGTTATATGTATCATGATGTTAAGGAAGATCTATGTATAATCTTTCAGGAACTCTCTAGAAGCCATATGACTGGTATCTGATCAAAAACTCTAACATATAATTATTTTTCAGTATATGTGCTGCTGGCAAACACATAATTATTTTTTTAAGAAGGGCTGGTGTGTAGGAAACTATGAAAACAGATAAAACCAAATTAATCACAATTTATTTTGATATTAGAGGTGAGACACGAATTTAAAATAACTATATAAAAGTGTTAAAATAGAAGGAAAGATGATTAAAAGTGGAAGAAAACCTGCAGAATTCCAATAGAGAATCACTATTAATAAGTTAGCTATTTTATTAACAATATACAATATTAAAAACCCATTGTGTGAATATAAGAATAATCTGGACACAGTAGAAAACAGGATTAAGGGATTCAGTAATAGGTCAACACAAAACCATTTAAACTGAAGCACAGATAGGAATAAAATGGAATAAAACAGGGTATGAAAGACATGTGAGACATGATCATATCTTCCAATGCAATGGAAGTGGAGTCCCATAAAAAGAGGAGAGGAGGAATGAGGAAGAAACAAAACTTGAAGACCTAATGATGAGAATTTCTCCAACATGATAAAAGATCACAACCCACAAATTCCAGATCAGTGAAATCTAAACAGAAGAAATGCAAAGAATGTCACTTTTGGGCACCTCCTAGACAGGTTGCTGGAAATTAAATAAACCTTAAAGCGGCTAGAAAACATAGAAACATTATCTTCAAAAGAGGAACAATAAAACTGATATCTGACTTTTCAACAGAAACAATGAAATCCAGGAACCAATAAAGACGACGTTTTTAAAAGTACTTTAAAAAAAAAATCCAGTCTTGAATCGTATATCTAGTGAAAATATTCATCAACAGTGAAGGCAGAATGAAGATTGTTTGAGACTAGAGAGTCACACTGCATGAAATCTGCAAGGAAGTTTTTTTTTTTTAGGCTGAAGAAGCTTTGAACTGCATGAAAGAATAAAGGATTACAGACAAGATAAACATGGAGGTAAATAGGAAAGAATACTGTGAAAAACAACATCCGTGTCTTCGATAAATATGTCAAAGGAAACCATATGATGGAAAAAGCACAGGAAGGGTTTAATAAAATTTTTACAGTTTCTTGGATTATTCCAGATGTAGTGAATATACTAATTCAGGGTAGACCATAAGAAGAGAAGTATGTACATCTAGGATATTCACTAAAACAAAACAAAAAAACACAAAGGGACACTAACAATTGATATAATTACATAGGCAGTTTATTTTTTCTGGGCACTGAAAATATATCATTGAACAAGCAAAAGTCTTGCTCTTTTCAGAAGAGATAGAAAATAATCATAAATATATAGCAAGTTAGGTAATAAATGCAATAGGTAAAAATAAATATTAAAAGTTATTTCTTGACCATCTTGTAGATGTAGGCACTGACCCACAGTTCAACATAGGTAGCTGTTTGAGGTTTGTTTTTTGTTTTTATTGTTTCCTTCACAACAATCCTAGGAAGGAACTCTCACTTCCTAAATTTCACATGTGTAAAAATACATTTTTTAAACATACTAAAAGCATTTATTCATGTTCAGTTTTTAAACATTATTTTAAATTCCTACATAATATTATTGGTAAATATTCAAGGCATATTCTAGGTCAGGTAATATTCATAAAAGCAATTCCTCTCTTGTGGGTTATGGCAGTTTGTAGTACTATTCCTTATGTTCCATGACATATACCAGCCCTTCTTTTATCCTGGTTAGGAGACAGGAGGCTAGTTTAGGCCAATGGACTGTGAGTAAAAAGATTTGGAGACAATCAAGGTATGATTTTGTTATATTACCTTCCCCTGAAACAATGCCACATTTGAGAAAGCAGAATCACAAGATGGAGTAAGTCCAGATCTCTGATCAGTGAATGGGTAGAGGAGGACTCCTTGACCTTCATGTTTGTATGAAGGAGAAATAAACTTCCATTTCTGCAGAGCCAATGTATTGTGTATTTTGATAGTGTAGCCTAGAGTTTGTTATCTGAACTGATGCATGAGATATTTAGCGTGGGTCCATTTTTTGGACTATTACAGCTAATGTCACATTGAAAATAATTGTGGGTTGAAATATGTTCTATCTTTGGGATGATTTTCTTTGCATAGATGATCAGACATGGAATTAATGGTTCAAAGTTTCTGAGGCTTACCTTCAAGTTGCTTTCCCAAGGGTTATTTCTATCACAAGCTCATTGAGTTGGGTGCCATCTTTTACTAGACTAGCAGGTCAAAATCACATGATTTCCATGAATGTGGCCTCAGGGGGACACATTCTGAGAAGAGTGAACAGTCTTGCTCTGTGTGCCCCAGGCATTCCCCGGATTGCTATCCATCCCCGATTGTTTGTCTTCCTTCTGTCCAGGTGCAGTGCAGTGTCCTCTGGGCTCTATCCATGCCAAGCTTGGTGACTTTCTCATCCTTCTCTGCAACCGTAGCTCCCTTTCCTGTACAGCACCCGTGATCCTTTCTCCCCTAAACCATGGCTCTGAACTTCTTACATTCTTTGATGTGGCCTCTTCTCTTCCTTTAGTTGTGGAGTTTGTTTGTTCAGTCTTCAGGTCAGTTTCTGAGGTATTTAGAATGATTTGATAGTTATCTAGCTGTGTTCATGGGACAATGCAAGCCTAAGTCCTCCTCTTCCATTGCCATTTTGAAAGGTCTCTGATGTATATATCTGTTTTTATACCAATACCATACAATTTTGATTGGGATAGCATTGTAATATAGTTTGAAATCAGGAAATGTGATGCCTCCAGATTTGTTCCTCTTTCTCAATATCACTTCGGTTATTTTGTGTCTCTTGTGGCTCCATACAGAATTTAGGACTGTTTGTTCTCTTTCTGTGAAAAATGCAATTGGAATTTTGATCAAAATTACATTGACTCTGCTTTGCATAGCATGGACATTTTAACAATGTTAATTCCTCCAGTCCATGACCATAAAATGTTTTTCCATTTGACTGTGTCTTATTCATTTACTTTCATCTACATCCTCTAGTTTTCAGTATACATATCTTAAATCTCCTTGGTTAAATTTAGTTTTTTATTTTATTCTTTTTGATGCAGTTGTAAATGGGATTGTTTTCTTAATCTCTTTTTGATAGTTGTTGTTACTAGTGTGTGGAAACTGAACAGATTTTTATATATTGATTTTGTACCCTGAAACTTTACTGAGTTTATTTAATGGTTTTGTGATGGTCATTAGGAATTCCTATATATAATATTATACCTTTGGCAAATAGTTTAGTTTTACTTCTTCCTTTTTTATTTGAATGCCTTTTATTTTTCTTGCTTATTTTGCTAAAGACTTCTAATACTATGTTGAAAAAAAAGTGGCAAGCATCTTGTTCATGATCTTAGAAGAAAAGCTTTTGGGTTTTCGTAGTTGATATTAACTGGAAGCTTGTCATATATGGCATTTGTCAGGTTGAGGTATGTTGTTACCTTTATACCCACCTTGCTGAAAGTTTTTAGCATAAATGGATATTAAATTTACTTCTAAAGGTGAAGTCAAGTATGTAAAAAATAACCATACAGTATATCTGAGGGCCCATTCCTTCTACTGTGAGATAGAAGTGTGTTTGGAGACTCATGGAGAATGTGTGACAATCACGTAAGATGTCCATGATGGTATTTTGACTTCTCTGACATCAATGTCCGCTCAGACTCTGTATTTAGTATCCCCTCTTAAGTTCTCACTAGGATACATTTCTAGGATACAAGTTTGAAATTCTCTTTGAAGAAGGACTGTATTTATTTATTGTGACATTTCAAAGGCCTTACCCAAGTAGAAATTGGCCTCCCATTCAGTCGGTGGGAACTACATCTGAAAACTGGAAAGGAAATAACTTTTAAGATTTCTGTCAGCCTTCTTACAAGCTCTTTTATTTTTTTTTCTTCTGTAAGAATAAAAGCACTATCTTTATCAACTGCCTTACTATCTTACCCAGGAAACCCATCTGTTTATTAGTCATTGCCACCATATCTGTGGACAAAAGCACAACCTGGTTATTGCTCTGTCATTATTTTCCAATAAAAAAAAAAGAAAAGAAAAAGTCAGTATTGTATCTGATGGTTAAATGTCACCGCCTGGCCTCTTCTATGCCCATTATTACTTGGGAGCTCAGTTTCATGGCAGCATCCCCCAATGCCAGTTTTGACCTACAAAGAATAATCACCACCAAACCAGGAGTGGGGTTGAGGTGTGCTTCAGCCATACTTGAAGGTTCCCAGGAATCTACTCAGCCATTTACATACTAATTACAAATACCGCAGTCCTACAGAATTCCCTGACTTTACCCTGGGCTACCAGCCAGGATAGTATATGACCTCTTTTGCTATTCTGCTAACAGTTAAACTCCGAACTTAATTTTTAGCAGAGCACTGGATTTATTGAAGGGTCTATTTAAATTATGCCACAATCTTCAGACCTTTATGTCATGTTCTGCCAGTTGACAGACCTAAGCTATCATCCTTTCTTCAAGTCCTTTAAGAAATGTAACAAACGCCAGCCACCTCCTAATCGTTATAATTACCATTGCCTCACACCATTCAAGTGCCAGAACAAATGAATACATTATAGTTCCTCTTACTATACTTAATTTCAGTTTCATCACAAGTAAAATTATTGGTGATTGTGATATTGCACCACACATCACAGATTATCATCTTACCCTATATAGTGCCATCAATAACTGACATCTAGACAATGAGGAATCTGGTTCCAAAACTCTATCCTGAAAGATATTTTTTCTAAGACCACTTCTGGTGAAAAAAGAAAAAAAGTGTAGGCCTTCCCAGTTGTAGAACTTGAAACAACAGAATTTTAGAGGGCAGTTTATTTGAAAGGTTATTCCACGATGTAAGAGTGATGGATAAAGGTGAAAGATAAAGAAGAAAATTTTGAATTAAAGATGAGATGTAAGTTGTTGTTGAGGGCTGGGTGCCACTGGTACTTCTGTGAAGCAAAATGTCCAACAAACATGGGAACTTCTTCCAGCTGAGAGTTGTCCCTAAGGGGTGTTATCTCCAAGGCTCTTTAGAGCTTTGCAGAATATATATTAACTCAGCCAATGCTCCCATGTTCAGAAAGTGCCCTGAGGTTGAAAAGGAGGGATAAATAAGAATCTTTTAGTATGCATGAAACTTTGAACCACAGTGGGGCTGAAATCAGAACTGGGCCAGGAAACATAAATTGTGCTAAAAACAAACTTCTCTGCTACATACAGGATTTATCTGTATACTTAAACAGTGTGGTTGGGGAGGGGGAGAGGAATAGGTAAAGTGGTATAATCCTAGCACCTAGGAATAGAGCATTAAAGATGGCCACAGCTTAACACAAAACCACAAGGACTTCTCAGTCACATGGGATAACTTGGGACAGTCTGTAATACCTACCACTCACCTTTGGAAGAATCTGTTGAAAAGGAGAAGGATGTTTTTTCTTTCCTGTCTTTTCTCCAGTCAACATTTGTTCAGAGGTTTCTTTTTTTTCCCTCTCATTTTTTAACAGCTTTATTTAATATAACATACACGGCATGCAATTCACCTGTTTAAGCATACAATTCAAGGGATGGGAGTATATTACATTGATTGTTTAAAAATTGTCATAAAATATATGTAATAGATTTTGCCATTTTATTTTTTATCATTTCTAATATTTATTTATTCTTGAGAAAGAGACAAAGTGTGAGCAGGAGAGGGGCAGAGAATAAAGGAGACACAGAATCCAAAGCAGGCCCCAGGCTCTGAGCTGTCAGCACAGAGCCCGACATGGGGTTTTAACTCACAAACTGTAAGATCATGACCTGAGTTAAGTCAGGTGCTCAACTGACTGAGCCACCCAGGGGCCCTGCCATTTTATTTATTTTTAATCATTTTAAGGGTACAATTCAGTGCCATTAACTACATTCACAACACTGTTCAGCTATTTGCCACTATTTCCAAAAATTCTCATTGTCTCAAACAGAAGTTTATTAATAAGTAATAATAACTCCCCAATTCCTCTTCTCTCTCCCTGCCTCTCTACTCTTATCTCAATATATTTACCTATTCACGGTCAGTCATATAAATTGAATCATACAATATATGTCCTTTTGTGTCTGTCTTATTTAGAATGTATTTTCAGAGTTTATCCATGATGTAGCAAGTATCAGTACTTTATTATTTTTTAAGACTGAATAATACTCCATGCTGTGGTTACACTACACTTGTTTACCCATTCATTTGTTGATGGATATTTGTGTTTACACTTTTTGGGTATTGTGAATAATGTTGCAATGAACATTGGCATCCAAGAATCTGAAACCCTGTTTTCAATGCCTTTGAATTCTTTTTTTTTTTTTTTTTGAGAGAGAGAGAGATAGAGACAGTTCTCATACTTAATAGCATGCTGTTCTTCTGGTTTAGAATTGGGCAAAATAGCTTCCATGGGTATGGTCCATTCAGGCTTGATTACTAAAGCTGCTTTGGCTTACACTACTGTGGGTATAATCACCACGCTAGAGTGAACTCTAAATTCAAGAAGCCAAACTAGCTGGAAGTATTAGGTTATGTAACAGTGATATTGATGTGCTGTAGTGTCTAAGTTGAGTCTAGGAGGCAGGTCATATCAGGTAAATGTAGGGATAAGTATAGAATTCTTCTGCTGGGGTCTGTTGTTTTGATAGAGTTAGTACACACAATGAGTATATGGCCCTCACAGACCATAAGTTGTTTTTAATTTACAATCAGTTGTCAATTATATTTTTCCTTAAAGAAGCAAATGTAAAAGAATGGAAAAGGGATAAGATGGTGGTGTTTTTATTACTTGTAATAAGCTTTTTCCCCCCAGGCTATGATGGCTCCTGACATAAGGAAATACATAAAATGACATCCTTGATAAGTGGATCTATGTCAATGCCATTTTGAGACATTCCTACTCACTCAAGCTATGCTGTTGCTGTATTCAAAACATTTTTTTTTAAGTTTTTAAATTCCAGTTAACATACAGTGTAATATTAGTATCAGGTGAACAAATAGAATGATTTAACAATTCCATACATCACCTGATGACCAAAACTTTTATGAAAAGTTCTTCTAAAAGCATAAATTTCTGTTAAAGACCTAAACTCCCTCTTCTTATCCAGGCTATATGCTAGTCAATGTGATAGTCATATGATAGTACTTGGTGAAGAATAGAAACATTTTCAGTTTGGTGATTTGTAGGGTTTTTATTGTTGCCTTTGTTTCTTTTTAAGGCTTTATTTTATTTTTTTAAGATTTTTAAAAACATTTATTTTTGAGAGAGAGAGAGTGGGGCAGCAGAGGATCTGAAGAGGGATAGGTCTTAACAGCAGAAAGCCCACAATGCAGGGCTTGAACTCACAAACTGTCAGATCATGACCTTAGCAGAAGTCAGATGCTTAACAAACAGCTACCCAGGTGCTCCAAAGCTTTATTTTTTTAGAGCAGTTTTTGGCTTACAGCAGAAATGAGAAAAGAGGTACAGTGATTCCCTTCCTGCCCTCATGCATGAATATAATTCCCTCTTATCAACATTATGCCCCCAAATTGTACATTTTTCAGTATAAATAAAATATAAACCTGTTTTGACAAATCATAATCAACCAGGTGAAACTTAGGATTCATTATTTGTATTCTACTGGTTCGGACAATTGTATAATGACATATATGCATCATTATATAGAGTATTTTCATTGCTCTAAAAATCCTATGGATTCTGCCAACTTCTCTCTCCCACCCCTTGTCCTTCCCAGCTGCTGATCTTTTTAGCTTTATTGAGGTAAACTGACAAATGAAATTATAAAATATTTAAATTATACAACGTGATGTTTTTATATACTTATACATTGGGAAAGAAATCTGTATATCAGGTTAATTATCAAATTTATAACCTCATATATTTACCTTTTTCATTGTTTAGGGTTTTGTTTTTTTTTTTTTTTGGCATGTGAATGTGAGAGAGAGTATTTAAATTCTACTCTTTGCTAATTTCAAGTATACACACAGTTTTATCAACTATAGTCACCCTGTTATATTAGATCGTAAGATCGTCTGATATCATCTGATAACTGAAAGTTTGTACCATTGTACCAACCTTCCTTGTTTCCCCTACACCTCAACAGCTACTTTTCTACTCTGTTTTAATGAGTTTGTACTTTTAAAATATAATCTACATAGTCGCAGTACCATCTCTGGCTTATTTCACTTAGCATAATGCCCTCCAAGTTGATCATAGTTGATGCAAAGACTAAATTTCCTTCCTGTTAAATGTTGGATAGTATTCTATGTTATAGATTCTTTTTATAGATATAGTATTCTTTAGATGCTAGCTAGAGACAGATGTATTCATTCCATATTTTCTCCATCCTTTCATCCGTCTATGGACATTTACATTGTTTCTATGCCTTGGTTATCATGAATAATGCTGCATTAAATATGGGAGTACAGATACTTTTCGAAATAATGATTGTCTCCTTTGAAATACATGTATATATTTCATTATATTATATATATATATATAATGCAGAAATAGGATTGTTAGGTCATAGGGTAATTCTATTTGTAATTTCTTGAGCAAATAAAG
>NW_027533395.1:5023295-5057443 GCF_008692635.1 Crocuta crocuta | reverse complement strand
TAATTTCTTGAGCAAATAAAGAACTATACATACATCTTTCCATAGTGGCTATCTCAGTTTACATTCCCCAAAACAGTGAACAAACATTCCCATTTCTCTCCATCCACCCCAGCATTTATTATCTATTGTCCTTTTGATAATAGAAATCCTAACCAGTATGATACCTCATTGTGGTTTTGATTTATATTCCTCAGATAATTAGTGACAATGAGCACCTATCATGTATCTGTTGGCCATTTATAGATCTAATTTGGAAAAGTGTCTATTCAAATCCTTTGGCCATTTTTAATTTTTTAAATTTTTTAATTTTTATTTTTTGCTATTGATTTGTATGAATTCTTAGTGTATTTCAGATATTGACCCATTATTGGATACATGGTTTGCAAATATTTTTTCCATTTCATAGATTGCCTTTTTATTTTGTTGATGTTTTCCTTTGTTATGTAGAAGCTTTTTCATTTGACCTACTTGTTAAATTTTGCTTTTACTGCTTTTGCTTTTGGTGTCCAATTCAGAAAGGTACTGCCAAGATCAATATCAAGGAGTGATTGACTATGTTTTCCGTTAGGACTTTCATGGCTTCAGGTCTTACACTGAAGTATTTAATCCATTTTGAGTCATTTTTTTGTGAGTGGTGTAAGATAGTGAGTGGTCCAGTTTTCCCAGCACTATTTATTAAAGAGACTATCCTTATCGTATTTATTTGGTTCCTTTCTCATAAATGAACTGAACAATTATGCATGGGGTTATTTCTGGGCTCTCAGTTTTATCCATTTATCTAAATGTTGTTATGCCAATACCATATGCTTTTGATTGGTATAACATTGCATTACAACTTGAACAGGGAGTATGATGCTTTTAAATTTGTTGCTCTTGATACTGCTTTGGTTATTCGGGTCTGTTGTGGTTCCATTAAAATTTTGGGATACTTCTATTTTGTGAAAAATACCATTTGAATTTTGATAGGGATTGCATTGAATGCATACATTACTTAGGTAGTATGTACCTTTTAATAATATTAATTTTTCCAACACATAAGCACAGGATATCTTTCTATATATTTATAGCCTCTTGACTTTCTTTCACCAACATCTTAATTTTCAGGTCTTTAATTTCCTTGGTTAAATGTATCCATAAGTATATTATTCTCTTTGATGCTATTATAAATAAAATTATTTTCTTAAATTTATCTTTCTTGCAGTTAGCTAGTGTATAGAAATGCAAATTATGTTTGTATATTGATTATGTATCTTGCAACTTTATTGAACTTATTAGTCCTAGATTTTTTAATGAAGTCTTTAGGGTTTTTTAATGTATAATATCATGTCATCTGCAAAGAGAGACAATTTTACTTCTTCCTTTCCAATTTAGATGCTTTTTGTTTTTTCTTGTCTTTTTGCTCTGGCTAGGCCTTCCAATGCTATGTTGAAAAAAAAATGGTGAATGTGGGCTCTCTTGTTCCTGATTTTAGAGGAAAAGTTTTCAGCTCTTCACCGTTGAGTATGATGTTAGCAGTGAGCTTGTCATATATGGCTTTTATTATTTTGAAGTATGCTCCTTCTGTTCCCAGTTTGTTGGCAGTTTCTATCATGAAATTATGTTGAATTGCATAAAATGTTTTCTCTGCACCTATAGAGATAACCATAGGATTTTTATCCCCCATTTTGTTAACATGGTTAATATGGGATCAATAAATCTGACTTGATCATGACCATGATGTTTCCTTTTAATATACTGTAGAATTCAATTTGCTAATATTTTGCAGATGGCTTTTACATTTATGTTAATCAGAAATTGCATATGATATTCTTATAGTATGTTTATATGGCTTTAGTATCAGAGTATGCTAGTATCATAAAATGAATTTGGAAGTGTTTCTCCTTTTTTACTTTTTGGAAGATTCAGAGGGTTTGACATTAGTTCTTTGGATGTTTGATAGGAGTCATGAGTGAAGCAATCTGATACTGGTTTTGGGTTACTAACTTGATCTCTTTATTAGTAACTGCTCTGTTTGGATTTTCTATATCTTCATGATTCCCCTTTTGGTAGATTGTAGGTTTATTGGAATCTATTCTTTTAGGTTATCCAATTTTTTTGCATACAATTCTTCACAGTAGTCTCTTCTGATATTTCATGTTATAGTGGTATCCACTGTAATGTCTTCTCTTTCATTTAAATTCTATTTGAGTTTTTCCTTCTTTTTTTTTCCTGGGTAAATTTAGCTAAGAACTTTCTATTTTTCTTATCATTTCAAAAATCCAGCTCTTAGTTTTATTGATCTTCTCTTGTCATGTTTTTTAAAATTATTTTTTATGTTTTTTTTAATTTGCTTTTGAGAGTCAGAGAGAGACAGCACAAGCTGGGGTGGGGCAGAGAGAGAGAGAGAGAGAGAGAGAGAGGGAGAGAGAGAATCTGAAGCAGGCTCCAGGCTCTGAGCTGTCAGCACAGAGGCCAACATGGGCCTCCAACCCATGGACTGTGAGATCATGACCTGAGTCGAAGTTGGATGCTTAACCAGCCGAGCCACCCAGGCACTCCTCTACT
Source organism: Crocuta crocuta (assembly GCF_008692635.1). Taxonomy (NCBI): domain Eukaryota; kingdom Metazoa; phylum Chordata; class Mammalia; order Carnivora; family Hyaenidae; genus Crocuta; species Crocuta crocuta. The sequence continues at coordinate 5,054,899 of NW_027533395.1, read as the reverse complement.
GTCTTTTTAGTCTCTATTTCTTTTATTTCTTCTGATAATTTTTATTTTCCTCATTATAATAACTTTGGGTTTACTTTGTTCCTTTTTTCTTGTTCTTTGCAGTTCAAAGTTAGCCGGCTTATTTGAGATTATATTTTCTGAATCCAGGCACTATTTTGATAAATTTCCCTTAGAACTACTTTTGTTGCATCAAATGAGGTTTAATATATTGTGTTTCCATTTTCATTTGTCTCAAGATATTTTTTGATTTTCCTTTTATTTCTTCACTGAGCCATTGTTTTTTGTTTTATTTTTTAGGAAATTATGGTTTATCTCCATATTTGTAACTTTTCTGATTTTCTTCTTGTAATTAGTTTCTAATTTCATACCATTACCATCAGAAAAGATGCTTGATATGATTTTTTTTTAAGACTTGTTTTGTGACCTAACATATGAACCATCTTAGAGAATATTCCATGTGCATCTGAGAAGAATGTGTATTCTGCTGCTGCTGAATGGAATATTCCATAAATGTCTATTAGGTCCATCTGTTCTAATGTGTCCTTTAAGTCCAATGCTTCCTTACTGATTGTCTTCCTGCATGATCTATCCATTACTGAAAGTTGTGTATTAAATTCTCCAATATTATTGCTATTTATGTCTTATGTTAGGCTGTAGTATTCACTTAATATGTCAGTGCTCACTATGTTGGGCAAATATTTGCAAATATGATATCCTCTTTTTGGATTGACACCTTTATCATTATATAATTGCCTTATATAATGATATAATTATTTGGCTTGAAGTCTATTTTGTTGGATACTAGTTATACTGTTTTCTTTTGGTTTCGAGTTGCATAAAATATCCTTTTCTATTACTTCACTTTCAGTGTGTCCCTAAAGTGAGATGAATACCTTGCAGGCATTGCATAGTGTTTTTATTTTTATTTTATTAATATCATGTTTTTATCGATTCAGTCACTTGCTGTCTTTTTATTGAAGAATTTAGTCCATTTACATTTAAAGTAATTATTAATGGGTATGAACTTACTATTGTCATTTTGTTAATGGTTTTCCATTTGTTATGTAAATCCTTTATTCCTTCTCTTGCCTTCTCCTTTGTGATTTACATTTTTCTGTAGTTGTATGATTTGATTTCTCTTTCTCTTTTATATATCTACTGTGAGATTTTCCTTTGTGGTTAATATGAAGCTTATATAAAACTTATATTTGTAATACTCTAAGCCGATGACTTAACTTCAAAGACACGTAAAAGTTCTATATTTTATACTTCCTCTCCCATTTTGTTTTTGACGTCACAATTTGCATCTTTTTATAATGTATATTAACAAATTATTTTTTTATCATTTAAACTTTATGCTAGAGTTAAAAGTGATGTATTTTCCACCATTAAAATCTTAGAGAATTCTGATTTTAATTGTATATTTAGTTTTACCAGTGACTTTTATACTTTCATAAGGTTTTCTGTAACAAATTAGCCTTCTTTCATTTAATTTTATTTACATTTCTTGTGAGGGTGGTCTAGTGGTAACAAACTCCTTCAGCTTCTTCCACTTTGTTGTATGTACTTAAGCTGTCTCTATGTCTTTTTCTTGGGTGCAGGGGGCTTGATAGCTCATATTTTCTAGCACTGGATAATATTTCATTGTCTAGATGTAGTTTATTTGTCCATTCACGTATTGGAGGATATCTTGGTTTCTTCCACTTTGGGTAATTATGAATAAATCTACTATAACTATTCATGTACAGGTGTGTGTATGACATAAGTTTTCTATTCCTTTGGATAAATACCAAGGAGTAATTGCTGAATAATAGGCTGAATATCTCTAGTTTTGTAAGACACTGCCAACTGCCTTCCAACATGACTGTACCAGTTTGCCTTCCCACAGCAAAGTGTCAGTTGTCCTATGGTTCTACATCCTTGTCAGCATTTGGTATTGTCAGTGTCCCAGGTTTTGGCTATTCTAATAGATGTTTAATTGTAGCTCATCGTTTTACATAGTATTTCCCTGATGATGTATGATGTGGAACATCTTTTCATATGCTTCTCATGTGTATATCTTCCTTTGTGAGTGTCTTGATGTTTGTTTGGTCCATTTTCAAATTGTATTTTCTTGTTGAGCTTGAAGAGGTCTTTACATATTTCGGATAATAGACCTTTAACAGATGTGTTTCTCTCAATCTGCCTTGCCTTCTATCCGTTTATTTAGTCTTTCTCAGAGCAGAATTTTTCAATTTTCATCTACTCCAGTTTAACATTTTTCCCCCATGGGGCACCTGGGTGGCTCAGTCAGTTAGGCATCTGACTTCAGCTCAGGTCATGAACTCATAGCTCATGAGTTCGAGCCAGGAGCCCTTTTCAGATTCTGTCTCTCTCTCTGCCCTTCCCCTGCTCCTTCTCTCTCTCTCTTAAAAATAAATAAATATAAAAAAAATTTTAAGATATTTTTTTCATGGATTGTTTTCTTTTGGGTTCTACTTAAAAAGGTGTCACCATACCTGAGGCATGTAGGCTTTCTCATGTTTGTCTTATAGGGAGTTTTATAGTTCCTTTTAAGTTTACATTTAGATCTCTGATCCATTTTGAATTAACTTTTGTGATGAGCACAAGGTCTTGTCTAGATTTGGTATTTTTCATGTGGTTATCCAGTTGTTCCGGTGTCATTGTTGGAGACACCATCTCCGTTCCACTGTATGGCTTTTGTTCCTTTATCAATGGTGAGTTGACTATGTTTATTAAGGTATATTTCTGGGCTCTATTCTGTTCCATTAAGGTATTCTTTCACCCATACTACATTGTGCTAATTACTGGAGTTTTACAGTAAGTCTTGAAGTCAGAATAATTCCTTGAACTTTCTTTTGTTTTTTTAATTATTATTAATAGATGGCTAGACATATCACATCTGAACTGGAAACTTAAGAAAACCTTCTTTGTGATATTCCAATTAGATGTGTTCCTTCAATACAGTTTATTCAATCTGAAGCTGTCTGAAAGTCATATTGAAATGTTTGCACAGGGTCATGCTAAAGTGTACTCACTTGAAGAAACAAAATTATACTGAGTGCAACTTTTTATGCATGTCTAATCCTGTTTTGAATTAGGTCTATCTAAGTTCTGTCTGAGCTGAAGACTGCTATTTTCTGATGCAGTGAATACTTAGACCTTAAGCTGGCCTCAAAATAATCTTTCCTAGTTCTAACATATGGTAAATCAAATTCAGCCTGGCATTTAATCAGGTTGTTTAATTTAAGAAATGTGTATGTGATCTTTCTGGTGATTCTTTTTTCAAATTCTTCTGTGCTTTATCCCCTTTAAAAAAATTATTAGAACAGAGACTCAATCTTTGAGACTCAATTTTTTTTCCTTAATAAAAAGAAAGCAATTGTAGGTTAGAATTGAGAGATGAGGCATTCAAACCAGGTGATTATAAATACTGCCAACCTTGAGATTTTCTATAGTTACCTCTTAAGCTCATTAGCAATAGATGGATGGAAGTAGGAGTAGATGAATAGAATTCTAAGAAATTAGTACTGCAGCCATGTTGATTTTGTATTAATTTATACACAGAACTCAACATAGTTCCTAATGCATGGAAATTATTAAAGAGTTCACCTAGTTTTATCTTAATTACTCATCACAATAATATGATAACTATTATCTCAATTTTAAAAATAAACAGCACAGAGGACAAAGTTGGAAAGTCACATAACACTGACCCAGAGCTGATAGTCAACCCCTGGTCCTCTAAGTAACATGCACATACCCAGGTACACATACACACATGTACTCTCACTCTTAATCACTGTGTTCTCCTGAATCATTATTATTATCCAAAGCTAAATACATATTATGTGATGGTGGAAAGGGGGAGGATAATTATCATATTAAGTGTTTACATGTATTAACATTACTTTATATTATCACATTAGATATTAGTAATACTCAGTATTTTCTGTTAATAGCACTGTTTTAGTCAAATATGTGTATTATTCACACTATGAAGTATTTTTTCCAGTTCAGGACACAGATTTCTGATACCATTTAAAATTGTTTTTAACTATAATATCCTAAATCTGTTTTAAAATATTATATTTGAACATATTTATAAGTTATAAAGGATAATCAAATGGCCACATGTGTACTCACTGTAGCTTAAAACCAGAATACTATTGATACATTTTGTCCTTCCCTTATCATATTCTTCCTCCATTCTCCACAGGGTTAACAGCTATTTTGAGCATGTGTTTATCATTCTCTTACTTAAAAAACATAGTTATAAAATAGAGACAAGTATTTCCATATGAAATATATTAGTGTTTATTGTTTTTAAACTTTATATAAATGGTGTTAGACTCTGTGTTCTATTGTGACTTAATTTTTTCAAGCAACATTGACAAATTTATTCATGTTGATGCATGTAGCTATACTTGATTTATTCCCAAAGCTTTTTCAAAATACACATCAGATTAGTATACATCCTCCTTTAAGTGGAAATTTGGTTTCCAGATTTAGCTCTTGCATATAGTGCTTTATAAACATTTGTTTTCACGTCTTTGGGTGGTGTAGTAATGCAAGTTTATTCACAATATACATGCTCAAAAGTGGAAGTAATGCCTAATTATTTTCCAAAGTCTTTGGACCAATTTACATTACTCAATATACTTATTCTTAATGCATCATGTCCTTATCAACACTTGCTATTATTTAATTATCTGAGATCTCTCCATCTATAAGATGTATTTATATATGTCTATAACATCTATATATCTATAGAGTCTGAGTAACTGACCCAAAATCAATGTTAAGACATCTGTATATAAACTAGAGATTCACTCAGGAACTAGAAAATTGGAAAGAGGGGGAAGAGGAACTCGAGGGTTTATGTAAAGTTAAGAAATCTTAGCACCATTATCTGGCCATACAGGGATACTTAAAATTCTTCATTGTTAGGAAAAACAAAGATCAAAAGCTTCTATGAGCCTGAAAAATCTCTTAGGATCTAGATGGTCATTCAAGATCAGGCATTCCCCTTGAGAATGGGTACTCTTACTGTCGGTGTAGCAGTAGTAAATCACTAATCTCTGCAAGTGGGGACTTCCCATTCTTGTCACTCTCTCAATACTGAGATTAAAACCAAAAAAGCTCAGAAAAAAAATAAATGCTTAAATCTCTCTATACATCTATTTCAAATGAAGGAGAGACACGTGTTTACCCAATGAATTTTTATTCAAATTGTCAAAGTTCTCCCACGAGTTTGCTTCATACTTTGATACAAACTTTCCATTTGTATCAACTTTTTACACTTAATACATTTTTATTAAAAGGCCAGATTATGAGATACTTTTCTATAACATGGTTTTGCTGCCTACGAATTGCGTATTATGATCCTTTCAGTGTTGGTTTCATCTATGTTTTCTTTCTTGGCACCTTTCTTGATCCAGCACTGGCTTCATCATCTTTGCCCTGCTTGTCCTGAAACAAAGATGTAGCACTTATACCTGCTCTCCTGTAGTCTGTGAGCATCAGTGTTTCCATTCTTCTTCCTCTTGGTATTTTGTCATTTAGAATTCACCTTTGCTGGTTCCCACTCTACTTGATTACTCACAGTAGGGAGTATTGGGTGTTTTTGGAGTGATAAATTGCCTTTTATAATCTGCAATTGTATCCCATAACTTTGGAGAATGTGTCTCAAAGAGAGGAACTGGTAGGATTTCAAGGCATGGTGACAAATAATTGTAAAATAAGTCAGCCTCTTGCCTTTACATTTGGGACCATACTATATGTGTAATTGAATTCAACTTCAGTTGCCCAATGTGCAGCAAGGAAAGAGTCTGAGAGGCAGCTAAATGAGGAGATGGAAGAGCAAGCCTCAAATCTGCCTCCCTGAAGGGGGAAAGGGAGGGAGATTTAAAGGCAAAAGAAGAAGAATCTGGGTACAGGCAAGAAGAGCTACAAGACTTTAAAAACAAATGATGGGGCACCTGACTCTCAATTTCAGCTTAGGTCATGATCCCAGAGTCATGGGATCAAGCCTGACATCAGGCTCCATGCAGAGTGTGGCTCCTGCTTAAGATTTTTTTCTCTAAAAAATAAAAAAAATTAAAATCAGGTCAATGAAGTTATTAAGAGAGGTTCAAAGTCATTTTGTTGACGCTACTTGCATAGATCTTCTGCATATGTTGGCATGTGATCCATGGGTGGAATTTTAGGCTCCTGTACATCAGAAGTCCATCCATGAGATACTTGCACATGCTCAAAGAGAAAGTCAGTGGTCCTGACCGGTTCTGGCCAGTTTCTTTGTGAAGGCCTGAGTCTCTGCAAAACAACTAACTCAATATTTTGCTATCATGGTGTCAGGCAAGAATGTTATCTTATGGAAACATGGTGGCAGACAGCATCCTGTGAACAAGGTGATTTTGGTAAAAAGTTGCAGTTGCACTTCTTAGTTGCTATAACTCTTTGGTTACTGATATGGATCCCCACTGTCTTTTGATTATTCCTCTTTCTTGATGGAATTGGGATGATGAGCATGCCAGCTACTTCCTGCTGAAAGAGGATGGAGATCAGAGTTAAATGAACCTTGTTGCAGTCACTAGGAAAAATCCTTATTTTTAGGTTAAAACTAACATTTTGCACTACTGATTCTTTAGCTCTTTGGTTACCAATTTTTGTACAACAGTTTATAGCACATTTTATGATTAAGTTGCAAAGGAAGAGAATTAGGAATACTCACATTTCACATGGAGTAATCTTAGTAAAACTGATCTAATTTCTTGGTGGGGGGAGGGAATCCAAGAAAATATCCCTGAAAACCAGTCCAACTCTATTCTGGGACTTTAGGGGCTATTTGTTATAACCAAGTTACTTGTCTTATTTTGTCAAGAGGAATTTTAAATTCTGTGGGAATATTAATACATGTCCAGCATGAATTAGCCACTACACAAAAACTTCCTTGTTTTGCTAAAATAAAAAGTTACTCTATTGTTTAAAATTACTCTAGCCAAGGAGTCAAAGGCCTTTTGTTGGACTGCTTTGTATGATCTGGGCAGTTTTATTCACTATGATTCCAAAAGTTATTGAAAGGTTTCTACTTATATGGTCATGTGATAACACTCTCCACCATGGAAGTAATGTTCTCCCAAATTTATTCTCCTAATTTCTGGGAAAATAATGAGAATATTTTGTAGTTTCTCTCTTTAACCTATAAAGTACTTCCCTGCTCCAGCCATTTAAATGTTCATATTCCCAACAAAAGTGTTTATATCCATAGCCATAAATGCAACCTGAGAGTGCACAGTACTTCTGTTAATTCAGGAGGCTCAAAATTTTCATTTTGCAGAATCACTAGTGGTACCACTTGAAACCAATTAAGTATGGTTATGTTTTATGTAACGGCTAAGAGGCAATGAGGGAGAGATGTGGAGGCCCCATGTGGCCAAGTTTGTTATTTATCAGTATTATACCAAGACGAGCAGAATCAGAGGAGCAACTTTTGTTAAAAGAGTGTTTCCACCAAGTCTCTGGAAGGTGGTGAAAGGTTCAATTGATTTTACAAGAGGTGAAGTTATTAACTGTTTCAAGTTTCTTGGGATAGTTAAGAAAAATGAGAGACGTCAACAGTGAGGAAAGACAGCTTGATTAATCTGACTCTATAAATAATGCAGTGTGTCAATTTAGATGTATTGAAAACTTAGAGCCCAGAAAGAAGTTGATTCTAGAAATCACTATTGGGTTGCAGTGGTCATACACTGTGGCTTAGGGTCACCTATCCAACACAGAGGAGGGTTGCTAGGTGTGGCCAATGTTAGAGAAATCCTAAATCTTCCTAAGCATGAGAACTTGTAAACAAGAGGAAAGTGAAATGCCAAAACAAAAGAAAGACATCCATAATGTATAAGGTATTAGTAGATCACAAGATTATTTTTTACTTATAGATGGCTCCTTTCCAACCAGCTCTATTAAATAGCTGTTTCGGGCACATCAGAAGTTTCATGGTTGCAGCACAGTTCTTTCCACTGTTTTCCTTTCTGACAGTGTGTAGGCAACCTGTGGGTTCTTGTGGGGGAATCCATGACTTAATCCTCTTCAGTTTCACTGAAGAATGGGTAGTCAATAGCACATCATAATGTCCTGTTCAAGGAGGTTGGAGTTGGTCCTCTGGGTGCTTCTTCTTCCAGATCTTCAATAACACCAAGTCTCTGGGATTTAGGTGGTACAAGGGCACATCTTTAGGAAAGCAAATGTATATATAGTAGTTAGTGTATTTCCTAAAGATTAAATGTACGACATCATATCCAGTTTCCTAATTTGAGCCCCATTAAGAACTCCTGTGTCATGAAAAGACTGTCTAACCTATGACATTCCATAAAAATCTTAAACCAATGTTACTTCTAGAGGCTACTCTTGGCAGATTCAAGGCATTTTCCAAGTAGGTTCTTGGGAGATTTGTGCCAAAGCTTTTACAAGTGTATGTATTTTCCATTTACCCACTCAACTTGCTGGGGTCTCCAGCAAGTGTGTAATTTCCATGGAAAACCCAAGGCACTGTACTTTCACCATAAATGCCACTCCATTGTTACTCTGCATTGTTAGTGGTAATCCAATTTAGGAATAGTTTTGTTTTTGACAACCTTTTGAGGCCTAAATGCATGAAAAAAGCCTTACCTCAACTTGTGAAAATATCTGCAAATACTTGAAAATCACCTGTTGTTTTGGCATTATGATAAAGACTATTTGCCAGTTTTCTCCAAGATCGCTGCCTCTAGAGTATATACCTTTTAGAACTGGTGGAAACCCAACTTAATTTTTTTTTTTTTAGCAGAAATGTCTTTTAGCAGATTTTGGACTATCATTTAAATAGTTCTCTGAAGATCAGGACTCACAGTATACTTCAGGATCCATTAGAGAGTAGCAACTCACCTATAATGGATGTTTTGGTGAATGACTAGTTACCACTTACATAAGATGTCTAAGCTTGGAAGCTTGATCTACATCATTGTTTCCTGGTCTCCTCGGCTTCCAAGACAGCCTTCAATAATTCTAAAATCTCTTTGGCATATTTAATTTTTCTATTTTCTATAGTTAACCCATTTTTTTCTAGATGGATCCATGTGCATAAACCACTGAAAAGGATATTTAGAACCAATAAAAGCAGTCACTCTCTTGTCCTTAACCTAAATAGAGAGCTCTTATGAGAGCTACTATATCAGTTTTCTGAGCAGAGCTACCTGGAGGGAAGGCTTCTGAACTTCCAATGTCTGTTGATGGGTCACCACTGCATAGCTAACTCTTTATCAATAAAATTCCTATCTGGGACTATTTCAAGGTCTGGTGTTTCCACAGGTAGATCCATTAAATTGGGATGGCTAGAATAAACTTTTAAAATTCTCTGTATACAGTCATGTGTGGGGTCTCTCAGAGTAAGTAGCGAACAAAGTCACTAGTTTGAAACTAACATTGGGATTGTCCAATAGAATGGCCTGATATTTGCCTTGCCTTTCAGAAGGAAGCTAGTACATAATGTGGAGTATGCCCTAGGGTAGGCTACCCTAGAGCAAATCTTTCTGTTGCTTCTAATAGATCACAAGGGGCCACTATTGCTCTCAAACACACAGGCCATCCCTTAGTTATTGGGTCCAATTGCTTTGAAAAATACACAATAGTCCCTTTTATGTTGTCCCAATTATGAGTTGGCACTTCCAGATTGATCTCCTGCCTTGCCTGGACAAATAAAAATACTTTCTGGAAGGCCCAAAGTAGAGCCTTTGAATAGCTTCTCTTCAGTAACTTGGAATGCCTATGGTATTCTTCAGAATTAAGAGGCCCATTTCCCCCACCTCAAATTGTTTCATATAGAGGTATATCAATGAGTACAAAATTGGGAATCTAGATACAGTAGAATGTATACAACTGGCTTTTAGTAGTGGTAATGCTTTCCTTCTGTCAGGGAGAAGATTCATTTGTCTCTGTGACATTTCAAAACTCAGCTATTTAACAGATAGATATTTGAAGAAAAACATTTTTGAGATCTTATAGCTTTGTTCAGCTAAAAGTTTAGGGTCAAAATCATGTTTTGGTGTGAGGCTATTTTCTAGTCTTGCTAGCAACCAAAAACCAAGCAAAAAAGGGTTCCTAATTGGAATTGGTAGCCCTTTAACTCTTGGGTAATATTTCCTCCCAGTGCTGGAGGGGAGTTCTTAAAGCCTTGAGGAAAGGTTGTTACTGCTTGTTCTTAGTCTTGGGTGTCTGGACTGAGAGATGCAAAAGAATGTATCTTTTAAATCCTGGACAGTGAACCACTGAATGTCCCCAAAGTTGTTAATAGTATGTGGATTGGGTACTATCAGGTGGATATCTACTACCATTTGGTTAATGGTTGTTAAATCTTGCACAAACCAAGTCTTGGGTGCCTTGTTTGTGTACAGGTAAAATATGTGTATTGCGTGGTGATCAACAAGGACAGGTGAGGCCAGATTCCAAGAAGGCAGAGAGAAGGTTGAATGCTCCTGTTCCTTTAAGGGGCACTGTCTGAGGTTTGGAATCTTAAGCTCATCATGAAATTTAGCATGTATGGGTATTGCCAGTTATGTTAGCAGGCTTGTTCTCTGTCCAAACATCCCATCTTACCTTTTAGATGATGTCTTCACGCAGCACTAATAGGACTCTTCCCCCTTGATGGAGTAGCATTGCTTGAAAGGATCAAGCTTGCTTTGATGGTACCTTTATATCCATATATAAAAGTAACTTAAGCATTTCAATTGAGTTAATAAGTCATGACCTAGTGAAGGGATAGGGCATTCAAGCATATATAGAAAAATTATGTTTAAGGTGAATTTGGCCTGTGGGGCAGTCTAGTGTGGTGGTAAAAGGTTTTACTCAATTCTTCTCCTGAAACTCCCATTACATCCATAGTATGATTTGAAAGCCAAGAGAGCCAGGTATTTAGCTAAATATGTGCCCCTAGTATCAGTCAAAAAATCTATGAGCTTATTTTGTCATTGTAGCTGGGAGTTCCTTGTGGGAAATGATGGCAGATTTGGCAAGATATACAGGAATCCCTAGGCCCCTTCGTTCCTGGTCACTGTTGACCAAGTCAACCATTTGGTGGGCAGTTTAGGGCTCTGTGTCCTCATGAGCTTGGGCAATCTCTCTTTCAATGGGCCTCTTCTTTACAATAGGGTCACTGATGAGACCCCAAACTTCTTACCTGGGGTTGATCTCATCCTTGCAGTGACCCTGGTCTTGGACTCCCTTGAATTAGGGCAGCAGCTAACAAAGTAGCCTGCTGTTTCACTTTCCAGTGATCTTTTCTTTGCTGCACTTGGTTTCGGCTGTTAAAAACATTAAAGGCAACTTTAACCAACTGTAATACAGGCATTCCCAATGCATCCTTTAACTTGTGGAGTTTCTTTTGAATGTCTGTGTCACCTTGCCTGATGAACCTTGGTCATTTTCTAGTGCCTCAGAATCAGTATCCTATATATCTCAATTTTTTTTTTTTCAAATTCTGAAGGGTCCTCAAATCAGTTTTTGCTTAACTTCTTGAGCTTTTATAAAACTTTGTTTTTCTTTTAGGGACCCCGTTGTAAAATTCCAACTATGATAGAATCCCAATGGTCTTTGAGCTTACCTTTGTCTCCATTGTTGAGATCCATGTTAGGAAGAACCATTATGGCATCAGCATTTACAGGGTGATTTGGGGTTTCAGCAGCAGCCAGTTAGTAAGGAGAGTGATTAATAAATTTTGTACATCTGCCCATGTGGAGTTATGGGTGCCAAAAATAGATGAGAACAAATTTTTCATCCTTTTGAGGTGATTTCTATAAACAGTCATATTGTTTACTCAATTAAACAGATACAAGACAGAGAATGGAGACTGGATCCAAATTTTTCCTGCAGGCTGTCCCCTGGCATGAAATCTCCAGTTAGGACTTACCTTAGCATATATTGCCCTCCTTCGGAATGAGTGTCTCCTTGATCAAATTGAGTAGCCTGAGGGGAATGAGAAGGAAAGATTATTCCTACCTCTTGGTCTCTCAAGGTAGAAGGTATTGGTTCAGGGCCTTGTTAGGGCTCAAGTTGTTAAGACTAGGGCTGTTGGGGAGGGACAGGCACTCTGTCACCTCTGTAGAGTGAAGGAGCTATGAGGGAGTTTGATTCAGTAATCAATAAAATATCCTCTTTTCCCTGGTTAGAATTGGGTAGCACACACTTCATAGTGTCACTGTGCTATCGGAGTAAAATTTTACAGTTTTTTTTCGGAGCCAGCTTATTCTGATATTCTGAAAGCATAAAAGATAGAACATAAGGTATTTCATCCTATTTTTTTCCCCTTTTACAAAACAAATCTAATTGTAGCATGGTATTATGAATTACGGACATGTTAATTGGCTATTTTTCTCCAGAGTTCTAATATGTGGCCAAGAAGTGTTGCTAAAAAAGATCATATTTTTTGTTTTTATAACTAAACATTGCTCAGCTTTGGAGAATACAGCCAAAAGAGCTGCATTTGGGGATTTGAATTGTCATTTCCTATTTTCCAGTTAGAACATGGCTAGTTTTATCCAAAGATACCCAATGCTACAGCAACAAACAAACCAAATGAAGCCCAGAGAACCTCTGTGAGGGTTAGTTCCTCCCTAATTTCTAGTGTCTCCTCAAAAGTCAGAGCTTCACCAACTGAACCAAAGGGGTTCTTAGTCAACCTTTTTCATTTTTTAAAGAACCAAACAAAAACCCCCTAGCTAGAGGCAACTGAATGGAAGGAAGAAATAAGCCAAACCACATAAGAGTAAGAAATAAACTCATGTGCCATCACACACAAAATACTCACCAAGAGATGTCTGTTCAAACTCAAAAAAAAACCATTTCCCTGCTACAAGAGTTCACTTAAATACCAAAGGATATCTGGTATTTTGGGGACTGTCCCTAGGACAGAGTCTAGGAAGGTGCTTGGACTCCTTATTGGATTCCCATTATTGGCTGGGGCAAATGAATCATGGACACGGAGATTCTGGCTGGCTCACCAAATTTTTAATCAAACTGAAGTTAGTTTGCCTGATGCAAAGCCAGTCACCTAGACAACAGAGGTGCAGGAAGGGAAGGGTTTGAGAGGCAGGCAAACAATGAGCCAGGGAAGCAAATCTACCTCCAGGAAAGGAGAGAGTCAAGGACATTTTAATGTAAAAGAAAAAAGATGTGGGTATAAGGGAACAGAGTTACGGCATTTTAAAATCAGATAAGTAAAGGAAGGTTAAAGTCATTTTGTCTGTACCTGTGCAAATCTTCTGCTTACATTGCCATGAGATTCAGAATAAGAGAATGGAGTCCTTGGCGTTATCCAAGGGCAGATTTTTAGGCCCTTATACATCAGAAGTTCATTCATCAGCCATGCATGCCATGTTCACAGAGAGGGTTGGTGGTTCTGATTGGTTCTGGCCAGTTTTTTTTGTGAAGGCTTGAATCTCTGCAAAACAACTAAATCAACATTTGATTATCATGGTCTTAGGCATAAATGTTATCTTATAGAAATATGGTGGCAGATAGCCTGAGAACAAACAGATGTGGGTAAAAAGTTAGTAGTCCTGTTAACCCTTTCGTTACTGGTTTCATATTTGTGGAAGGGGTTATTTTAATATTACCCATAGATCGATTCAAATGTGCATCATGAAAAACATATCACTAATGTAAAGCTTTCGTAAAAATCAAAAAACTTTCTTTACATGCATCTAAGTAACATTGCCAGAAAGTAAGAGCTGAAGGAATTATGGGGTTTTGACTTTTGTTGGCCAAGTTTAGGTAAAATCCACGTCTATTTTAATTTCTTCATTGAGGGGAAATAGATAATCTTTGGTTGATCCTCTCAATGAAAACTAACCTTAAGTGTTATTAACATGGTTTTGATAAAACAGTGAATAAAAAGTACCAACATTCCAAAGTCTCTCTAAAATACATTTGTTCCTTTCTAATTTTTTTGCTTTTATTAAAAAGGAACTTTATGCAAAAAAGAATATAAAAACTGCACAGATTCAATGTTTTTAGATGATCTGATCATCATACTAAAGTTTGGTAACCTTTAGGAAAAAAGAGAAAACTCAATTATAAATTTACAGTAACATCTGAAAAAATATAACGCTCAATTTTAATCCAAACATAAAGGTCTCCTAGTAACTCTGATGATTTTTAAATTTTTGTTTGAGAGAGAAAGAGTGGGGATGAGTGGGGGAGAACAAAAGAAAGATTCCTAAGCAGGGTTCTTATTCAGTACAGAGTTCATGGCAGGTCTTGATCCCCTGACCTGAGCTGAAATCAATAGTTGGACACTCAACCGTTGAGCCACCCAGGTGCCCCTGTACAGATTTTTAGCTTCGTTCTGCTACCATTTCTAGACTCTCTGGTTTTGTTTTATTAATCCTAGCATTCATGCCCTGCAAAGCTCATAAACACTGCTCAGACCAAGCTTACCTTTGATGATCTCCAAATGACTTGGGTTTTATTTTGTAATACTAAAAGTTTCATGCACCACACCTGTTGCCTCCCCTCCACACATTTAAGGAGTTTTCCTTTCTATAATTCATTTAGTTTCAAATTTTATTTCCCACATCCTAAGATAATGTGCACTTCACAATCTGTACTTAAAACTAAAAAATAAACTACTTGAATAAGTGTCTGTTATGTGCCTCTTTTGTAAGAGACTAGTAGGTGAAAGGTGAAGTACAGGAAATCGGCTCCTCCCACTTCTGCTAGTAGTCACTTCCAGTTAGTGACCGCCTGGAGGACCTCTTAGGAAGACAGCAGAGGTTCTAGGGCAGTGAAAGTTGGGGAGAATATCGGGCAGCTCATTCTTACTCTCTTGATGAAGATGCCTCTAGGGTCAGGAACACGACTTATTGTTTGCAGCTGCAACATATGATGACAAAAGAGATCCAAGGCATCTTTTTTAACCTCTCTGTGGTACTTACCATTTAGACTCAAAACTAATCTCTGACCTGAGGAAATATCTAATTTTTATTTCACCACATTCTGGAGAACTCTGCCACACACTGGTAATCTCTCATCAGTTTGACTATATTCACTGGTGATGCCATCAACAGATCAAAGAACCAGCTTATTAAATCTTCAAATTTCTTCATCTTTCCTAAGTATAAGCTTCATTAAATAATTTTAGAATTAGATTTAATATGAGGTATCAGTGGCAAGCAGTAGAGTCCATCTGCTTGGACACTGGGAAAACTTTTTTTTTTTTTTTAATATATTACCAGTAATCTTAAGTTCTACCTTTATATTCTCTGTGGTAACATTTTCAAAGTATAGCCCTTGTATTGTATCATCCAGTGTGATCACTCAATATTCAAATTCCTAGGTTGTATTGCAGACTCAAATAATGGGAATCTCAAAAGCAAGGTGAATCTTTTTGTTTTACTGAACAATCTACGTTGTTTACTGAATGGCTTTGGCAAAGCAGTTATCTGAAGGTAATAAAAAGTCGTACTTTAGCTCCTTTTATTCTGAAGGTAAGATGACACTGACTATTAAATCGTTTTTAGGATTTGCCCATGCTCTCAATTCTGCCATTCTTTTGCTGGTATAATTTTCACCGGGACACTGCTGGTCCATTAGAAGGAGCTTGGGAATTGAATCTAGTCTTGCAAGTCCTGACTCTGTCACTTACTCGCACAGGAAGTCCCCAAGATAGATACTAAAACCTTTCAACTCTATTAGCTGCCTTATCTGAAAATGGGGTTAATAATAATGTCTTTCACTTAAAGGAATTGTTTCATGGCATTTTTGATGCTAAGACTTCTTTGAGGTGTTTTATATGCTATGGTGTGGGAAACATAAAAGGAAAAACAAATTTTCAATTCGACCTATTTTTCTTCAAAATATTTAGTATTTCTCTAAAGTGGAAGAAAGAAATAGGAAAACTAGAAAAGCTATTTAATGAAGGTATTCCCTTTCATAATGAACACTAATTTGAGGAGCCAGTTCTGTTGTGTCTCTAGTCGTTGAAAACACAGTATGGAATGATGTTGCTACTGGGTGATAATATGACTCACATATGGTGCAATTTAAATTTGTGGGTGAAAAAAATATGTGCAAATCTGTATGGTTACCTGGAGCTATATATCAACTTTTTAAGGATATAAATATGCAAGCACAGTACTACTTGTGAATGTGTCAAGGCATGGTGATTTCAAGTAAAAAAAATATCATTAAAAGGTTGAAATATAAAATTTATAAAACATTTGAGTTTATCCATTAAGAAAGATAATACTAATAGAATTCATTTGATGCTTTCTTAATAGAGAACCAAAAACCATGTTTAGAGAATTAAGAATATTTCTTTTTTTTTTCCAGTATAATTTACTGTCAAGTTAGCTAACATTCAGCTTATACACTGTGCTCTTGGCTTTGGAAGTAGATTCCCATGATTCATCGCTTACATGCAACACCCAGTGCTCATCCCAACACGTACCCTCCTCCCTCAATGCCCATCACACATTTTCTCTGCCGCTCCCCCAATCAACCCTCAGTTAGTCCTTTGTATTTAAGTGTCTCTTATGGTTTGCCTCCCTCTCTGTTTGAAATGGTTTCTTTCCCCTTCCCTTCTCCCACAGTCTTCTGTTAACTCTCTTAAACTTGTCAGTCTTTCTCTGTGTGGGTATTAATAATGCATATTTCGCTCTGAAGCAGGCTTTAGTAGATGCTTGATGAGCATTATGCAGTTCTAATGAAAGGAACCTGGTGCTAACTGGCCAAGAAGGCAGGTCTTTTCTCACATTTTTTCCTTAATGTCTAACAGTTTGCTTTGTTTCCTTCTAGATAGCAAAAAATGACAACACAGTTCAGAGAGTTTTGAATGATCTATCATATTTGCACTTGTGTCAGTGTTACTCCATTCACATTTCTTTGAATTATACCTAAAGGGCCAGACTACCATAATCAGTGGAAAAAGTAGGACACATTGTCACTCACCTCCTGATGGAAGCTCCTGTAAGAAAATTATTCTGTCCCTCAGTGTCTCAGGAAAAGCTGTTCATGGCTGAAGCCTAGGTTACCCACAAGGTAATCTGTGGCATTTTGCAAATTATGATTTATTACTAACAAAGTTTTGAAAATACTTAAAATTAACATTGCACAGTTTCAATATTCCATCTGTGACAACTGTATTCTCAAACGTTTGTTTAATGATAGGCTTTCTTAAGCAGAAAAGGGCAAAATCCTACTTTGTGCAGGTATCTACTTTATCTTTTGCATAGTAATGAATTGAACATGTGAGTATTTTGTGGTATATGTCTAGAGGCATGAAAAAATGATTATAGATCACTTGTTTTTAAGTTATATTTTTGTCTTTCGCTAATGCAAAAGAGAAGTAGAATAGGGACAGTGATCCTTTCCTGAGGAAAATATATTTGACCTTAAAGATAAACCAAAAGCTAGAGGCTTTTATGTTTTCTTGAGGCTGTTTAGATAAACCCTTTGAGTATGTTGTTTTCTTCTGGGACTCATAATGATAGATTCACTCTAAAGCATTCTAAGGTTACAATAACTTTTATAGAATTTGGGATATGGCTACTGAAACCAAAACAAAATGGTGACACACACCACTGCAACAGAGGCAAACCATTACCATTTCTAGGCTTGGTGGAGGGAAAGAATGAAGCTGTACAAGAGTCTTTAGAAAATGTTAAGCTCTGAAAGAAAATCTTCCCCTAGGACCAATAAACATTGAGTGCATCCGCCAAACACTACAGACAAATCAGTGAAAGAGTATACGAAATACATCTCCTCTCTTCTACTTCCTAACAGTGACTCCTGTTGACCAAAGTCAGCTGGAAGCCAGAAGGTAAGGAAGTGAGCAGGGCACAAAGTGAGCAAAGAAGGGCAGAGGGTGAGCCCAAGAGGTAAAAAGGAGCTTCCACAACAAAAGCACTAAGTTGTTAGTTGTGAAGCCAAAATAAAATGAGCAAAACTTGATTCTTCTTTATTCCAGGTGACTTTGCCAACTACCAATTTCTATAAACTCAGGAACGAAGTGAGCAGAAACATCATGCTGAGAAAATCTGGAGCTAACACATTATCTATTTCAAATAGATCTGTGACACGCTTTGGATAGAGAGGACTCTGGGTAAGTGAAACTTTTACTTTGGATATTCTAACTTTAATCAAGGGAGCCCAGACGAAGTCAGCTATGTGTTATTTCTGCCTTAAAACCCAGATGGGAGTGATGCTTTCCTCTGATGGCGGGTCTGCCTTTGTTGGTGCCATGGAGGAGAGAGAAAGCATCAGATGATACATTACTTTATCTGCCGCTGACAAGTGTGACACTCTATTTCAGTGTGTGTTATGACTTCTGTTCCTAGAAACAAAGGAAGAAAAATTATTAAGCCGTTAAAAACCTTTTGAATATTCATAACAATATGCCCATGCATGATTATTTAGAACAGGAAGTCACTACCAGATAAATAAGTTAAAAATGAATCATTTTTCTTCCTTTAGCCATATTCAGTCAGTTTTGAGGCAACTACTTACAGTTAATCTTCATTATTGTTAAATTATTTTTGCTTTGGTGTCTCTGCTAGCAAAGGTGCATAGACTATGGGGAGCCGTCCACAGGAAAATTAGTACTTGAACAAATAAAGTGGTTTACTTGTTAGATATTAATCATGAATTAATGAGGAATGGAAATTCAGTTGGCTCAGAAAGTGCTTGAGTTTTTCTTAATCAGAAATATTCTTAGGAACACATTTTAAGGGAAGATAGATTAATGACAGCTTTCTTAAACACAAAGAAGGGTATGTGTAAAAGGCTTCTTAAAATATTATGTTGGCCAGGTTTTCATATTATAAGCCTGTAAGTTATAGATAATAATTTTCTTGACTCCCATTACAGGATATAGATTAGATAGGTCTGTATCTATCTAATCTATCTGTAATTGGTTTATCCGACCAATAAAATTTAATACAGATTGTGTGTGGAAATTTTAATTATATATTTAATATAGATGCAAGTACGGATACCATGTATGGGCAAAGACAAGACAATGAAGTGGGATTTGGTGTTACTGATTTTCCAGTTAAAATTATAAATGCTGTGTGTGTATATAGATAGATATAAAATGCTTTGCCAGTGTTTTAAAGTTTACTTTTCTTGAAATATTATTGTAAAAATTCCTCAAATATTGTAATTAGTATGCAAATGAATATTATCAATGCCTTTGTGTATCTTTCTATTACTCACTAGCCTGTGCCCCCTTGCCACAATAATAAATTCCCAGGATATATTATGGACTCTGGATCACAGAAAATAATATATTAGAATGAATGTATAAATACTTGAAATACAAAAGTTTGTCAAAGTTCAAGGAGTTTAGGAATATGATATACCATGTTTGGATTCAAAAGAAAAAAAGTATATACAATATATATACGCATACCTTATTTTATTGGCTTCACTTTACTGCATTTCACAGATATTGTGATTTAGGTGTGTGGCAACCCTTTGTTGAGCAAGTCTATCAGCACCATTTTTCCTGCAGCCATCCTTCTCCTTCAGGCATCCCTACTCCCTGAGACACAATATTGAATTTAGGCCAGTTAGTTAATCCTACATTGGCCTCAAAAGGAAGAGTCAAATATCTTATTTAATTCCAAAGCTAGAAATGATTAGAGCTTAGTGAGGAAAGCATGCCAAAAGCCAGGCCTCTTGCACCAATTAGCCAAGTTGTGAATGTACAGATAAATTTCTTGAAGGAAATTAAAAGTGCTATTCCAGTGGACAGTTGAATGACAGGTAAGTGAAACAACCTTATGGCTTATATGGTGAAAGTTTTAGTGGTCTGGATGGAAGATCAAACCAGCCACAACATTCCCTTTAGCTAAAGCTTAATGCAGAGCAGAACTCTAACTTAAATTCTGTGAAGGCTGCATGTGTGAAGCAGCAGCAGTTGGTTCACTGAGAAAGAAGCCATCTCCATAACATAAAAGTATAAGGTGAAGCAGCAAGTGCTGATGTAGAAGCTTCATTAAGAGATGTAGCTAAGATAATTCTTAAAGGCAGTACGCAACAGAGTTTTAACATAGACAAAGAGCCTTATACTGGAAGAAGATGATGTCATCTAGGTCTGTCCTAGCTACAGAGGAGAAGCCCATGCGCCCTTTCAAAGGCAGGCTGACTCTCTTGTTAGGAGCTGATGCAGCTGGTGACTTTACGTTAAAGCTGATGTTTGTTTACCATTCTATAAATCCCAGGGCCCTTAATAATTACAGTAAATCTACTCTTCCTGTGCTCTATAAATGGTAAAGCCTGGGTGACAGCACATCTCTTTACAACAAGTCTATTTTAGGCCTAATGGTTTGGGGAAAAAATCCTTTAAAAATATTACTGCTCATTGACAATGATCCTGGCCACCAAATAATTCTGATGGAGATGTACTATGAGATTAGTGTTTTCCCCCCATGGCTGCTAACACAAAATGCATTCTGCAAAGCATAGGTCAATGAGTAGTGTCAGTTTTCAAGTTTTACATTTCATAAGGCTATAGCTGCCACAGATAGATAGTGATCTGGGCAAAGTCCGTTGAAGATATTCTGGAATATCTTCACCATTGTAGATATCATTAAGAACACTCATGATTTATGGGAAAAGATTAAAAATCATCATTACCAGGAGTTTGGTAGAAGTTGATTCCAAACTTCATGGATGACTGTGAGGGCTTCAAGATTTCAGTGGAGGAACTAACTGCAGGTGTGGTGTAAATAGCAAGGGAACTAGAAGTGGAGCCCAAAGATGGAACTGAGTTAGTGCAGTCTCATGATAAAACTTGAACAGAAGAGGAGTTGCTTCTTATGGATGAATAAAGTGCTTTTTGAGATGGAAACTACTCCTGGTGAAGATGCTGGTGAAGATTCTTGAAATAATGAAAAAGGATATAGAATATACATAAAATTAGTTGATAAAACAGCATCAGGATTTGAGAGCATTAACTCTAAATTTGAAAAAAGTTCTATTGGTAAAATGCTATCAAACAGCTTTGCATGCTACAGAGAAATTGTTCATGAAACGAAGAGTCACTTGATGCCATAAACCTTATTGTTGTCTTGTTTTAAGAATTTACCAAAGCCGCACCACTCTGATCAGTCAGCAGCAGTCAACATTGAGGCAAGATCCTCCACCAACAAAAATTCCAACTTGGAATTTTGTTAGCAATACGGTATTTTTTAAAATTTTTTTTAATGTTTTATTTCTAGGGGAGAGAGAGAGACAGAGTGAGCAGGGGAGGGTCAGAGAGAGAGGGAGACACAGATTCTGAAGCAGGCTCCAGGCTCTGAGCTGGCAGTCAGCACAGAGCCCAAAGCGATACGGTATTTTTAAATTAAGCTTATACCTTCATACTATTGTTTTTTTAGATAGCCCATTACGTATGGAATCATATTCTAAAATATAGGGTAAACATAATTATTTTATGTAGTGGGATACCAAAAAATAAATTGGATTTGCTTTGTGGCAATATTCACTTAATTGCAGTAGTCTGAAATCAAACCTGAAATCTCTCCAGAGTATGCCTGTACATCTTTTCTTATATAGAATGCACTAGAACTGGAGGCATTGAGAACTCAAGAACATTCTTAAGTAAAATTTGTTACTTGCCAGTTAGGAATATAGTAGGCTCCAAATACCAACAACAAAGCCTTGGATCGTTGCTATTTAAAGGTGAGGATCATTCACTTACTTCTGTCTACTTAATCTCAAAGATGAAGACATAGTCTCTTTACTACTGTACTATGCTGTGGAGGTGCTATGTTGTCTCACCCTCACAAGAGAGTGGGAAAAGGAGAGAAGAGATATGATCTCATGTGTAATTGGTTTCTTTGTTGTGATTCCATGAATGTTTTATTTGATAAAATATTCTATATAATTGCTTAAAGAAACCCTAGGCAAAAAACTCTTTTAGCTCTTTTCCACCAACAAAATTCTCACTAGGCTATGCTTTAATATATTAATTAAAGGGAAAACAAAGCGGTATCTCTCTCACAAATAGAAAGTTTTAGGCTATTCTAATTTTGACATGAAATCATCCCAGAAAACAATAGAACTGTATCATATGTCATTTGGATAGGAGATCACTTATTTTTCAAAATTTGTTGTTATAAGTGTCCGTGGATTCTGAGGAAATTTTGTAATAGCAGTATAATATTAATTTCTATACCTAGAGGAGAGAAAGAAATATCCAAAGGATTGAAATAGATTCCACAAAACGTAAATTAAAATGGTTAAGATGTCTGAGGTTTCATATATATGTAAATATATATCAATATATATTATCCATCCTTTGCACATACATATGACTAGAACCCCCATAAAATTAGCAAAAATAGCTAATAGAACACAAGATATAGGAATGGGAGAGCTTACATTTGGAGCAAATAAAGACCTACTTTATGCAAATAGGTAGAAAATTAAGTCAAAATGAATGTCATTAAGCAATGAAATATTACAGAAGAGATGTAAGTCCAAACTCTCCAAAAGCTTATGATAGACCTGTAACAGCCAACAAAAGAAATTTGGTGTTTTTGACATTGCTCTAAAAATGTTAATTCATAGTATATGTTCTTAGTTACTGGCCTCTTCTAGTAAAAATTCCTTACTACCAGTCTCCCACTCTAAAAAGCCCACTGTGCTAATGAGACACAAGACTGACCCAAAGAACTGTTTTTAAAATTCTAGAGAATGCAAATACATTCAAAGCTCTCATTCTGTACAATTCTCCATGCTGAGTAGAGAAAAACATACAGAAATAACAAAATATAGTATCTACCTTTGCGAATCCTTACAATTAAGTTTGGAAATTAAAATATAGAAATATAAATGGAAATATGTTTCAAGATATTGGTCTACAACCTGAAATATTGGGAGCACTTAATGAACGTGAGTTCTTTCTTTAGTCTCACCATGTAACAATATTATCCCAATTTGGGGGATTGCTTAGATTTGGGGAGTAACTTGCTCAGTGTTACACAACAAATAAACAGTCACTGTTTGGACAGTATCTCTTTTCTTCACTTATTGAGATGTTCATATTCTAAACTATTGCACTCTAATATATTTTAAATAATAAAGTTATTTTAGATCTTTCTGCCTCATCAGTCTTCTTTTTTCCCCCCAGCCAATGCCATTGTCTCTTCTTAACAAAGAAAATTGAGAACTTGCATTAAAAACTCTGGAGACTGCCTTTTTTTTTTCTTCCTCAAGATAAGATAAGGAGGAAATAAAGACAAATACAAATGCAAATAAGTCTTGCCAAATAATTCACAAAATAATCACTGTTGTCCATAAGGTCAGTGATTTTGACTTTCTAAGGATCTGTTTCTGCCTCTTTCTCCTTCCTCCCCTGTGCCTTCACTTTTCCCTCTATTACCCAGCATTTTCCATTCTGGCCAACAAAATTTTTCCTGCACATCCACATTCGGTAAAGAAGTATTAACCTTTAGTTATTTTTTATACCCTTTCCTAGTAAACTTCGGATCATGGGGTTGCTGCACCTATCTATTAGGAAGAGCCTTCCAAGAGCACTAATGACCTTTAAACTATCCCATTTAATGGAAAACCTAGTCCTTACTTATCTAGACATTAACATGATAGTGGACCCATGTTGATGTCAATGTATTTTTTTCTCCTGAAATTCTCTTCTTTCATTAGAAAGTGAATGCTTTCTCTTTATTATCTCACTTTCTATAAAAGTACACTGCATTCCTCTCTCCAATCTCCTTTTTGGCAGTGGTCTCCTGGAGTCTTTCCTTCCCTGTCTTTTCTTTCTCTGAGTTATTCCATACATAGCTCTATGATATAACCTCTATAACAATGACTTTAGATCTTTGGTTCTGACCTCTCTCTTGAGCTAAAAAATTTACTTTCCAGTGAATCCATTCTTATACTACTTTTGAACCTGAAAATCACCAGGTCCCTTACTGAACTCCTATCTCTTCACCCCATTCCTATTCAGTTTCCTCTTTTGTCCTTAAGTACTCTTCATACTTCTCTATGTTCCTCTTACAATCTAATCTTTGCCCAAATCTGCAACATTTCTAGTCTTGACCTCTCCTAGCTTCTTGTTTCACCTTTCCAGGAGATAGCCATATATGAATGCTCCTTGAACATGTCAAACTCTAAAATTGTATATGTACATATACAGTGTATATGTAGCATATACACATATGTACTACACACACGTGTGTGTATATATAGGTGTATGTGTGTGTATATATATATATATATATATAGTTTCCATCACAAAACTTCAACATCTCTGCACCACACAGAACAAGAGAGACAGACCACAGAGGAAGAGTAATAGGAGGTGCTACACACTGACCACAATGCCTGTTCCTTTAGGCTAGCACAGTATCATACCATGAGGTATCCTCTGAGCATGCCATTCCCCTGGTAGGAAAAGAGAGCCCAGGGTACACCTCCGGACCTCCAGCATTGTGGGTCACTTTATTTGAAGTACCTACTCTGGTCTTTTCCCACAGGAACTGCAGGAGAATCTGTGGAGCTTGACCACTAGAAATCTTACTGTGACAGAGAAGGAGGGGAGAGATTTGCAACAACCAGTACTTGGATCCTGGCAGATCGAACTCCTACCCATAGCACCTAAATTGTAGTCCTGACCAGCAGCTGTGATGATCTGTAGAATCAGTGGCACAGTGTGACTAGGGAACCTGATGGGGCACAGTTCTGTACAATTTAGGTTCTCAAATAAAGAGATCTGCCAGCTCTGAACCTGCTCTGCCCTGCCCAGGCAGTGGAGTTAAGTCATTGCCCTGCCTGTTGCTAACTGATGCTCCCAGCATTACCTGACCAGAAATCCTGGCCAGAACATCTAAAAAGTTGTATAGCACAACTCTCTCACTTGAGCAGAGTAAATGGCATCAGACACGATAGTCTGCAAAACCAGTGACTCTGGCCAAGGAAATTGGGGGAAAGGTTGCCTTGATTCAGTAACATGCAAAAACTTTACCAGCCTTAAAACAAGTTCTTGTACTACTGTTGGGCATGGAAATTAATGTGTAGCCCCATCCATTGCTGAAAAAGATCTTTAAACCTGCCTGGCCAAAGAAGCACATAGGAAGCTGCACTACCCATCTAACAGCCATACATACAGTGACACTTAAACACAGAGCAATTCTGTGTCTCTTTCCATTTGCAGAGCAAAATTCCTGGCTCTATCTGGTCAGAAAATTCAGTGCCCAGTCTTCCCTGTTTCAGGTCCCCCAGAACAAATGGTGTAGTCCTTGAGACCTTTCCTGCTGACCTGCCAGGGCACATAAGCTAATTCATAGCCTCACTCACTGCTGAATATAGTACCCAGTCTTGACTGATAATAAGCCTGACCAGAAAACCCAGGTGACTGCAGAACCTCTCTAGTAGTTTTTTGTAGGTAGGGAACCAAGTCATCAAACTTAGCCAATTATTCTCAGCCAGCAACACACTCCCATCCCAAAGCTCAGGTAGTGACCTAGACCCAAAATAAGCCTGATAGTAAGTACCACCTGCCTAGCAGATGCATCTAGAAAGCCAGCTGACCTGACTAGAGAAGAATGATCTCTGTCAAAGCAAACTTGCAGAGGCTAGAAGTAGAGACCACTCACTCAGATGCATAGATAACAATGTAAGGAAGCAAAGATCATGACAATTTTGGTAAACATGACATGCCAAATGAATTTAATAAAGCTTGACCCTAAAGAAATGGGGAAATGTGAACTTCCAGACAAAGATTTTAGAATAATCCTCCTCTTGACATTTAGTGAAGTATAAGAACAGACAGAAAATTGAATGCAGTTTGGAAAACAATACATGAACAAAACGAGAATTTCAGCAAAGAGAGAAACCATCAAAAAACCAGTAACAAATAAAAAATCATAGTGCTAAAAAATACAGTGACTATACAGAAGACTTCAGTAGGGAGACTCAAAAGCAGAGTCAACTATGGGAAGAAAAAGAAACCACTCAACTATAAGAAAGGACATTTAAAATTATCCAACTAGAAGAGCAAAATGAAATGAATAATAGCAAAGAACTCTGTAGCTCTTGGAACACAATCAAAGAAACATTATCCACATTATGTAAATTCCAGAAGAGAAAGAATAAGGGTAAAAAATATATTTTAAACAATAGTGGCTGAAAAATCTCCAAAACTGGAGAGAAAAATAGACTCCTAAATCCACGAGAACTCAAAAACCCCAAATAGGTTGAATCTGAACAGGACTACAAGGAGACACATTACATTGTCAAAAGTAAAGGACAGAAATTTGAAAGCAGCAAGAGAAAAGAGAAGTTGCATTTAAGAGAACCTCCATAAGACTATATGTGGATTTCACAAGAGAAATGTTTTAGGCCAGGAAAGAATAAGGGGGTATATTCAAAATATTTGTAGATAAAACTGTCAACCAAGAATTCTATCCTTGGCAAGGCTGTCTTTCAGAAACGAAGAAGAGATAAAGACTGAGGAAAATGGTGTTAACTAAAATTGTAAAAACATAAGGTAGTATAAACCTCATGGATATTGGTGACTATATAAAAATATTTAGATTCTATAATATGCTCATTTGGGTATATAACTTACCTACAATTGTAGTTTAAAATTTATCATAACCACAATAATCTGTTATTAGCTACACAATATAAAATATGTAAACTAACATGAATAATCTAAAATGTGAGGGGAAGTTAAATTCTAAAGTTTAGAAATTCTATTCAGTGAAATCATTATCAGTATAAATAGGGTTTTAAAATTTTAAGATACTTATGTAGACCTCATGAAGACTACAAGGGAAAAACCTATATTACACACATGAATAAACATAAAAAAAGTCAAAGCATACTAAAAGATAAAGATACACACACACACACACACACACACACACCGGTAGAATATAAGTAAGGAATAACTAAACTAGGGAGCACTCAGAAAAAAACAAAACAAAACACAGTAATATAAGTCTTTACCTATTAATAGTATCTTAAACATAGATGGATTAAATTCTCTCATCAAAAGCTTTAAGAATACCTTAAAGGTAAAATGATGAAAAAGAAAAAAACCCTCAAATTCTGCCTGAAAGAGACTCACTTTAGCCTTACAGAAATGCAGAGAGTTAGGAAAGAGGATGGAAAAAGATATTTCAAGAAAATGGTATCAAAAGAAGAGGGAAAAAGCAGTGAAGCTATACTTACATCAGGAAAAAAAGTAGATCTTAAGATAAAACGAGAAGATCATTAAAAATAGTGATGAAGGGGTCAATCTACCAAGAACATAATGGTTGTAAATATTTATATACTCAAAATCACAGAGCACAAATATATAGAGCAAAAAATAACAGAAGTAAAAGGATAAATAAACAGCATTATAAGAGGCGGGGAATTTAGTACCCTACTGTCAATAATGGATAGACAGATCACACAGAGAATCAATAAGGAAACAGGGAATTTGAAAAACACTATAGATAAAGTGGCTCTGTAAGACATATACATAACATTTTATCAGACAACAAGGGAATCACATTTTTCTCAACTGCACATGGAACATTTTATCGGATACACATCTTAGGTTAAAAAATAGTAAAGTATCTTCTCTAACCGCAACGGTAGAATAGTAGAAATACACAACAGGAAGAAAACTGGAACATTAATATGTGCAAGGAAATTAAGCAACACTCTCAACAACAAGTGAACAACAACAACAAAGAAAATAGAGGGAAAATTTAAAACTGCCTTGAGAAAAATGAAAGTGGAAACCCAACACACCAAAACTTATGAAATGCAGTAACTTATGAAATACAGTTCTGGGAGGGAATTTTATAGTAATAAAGGCCTACCAGAAAAAAAAAAGAAAAAGGTATCAACAGAAACAGGAAACTGGAAAATAATATAACAGATTAACCAAAATAAGAGTTGGGTCATTAAAAAGGAAACAAAAATTACAAATCTTTTTACTGAGATCAAGAAAGAAAAAGAGGACTCAAAAAATTATAGATGAAAAGAGACATTTCAACTAATACCAGAGAAATAAAAAGGATCACAAAAGGTCAACTATACATCAACAAATTAGACAAACTATACGAAATGGAAAAATTATTAGAAACATACTAACAATACTGACTCAGAAAGAAATAAGAAATTTGAACAGACCAATTACTAGTAAGCAGGTTGAATAAGTAATCAAAAATCTCCCAATGAAAAAAAGCCTGGAACCAAATGTACCAACAAGTGAAGATTAGCAACATTTAAACAAGAATTAATGGCAAGCCTCCTTTATCTTACAGAAAAATTGAAGAGAAGGAAACCCTTCCAAATGAACTTATTTTATGAGGCCAGCACTATCTGATACCAAAGCCAGGAAAAAAAACAAAAACAAAAACAAAAAACAAAACACTACCAGAAAAGAAAACTATAGGTCAATATACCTGAGGAATATAGATGCAAAAATATCAATTAAATACTAAGCTGTTGAATTAATCAGCATATTAAAAAGATTTATTCTTCATGATCAAGTGGGATTTATCCCTGAGTTTCAAAGATGGTTCAATATATACAAATTAGTCGATGTGATAAATCACATTAATAGATGAAAGGATAAAATCATATCATCTCAATAGATCTAGAAAAAACTTTTGACAAAATTCAGGATCCATTAATGATAAAATCTTCTAACAAGTAGGTATAGAGTGAAAATACCTTAATATAATAAAGGCCATCTATGACAAGCCCATAGCTAACACCATCTTCAGTAATAAAAGGATGAAAACTTTCCCTTTAAGATCAGTAACAAGATAAGGGTGTCACTCTCACCACTCCTACCCGAGTGTTAAACTCCTAACCTGAACAATCAGCCAAGGGGGCAAAAAATAGCATCAGAATTGGAAAGAGAGAAGTAAAATTGTCTCTATTGGCAAATACCATGATGTTATATGTAGAGAGAAAAATCTAAAGTCTTACACCAAAAATACTAGAACAATGAATTCAATAGTTGCCAGATATAAATAAAAACATTTAAAAAAATTTGTTTCTAGGAGAGAGAGAGACAGCGTGAGCAAGGGAGGGTCAGAGAGAGAGGGAGTCATAGACTGAAACAGGCTCCAGGCTCCGAGCTGGCAGTCAGCACAGAGCCCGACACGGGGCTCGAACCCACGAACCGCGAGATCATGACCTAAGCGAAAGTCGGACGCTCAACCGACTAAGCCACCCAGGCGCCCCTCCAGATACAAATTTAACATAGAAAAATTCTAGCAGTGCTATATAGTAACAACCAAGTTTCTGAAACATAAGAAAATGATTCCACTTACAACAGAATTTAAAACAATAAAATGCTTTTGAGCACATTTAGCCAAGGAGGTGAGAGTGCTATACACTGAAAACTATAGACACTGATGAAAGAAATCAAAGACACAAATAATGGAAATGTATTCCATGTTCATGAATTGGAAGAACTAAGATTGTTAATATGCCTGTACTACAAAACGCTATGTATAAATTCAATGCAATCCCTATCATAATTCTAATGGCATTTTTTTGTGTGTGCAGAATTAGAAAAAACCCTAAAATTTATACAGAACCACAAAAGACTTCTAATTATGAAAGAAATCCCAAGAGGGGTGAGAAACAATAACAAATCAGGAAGTATTACACTTTATTTCAAGCTATATTATAAGCTATAGCAATAAAAACAGAATGTTACTGGCATGAAAACAGTAAAACAAACCAGTGGAATAGAATCAAGGGCCCTGAAACAAGCTCAAGCATATATAGTCAACTAATATTTGACAATGAAGCAGAAAAGACGGTCTTTTCAAAAAATACTATTATTAGGTGAATTGTATTTTCAAATGTGAGAGCATGAAACTGGACAACTATCTTCTGTCACTAACAAAATTAACTTGTAAAATACACAAAGAAACTAATAACAAAGTTTTAATTAATAGTAATATTAGTAGGGGCTTTAAAACCCCATTCTTATCAATGGATAGATTATCCAAACAAAATCAAAAAGGAAACAGTGGCTTTGAATGACACATTGGACCAAACGGATCTAACAGATATATTTAGAACCTTTTATACTAAAACAGCAAAATACACATTCTTTTCAAGTGTACATGGAATATTCTCTAGAATAGATCACATATTAGGTCACAAAACCAGTCTCAACAAATTAAAAAAAAATTGAAATCATACCATGCATCTTTTCCTACCACAACACTATTAAACTGGAAATCAACCATAAAAAAATCTGGAAAGAACACAAATAAATGGAAGTTAAATAATTACAAGATATACAAAACTATAGTAATAAAAAAAGTATGGCATTGGCACAAAAGTAGATACCTAAATCAAAAGAACAGAATAGAGAGCCCAGAAATAAACTTATGATTGTAGGATCAATAAATCTTTGACAAAACATACAAGAATATGCAAAGGGGGAAAAGTCTTTCCAACAAATGGTGTTGGGAAAACTGGACACTATGTGCAAAAGAATGGAACTACACCACTTTTTCAAAATGTACACAAAAATAAACTCAAAATGAATTACGCACCTAAATGTTGAGAACTGCAACCATAAAAATCCTAAAAGGGAACACAGGCAGTAATTTTGTTTTTTTTTCTTTAAGAAAATGCTTTTACTTATTTATTTTTTTACAAATAGTTTATTGTCAAGTTGGTTTCCATATAACACCCAGTGCTCATCCCCAC
Organism: Crocuta crocuta; assembly: GCF_008692635.1. Taxonomy (NCBI): domain Eukaryota; kingdom Metazoa; phylum Chordata; class Mammalia; order Carnivora; family Hyaenidae; genus Crocuta; species Crocuta crocuta. The sequence continues at coordinate 5,024,158 of NW_027533395.1, read as the reverse complement.
AAGTGCCCTCCTCCATGCCCATCTCCCCCCTCCCCCTCACACCCATCAGTCCTCAGTTTGTTTCTCAGCATTCAAGATTCTCTCATGGTTTGCCTCTCTCCCTCTCTCCCACCATTTCCCCTCTTCTTCTCCCCCATGGTCCACCGTTAAGTTCCTCCTAATCCTCCTATACGTGCAAACATATGATATTTGTCCTTCTCTGCCTGACTTATTTTGCTCAGCATAACACCCTCCATTCCACCCACATTTCTACAAATGGCCAGATTTCATTCTTTCTCATTGCCATGTACTATTCCATTGTATAGGTGAACCACATCTTGATCCATTTGTCCGTTGATGGACACTTAGGCTCTTTCCATGTTTTGGCTATTGTTCAGAGTGCTGCTATGAACATTGGGGTACNAACCGACTAAGCCACCCAGGTGCCCCTCAAGTCTATTGTTTCTTTAGTGATTTTCTGTCTGGTTGATCTATCCATTGCTATAAGTGGAGTGTTAAAGTCCCCTACTATTAGCACATTCTTATCTATAAGATTGTTTGTTTGTGATTGTTTTAAATATTTATATGCTCCCATATTCGGTGCATAGACGTTTATGATTGTTAGTTCTTCCTGATGGATAGACCCTGTAATTATTATGTAATGCCCTTCTTCATCTCTTGTGATTGTCTTTAATTTAAAGTCCTGTTTGTGTGATATAAGTATAGCTACTCTTGCTTTCTTTTGATTTCCTGTATCATGATATATGTTTCTCCATCCCCTTACATTTAATCTGAAGGTATCTTCCAGTCTAAAATGAGTTTCTTGTAGACAGCATATAGATGGATTTTGTTTTTTTATCCATTCTGCTACCCTATGTCTTTTG
>NW_027533395.1:4947172-5023172 GCF_008692635.1 Crocuta crocuta | reverse complement strand
ACTATGATATGCCGTGCAGAAGATCTATTCAAATTACATCTGAGGGGAGTCCTCTATGCCTCTTGTATTTCAATGTTTACTTCCTTCTCCAGGTTGGGGAAGTTCTCTGCTATAATTTTTTCCAGAAATCCTTCAGCACCTTTCCTTCTCTCTTCCTCTTCTGGGATTCCTGTGATATGGATATTGTTGAGTTTGACCATATCTCTGAGCTCTAGAACTCTTCGTTCATGTTCCTGGATCAGTTTGTCTCTTTTTTTCTCAGTTTCTTCTTTTTCCATAATTGTGTCTTCTAAATCACTTATTCTCCTTTCTGCCTCTTCAATCCATGCATTGGATGCCTCCAATTTATTATGTATCTCATTTATCACATTTTTTAAATTCATCATGCCTATTTTTATGCTCCATGTTGTTTGTAGCCATAGTTTCTTTGATGTCCTCTATGCTTTTTTCAAGCCCAGCTATTAATTTTATGATTATTGTTCTAAAGTCTTGTTCAGTTATAATGCTTATATCTGTTTTGAGCAGTTCATTAGCTGTTAATTCTTCTTGGAATTTCTTTAGAGGAGAGCTCTTTTATTTTGTCATTTCTGTTAGCTTTCTGTCTCTTGTTGGTTTTAAAGACTTGTTATGCTCTCTGTACCTGTGAGCGCTGCTGTACCCAAGAAGACTCTTTGACTGTCCAGGGCCTATCCTTTCAGAGACTTTTTTTTGAATGGTATCTCTTGGTCTCTCTTGTTGTGACCTTGGTTATTTTGTTTTCCTACTCGTAGTGATATTTGGGACTCTCCACCATGTGTACTTTGGCTTGTTTCTTGAGGTAGCCCTGGAGAAGAAAATAGACAAACACACAGGGAGCAGAGGCATACAAACGCACAGACAAATCCAAAGTGCAAACCGAGAGGGAAAATAAAAAAGAGAAAAGACGGAAGAGGAAAGGCGAATAATAGAAAAGTAAAAATACATAAAAAGGTCAAAAAGAAGAAAAGAAAAGGAAAAAACAAAGAAAACCAATGGACAAAGAATGGTTTAAAGCATATAAACGGATTTCCTAGCTACAATTAAATACCTGGGTGTATGCAGTGCTGGTTGAAGAACATAGAGAAAGAGAGAGAAGACAGGGCAAGGGATGAGGCAAAATTGGAAATAGAATGAACAAGCAGAAGGGATAAGAAGCTTTTTTCAAATAGCTAAAGGGTGGAATATGTTTGGATAAGTGAGAGAAGGATACTGGTGTTATCCAGAGAAACTATATAGTCTAATTACTCCTGAGAGAAAGAAGGTAAGGTAGGTAGGTGTAGAATTTACATCTACAGAATGGACTAAATGTGACTGTTTAAGCAAGCTGGTGACCAGAGTTAATCAGTTCAGTTTTCTGGAAAAAAAAAAAAAAAAAGGAGGAGGGCAGCTCTCTAGCAGGGATGGCGTGGTGTGAGTCAGTGTGACAGGTGGGAGTTCTGCTTTGGGGGTTGTGGGGAGGAGAGGGGCGGCGCTCCAGTCCCTTCTTGAACCAAGCGCTGCACCTCGTTTTTTTGGGTGTGTAAACTCCCCCGGCCAGGTGCGCAAAGTGGGTCACGCTCTTTAACCCAGGCCAGGCCTAGTTTACAAATCCCAGTCCCCATGCCCCACTGAAATTGCCATAGACACAACCTCGAGGGTTGTCCCCTCATGGCAATTCCAAGCCTCTTGCCTAGTCCTGGGGATGGAGCGAGAATTGCCACTCTCTTCTCCTTCAGGTAGGGTTGGTGAGCAAGGACAGGGGTTTGTCTGGGGGGCACACCGGGCCCGCTGGAGAGAGGGAAACGAGGTCGCTCTGTGTCTCATCACCCGAAACATGAACTCGCGGGAAAATCTCCCAGTTTTAAGCCCTTCACCATCCCTCTAAGTGTCCAGCCAAGCCAGGAGTGTGGAGGCCCGGTATGCTCGCAGCTCCTCCAGGGGTCCAGCCAGGAGCACAAAGGAGTGGTCGGCGCGCAGCTGCTCCCAGACGAGATGGCACGCAGGGACCTGGCACGGGGGGATTTGGCACACACGGTCCGGTCATTCTGTGCCCCGAGCGGAAGTTTTTCTGTTCCCCAGCGCAGGGACCATGTCTTGAGTAGTTTCGGACTCTCTCTTTCCCCTCTACCTCCCCGCAGAGGGGGATCGCCCCTGTCTCTCTGAGTCTCTGATCCAGGCCCTATTTTATCTTCCCTAGTTCGCACTCACGTTAGAAGGCTTTCTCAGTGGATTCTGCATCCTTTTTCTCTCAATCTCTTGGGTTTTGTAAGGTTTCCTATGGCTTCAGATCTTTTACGTGTGAGATATGGGGGCGAGTGCAATGTATGGAGCTCCCTACTTCTCCGCCATCTTGCCTCTCCTCCCCACAGGCAGTAATTTCTATGACATTGCCTATAGCAACATTTTTCTAGATAAGTCTCCTAAGGTAAGGGAAGCAAAAGTGAAGATAAACTCTTGGGACTACCTCAAAATAAAAAGCTTTTGTACAGCAAAGAAAACCTTCAACAAACTAAAATGTTATCTTTGGAATGGGAGAAGATTTTTGCAAATGATATATCCAATAAGGGTTAGCATCCAAACGATATAAAGAACTTTGCAACTCAACACCAAAAACAAAAGAAAACAAGGAAATAAGTAATCCAATTAAAAAAATTGGTAGAAGATATGAACAGATATTGCTCCAAAGAAGACAGATGGCCAACAGACACATGAAAAGATCCTCAACAACAATTATCATCATGGAAATGCAAAGCAAAATCACAATCATATATTACCTCATACCTGTCAAAATGGCTAAAATCAAAATCACAAGAAACATCAAGTGTTGGAAAGGATGTGGAGAAAAAGGAACCCTTATGCAGTGCTTGTAGGAATGCAAGGTGTTGCAGCCACTGTGGAAAACAGTAGGGAGATTCCTCAAAAAATTAAAAATAGAAATACCATACAATGCAATTATTCCACTACTTGATATTTACCCAAAGAAAAACACTACATTGAAATGCACTCCTGTGTTTATTCCAGCATTATTTACAATAGCCAAATTATGGAAACAGCCCAAGTGAATGGATAAAGATGTGATACATGTATGTATACATATATATTAACATATGTATATATACACATATATAAATGGAATGTATATCACAATCAAAAATAAATTCTTGCCATACGCAACAACATGGATGGATCTAGAGGGTTAGTAGGTAAATGCTGAGCAAAATAAGAGAAAGAAAAATAACATGATCTCATTCATATATGTAATTTAAAAAACAAATGAACAAAGAAAGAAAAAAAGAGACAAACCAAAAAACTAACTCTTAATCACAGAGAACTGATGTTTTCCAGAGGGAAGGTGGGTGAAGTATGGATGAAATAGGTGAGGGGGATTAAGAGTACACATATCATGATAAGCACTAAGTATTGTATGGAACTGTTGAATCATTATACTGTGCATCTGAACTATTATAACACTCTATGTTAACTATACTAGAATTGAAATTTAGAAAATAATGAACTTGAAACAGATTAAAGACTTAAATATAAGACTGGAAATCATCAAGTCTAGAAAACAGGAAAAAATCTCTCTGGCATGTGTCTTGACAAGAACTTTCGGGTATGATACCTAAAGTACAAAAAACAAAATCAAAAGTAAAAATAGAAAAAATCATAAATCTAAGAGGGGAAATCACAACTAACACCAGAGAAATACAAACAATTGTCAGAGAATGCTATGTAAAACTATATGCCAACAAACTGGGCAATCTGGAAGAAATGGACAAATTCCTAGAATGTTATGCAATACCAAAACTGAAACAGTAAGAAAGAAAATTTGAGCAGATGCATAACTAGCAAAGAAATTGAACGAGTAATCAAAAATCTCCCAACAAACAAGAGTCCTAGGTCAGCTGCCTTCACAGTGGAATTCTACCAGATATTTAAAGAATAGTTAATACCTATTTTTCTCACCACTTGGCAATGAGAAAGAATGAACTCATGCCATTTGCAGCAATGTGGATGGAACTGGGAGTTATTGTGCTGAGTGAAATAAGTCAGTAAGAAAATAAGTCATATGCTTTCATTCATATGTGGATCTTGAGAAACTTAACAGAAGACCATGGGGGAAGGGAAGGGGAAAAATAGTTACAGAGAGGGAGGGAGGCAAACCACAAGATATTCTTAAGTACAGAGAACAAACAGGGTGGATGGAGGACTGGGGGAGAAGGGAAAATGGGTGATGGGCACTGAGGAGGGCACTTGTTGGGATGAGAACTGGGTGTTGTATGTAAGCCAATTTGACAATAAATTATGTTTTAAAATTTAAAAAAATACCTATTCTTCTCAAACTGTTCCAACAATACAAATGGAAGGCAAGCTTACAAACTCATTCTACGAAGTCACCATTACCTTNACAAAACAAAAGAAACAAAAAAAAAAAAAAAGGCCCAACAAAAAAAAAAAAAAAAAAAAAAAAGGACAATTACAGGCCAACATCCCTGATAAAACTGGATGCAAAAATTCTCATAAGATACTAACAAATCAAATTCAACAGTACAGTAAAAGAATTATTCACCATGATCATATGGGATTTATTTCTGGGCTGTAGGCCTGGTTCAATATTTGCATATAAATCAATATGATACACATTAATAAAAGAAAGAAAAAGAACCATGTGATTCTCTCAATAAATGCAGAAAAAGCATTTGACAAAATACATCATCTTTTTTGATAAAAGCCCTCAAAGTAGGGATAGAAAGAACATACTTCTACATCATAAAGGTCATATACAAAAGACACACAACTAATGGAGTCCTCAAAGGGGAAAAAAAATATGACCTTTTCCCCTAAGGTCAGGAATATGATAGGGGTGTCCACTTTCACCAGTGTTGCTTAACATGGTACTGGAAGTCCTAGCCTCAACAATCAGACGACAAAAGGAAATAAGAAGTATACAAATTGGTAAGAAAGAATTCAAACTTTCACTCTTTACAGATGACATGATACTCTACCTGGAAAACCTGCAAGACTCCACCAAAAAAAAAAAAATTCTAGAACTGATACATGAATTCAGCAAAGTCACAAGATCTAAAATCATTGTACATTAATTGGTTGCATTTCTATACACCAATAATGAAGCAGCAGAAAGAGAAATAAAGAAATTGATCCCACTTACAATTGCACCAAAAACCATAAGATACATAGGAATAAACCTAACCAGGGAATTAAAAGATCTGTACACTGAAAGCTATAGAAAGATTATGGAAGAAATTGAAGACACAAAGAAATGAAAAACATTCCGTGTTCATGGATTGGAAAAGCCAATGTTAAAGCATCTATACTACCCAAAGCAATCTACACATTCAATGCAATCCCTATCAAATAACACTAGTATCTTTCACAGAGCTAGAACAAACAATCCTAAAGTTTGTATGGAACCAGAAAAGACCCCCCCTCCCATAGCCAACGTAATGTTGAAAAAGAAAAGCAAAGCAGGAGGCATTGAAATTCCAGACTTTAAGCTCTATTACAAATGTAATCAAGACAGTATGGTACTGGCACAAAAACAGACATAAAGATCAATGGGACAGAACAGAAAATCAGAAATGGACCCACAAATGTATGGTCAACTAATCCTAGATAAAGCAGGAAAGAATATCCAATGGAAAAAAGTCTCTTCAGCAAATTGTGCTGGGGAAACCTGACAACAAGATGAAGAAGAATGAACCTAGACCACTTTCTTACACCATACACAAAAGTAAATTCAAAATGGATGAAAGACCTATATGCGAGACAAAAAACCATCAAAATCCTACAGGAAAAAAATAGCAGCAGCAACCTCTTTTACCTCAGCTGTAACAAATTCTTATTAGATATGTCTGGAGGCAAGGAAAACCAAAGGAAAATGAAATATTGGGACCTCATCAAGATACAAATCTTCACGGCTAAGGAAACAATCAACAAAACTAAAAGGCAACCATTGGAATGGGAGAAGATATTTGCACATGATATATTAGATGAAGGGCTAGTATCAAAAATCTATAAAGACTTTATCAAACTCAACACCCAAAAAACAAGTAATCCAGTGAAGAAATGAGAAAAAGACATGAACAGACATTTTTCCAAATAAGACATCCAGATGGCTAACAGACACATGAAAAGATGCTCAACATCACTCATTGTCAGGGAAATACAAATCAAAACCACAATGAGATACCACCTCACACCTGTCAGAATGGCTAAAATTAACGACTCAGGATACAACAGATGTTGGTGAGGATTGGAGAAAGGGAAACACTTTTGCAGTGCTGGTGGGAATGCAAACTGATGCAGCCACTGTGGAAAATAGTATGGAAGTTCCTCAAAAATTTAAAATAGACTACCTTACAACCCAGCAATTGCATTAGCAGGTATTTATCCAAATATTACAAAGATGCTGATTCGAAGGGGCACATGTTCCCCAATGTTTATAGCAGAGCTATCAACAATAGCCACATTATGGAAAGAGCCCAAATGACCATAAAGTGATGAATGGATCAAGAAGATATGATACATACAAACACACACACACACACACACACACACACACACTGGAATATTAGTGATCNCCACAATGAGATACCACCTCACACCTGTCAGAATGGCTAAAATTAACGACTCAGGATACAACAGATGTTGGTGAGGATTGGAGAAAGGGAAACACTTTTGCAGTGCTGGTGGGAATGCAAACTGATGCAGCCACTGTGGAAAATAGTATGGAAGTTCCTCAAAAATTTAAAATAGACTACCTTACAACCCAGCAATTGCATTAGCAGGTATTTATCCAAATATTACAAAGATGCTGATTCGAAGGGGCACATGTTCCCCAATGTTTATAGCAGAGCTATCAACAATAGCCACATTATGGAAAGAGCCCAAATGACCATAAAGTGATGAATGGATCAAGAAGATATGATACATACAAACACACACACACACACACACACACACACACACTGGAATATTAGTGATCAAAAGAATGAAATCTTGCCATTTGCAACAACATGGATTGAACTAGTATGTATTATGCTAAGTGAAATAAGTTAGTCAGAGAAGGACAAATATCATATGATTTCACTCATACATGGAATTTAAGAAACACAACCGATGAACATAGAGGAAGGGAAGGAAAAATAAGATAAAAGCAGAGGGGCAAACCATCAGAGACTCAAATACAGAGAAGAAACTGAGGATTGGTGGAGGGGAGGTGGGTGGGGGATGGGCTAAATGGGTGATAGACATTAAGGAGGGCACTTGTAGGGATGAGCACTGAGCATTACACGGAAATGTTGAATCACTGGTTTCTACTCCTGAAACAATTATTACAATGTATATTAACTAACTTGAATTTAATTAAAAAATTGGCAAACCTTATATCTAATATGGAAATAATATACAAAATATTCAAAGAACCCATACAACACGTTAACAATCTATTTTTGAATACATGATAGAAGGAAGGCAAAAGGAAGAGAAGTATCTAAATTTGTACCCATTTTTCACCTTTTTATCTTTTCTCTACACATCCAAATAGTCTCTACTTTTAATCACCCATTATAATGCTAAATAAGAATCTTTCTGATATGTATATTCAGTGGCAACTTCTTTCTTCTCCAAACTTCAGTGGCACTTTGAATTAGTGCCAACATAGCATGTTATTGCTGACACTTTCTGTAATGATTTTATTTATTGAGCACATGCTGTGTGTCAGACTATACTAAGGTTATAAATGGTAAAATAGACTCAGTGTGTATAAGACAAAACTCCAAGAGTTCACACTACTAAATTAGCCTTAGGAGAAATGTTCAAGAGACTTCTATAAGATTTTAAAAAGACAATAATACAAAACATACAAAAGTGAAAATCTCACTGTAAGAGGTAAATAAAAAAAGGTAGTGGACTAACCACTTACCAAGCAAGCATGAACGGTAAAAGACTAGTAAGATTAATTAAATATCATAATAATGAAGAGATACACAAAATGTAAAATGTATCATCAAAAGTATAGAAAGGGAGAGTAGCAAAAATACAATGCTTTGGAATGCATTCAAGATTAACTCAACCTAAAAGAGACTCATACAGATGTTATTTGCGAAGTTCACAGTAACCACAAAAGAATATACTAAAAATGGATATACAAAACTAAAAGAGAAACGAATCTTACTAAACAAAACAATCAAAACACAGGGAAGATGGAAAAAACAGAAGAAAGGAGCAGAAGGGAACTATAAAAATAACCAGGAAACAATGAACAAAATAGCAATAACTACATACCTATCAATAATTGCTTTAAGTATAAATGGACTAAAGGCTCCAAACAAAAGATAGGGTGGCTTAATGAATAAAAAACAAGAACCTTCAATATGTTGCCTGTAAGAGACTCACTTCCAACCTGAAAATATTCACAGACTGGAAGTGAAAGAATAGATAAAGATGTTTCATGTAAATAAAAACCAAAAGAAATATGGGGTAGCCATACTTATATCAGACCAAATAGACTTTACAATAAAAACTGCAATAAGAAGCAATGACGGGCATTAGAGAATGATAAAGCATGTTAATCCAAAGAGAACGTAACATTTATAAATATTATGCACCCAAACACATAAGCACCTAATTTATAAAAAGCAATTATTAACAGACCTAAAGGGAGAATGTGACAGTAATACAATCATAGTAGGGAATTTTAATACCCCACTTATATCAATGAATATGTCAGGACATATTTATAGCACATTGAGGCAGATGAGCTTAAGAGATATGTACAGAATATTTTATCCAAGAGCAGAACACACATTCTTCTAAAGTGTGCATTGAAAATTTTCCAGGATACATCATATGTTAGGACCCCAAACATGCAAATGTATGAATCATCTAGTCTTATAGTTATTTGATGGCAGCAAGACAGTCTCTTCCATAATTGTTGATGGGAAAACTATTTTACACCATTACTCTATTTTGAGTAAATTGCATGATGGCTAGAGTTAATATGTATTTCATGTTATGGAACTTTGTATGGTGATGGAGAAAAAAACTAGATTTATTGTGGTGATCATCTCACAGTGTATACAAATAACATTATGTTGTATACCTGAAACTATGTCCATTGTACTTTAATAATAAAAGAACCAATGGGAAAACATATCTTAATCACATTTGTATTGAGATATCAAGAATGAATAAATGCAAGCATTTCCTTTAATTGATACTGAATTTGTTCAAAGACTTTATATGCATTGTGTGGGCTTTAATTTTTTTTTTTGGTCCCCTATATCTACCATTTCTGCTTTTCACATGGTAAATAGGTATTTTTTGAATAAAGGCATCTATCTATTGCCCCGGTGCATATCCTACCACTCTATAGACAACCATTTTGGAAGAGCACCACGAGGTATGGCCCCAAATGAGAATAACCTGCCAGCCCATGCAAATTAAGAGGTTCTGCTTACTAAGACAACAGCACCTGTTTCTAATTAACCTCGGCATATTTTTTGTAGTTGGTGGGGTTGACAGTGACCCATGCTGTGTTCCAGCAAATCCTATCATTTTAGCTGACACTACTGAGGAGGGATACAATAGTGTTGGTGTCACCTTAAATCATCAGCCCAAAGGATTCTTTCTCATGGAAACTAGAGAGGCTGGTGTTTCAGTGCCTAAGACACACAACCAAGCATGTTCTTGTCAGTGAAATAAAATGTTGTCACAAAGTAGTGTGTTCATGCTGCTCCCTTAATGCCACAGTCTTGATTTTTACGGATCCCATAGCAGTATTGTTTTCTCACATATAAGGGAGTTGATGCAGATATAATCACTCAAGTTCTTAAATGTCATTACTTGACATCCATTGATGAGAAATGATTCATTTGAGATACTGCCATCCAAGGCAGGAGACTCTGCCACGCAAGTGTCTAAATCCAAAAAGGGAAACCAAACAATTTTTCACTTGAAATATACCCTTGTATCAATCAGTAATGGCTGTTTTGAGTGTGCTTTGGAGAAGGATTTTAAGTCTGCACCAGGCTTCTCAGATAAAATGAGGATCTTTAACTCTCTTAGATTTCAACCACTTCCCACACACAGCCATGTTTTTTCTTAATCTAGACCATCATTTTTCCACTCTTCCAGTTTTTTTCACTATCTCATTGGAATATCTCAATTCTCACTTTACTTAATTCCACACTCAGCATAGACTGAAAAGTACTGACCCAAACTATTTTCTTACTGTCACTTCCCTTTCCATTGTATGCTCCCATCACTCCTGTTCCCCGAAGCTGCACCCCTCCCCGACATACAACACATACTCTCTTTCTGGCTTAACTGTAGTCTCCTGTGGATCCCTTATCTAAGGTGAGTATAGATTCTCCTGACCCCCTGCAAAGGTTAAAATAGGACTTTAGATCAGTTATGACAGGAAACCTATATAAAGCTTCTATGATGTATAAGGCAACATTTTATACTCTTCCTGAAAAATATCTAAATAAAGCGGTATCAGTGTTCAGAAACCATGACTACTGAATGTTCAAATGAAAAGCCTTACAGTGTTTAGTAATTATAGTACTAATGAGTCAATACGATGTGAATTCTACTCATATTCTATCTTAATAAAGAAAATCTTTCTGGGGGTGGTATATCATTATGTGAAATTTCAAGAGACAAGGCTTAAGTAGAATTTCCTAGGTTGGAAACTTTCCTAGAACATTTGGATCTGTGTACCTAAACTATTCTAATTCAGGTTACTCAGGACAAAACCATAAGTAGTGTGTATTTCTAATTAGCTACTGCCTTGGATTTAATGTGTGCTGTGATTTTATTTCCAGAGGGTTGGAACTTTCCATTTGATGGTGTGGGGGGTGGGGGAGAGGGAGAGAGAGAGAGAGAGAGAGACGTAGCTAGAAATGTATGCTGACCCAAGAAAAATTTATTAATCAGTTGTATTGGTTCTATCTTTTATTGGTAAAGAAATTTGCTTTAAATAAGAAACTGTCATAATTTTCCAGTAGTTTCCTTTCAGATGTTGGCTAATTCAATATCATTCAACTTACTAGAACTTTTATGTGATTTTATACAAACACCTTAGAATTAAAATGACTCATTTTTTAAAATATCACTATATTAAGGATATTGGATAAATCCTCTAGTTTTATCACTTTTCATTTTATCTACTCATGGAATTTAATTTCATGATTTTCTTTCAACTTAGAGGTAAATAAACATTTTAACTAGTTGTTTGGTGTTTCAAAGTTATATTTTAACGAGACACATGCATATGTAGAATCATTCTAACCTGGGATACAGAGATTAAAGAGTTTGGCTGACTTTTTAAAAAAATATTTTTATTTTATTTCTAGGAGAGAGAGAGAGAGAGACAGAGTGAGCAGGGGAGGGTCAGAGAGAGAGGGAGTCACAGACTGAAACAGGCTCCAGGCTCTGAGCTGGCTGTCAGCACAGAGCCCGACGCGGGGCTCGAACCCACGAACCATGAGATCATGACCTAAGCAAAAGTCGGACCCTTAACCGACTAAGCCACCCAGGCGCCCCTTTGGCTGACTTTTTAAAGGATGAAAGAGCATTCAGAAGGAGAGTACTGATCAGGACACATTATCAGTTAGTCCATATTATCAAATCTGGAAGATACTGAAAACAACAAAATTATGAAATGGAGTGGTATTAAAGAACTCATAGAAATTGTCCCATGACTTTCAATTAGAAAATTTAACTCTTTAATAAGGACAAAATGAAAGATGGGAATTTGACCAGATTCTGCTATACAAATAGTTCTATCCATGCCTCCTAATGAAATTTTGGCCATGATATTCTCATTAGGCCAGTCTCAAGTTAAATTGCTAGTTCATTGTCAGAACTCTGAAAATCTTGATTTGAGATTGGAATACTTTACTATTTGCCATTCCTTGATCTGAATTTCACCAAGTTTCAGGCATTATGCTGTGAAAACATCTACCAGGAATGTTAAGTAACAAAATTTACCTCATTTCATCATTTTATGAAAGAGTTAAGAATCAGAACAGCATGTAAATACAAAATGTTGGAGATTTTCAGTGTAAACGCTCAATAGAAGTGCAAATAGCTGCCTGCTAAAAATAGCTTAGGTGGTTGTCAGTAATTTCTGTTCAAGTTTAATCTACCTCCATCACTAAAAGAATTAGATTTTACATTTATAAAGCACCTTTTATTTACACATATTGAAAATTTCCACAACCTCCATTTTCTCAAACTCTTAGTGCTTTATTTTTCACAAATGGAGGAACTGGGGGAGGTTAATTGGCTTTTCACTGCAGTGAAGGGTGAGTCAGTGACAGAGCCAGAAATAGACACCAAGGCTTCATCTCTCCTCCTGGTTCTCATCATGAGAAAGAGCTTTCTGCTTTTAAATACATTTAATGACATGGTTCCTGGAAGTGTTAATTAGGAAAGTTTTTAAAACCCACCTGGTTTCAGAGCTAGATAGAAATTTCCAAAGTTATTATTTTTTGATTAAAAAAATGTTTGATGGCCTTGTGTCAGTTTTGTGAGACTTGGGAACTTCGTAGTAGACCTTGGGCAATTTAAAAATACTACTAAATGTTGGGTATAGTTACTTCCACATACGCTTGTTAAGCATGTTCAACCTTATTCTCTTGAGGGAGTTATAAAAGTTGTGTTTTCAACTTCTATACCAGACAAGGCCACATTTATTTCATTGGGATCATGTACCCATACACATGTAAAATGGAGGAAAAAAACAGTACAAAAAAGATATGATCAGGATTGGCCTCATCTGTCATCATTTCAAATTTGAAATACAATGGGTTTATAGCCCATTGACCTGATAGACATCTCAGATGAGTGGCTGCCAATAATTAATAATAATAATAAATGCCTTAGCCTTTATTAAATGCGTGTATGAAGAAAGTAATGTTTTTCAACTCTACTAGATAGTAGAACATACTTACAGAACGGGTTTGCTTGTGGTGTTCATTTTTTAAAATTTATGTATTTATTTTGAGAGAGTGCAAGCAGGGGAAGGGAAAAGACAGAGAATCTCAAGCAGTCTCTGCACAGTCAGGTGTCCCTGTGCTGTCCATTTTTAAGAGAGAAATAAATTGACCATGTTTAAGCTAGCAGCCATGACAGAGAGAAGACCTTTGAAAATTATGAATATTGATTAAAAGAGAAATCTTTAACTTAGAGAAGAAAAGATTTGTGAAAGTATTGAATAATATTTTGGATATTATATGGAAAGGGCATTAGGCTCACCCCATATGGCGTCTGGAAACAGAACCAAAAAGGATGGGTGGAAGCTATAGAAGTGCAAAATTTTAACTCCAGAAAAGAAAGACATTTCTAATAGAGACGTCCGAAAATAGGATGGCTCCAAACATTTCTGGGGGTGAATAAGCCTACACACTCTGTTGTTGAGGGGATTCATACACCAGAAGAATTGTTGATTTAGTTGGAATTTAAGGTCCTTACAAGCACAGAGGGTCCATTACTCTTATTGACAGGTTGTGTAGTGAAGCATTAATTTCTATGAGGAATTCAGAACAAAGACAGGGAGAAGCCACTGTGAAGAGATTAGAAGGGCAGAAACTAAAAGGGAAGTTAGAATTTTCATGGATAAAAAGGAAAACTGAGGCCATTTTAAGGATCACCAAGAGAGAAATGAGGAAAAAGTAGCCTGTTCTCATAAGAAATTGTCAAAACAATAGCCTTGATAGAGTTGAATATACATACATATTCAAACTGGTAAGAAAGAAGACGTAAATGCCAAGACTATGTTCTGACTTAGTTTGAAAAGTAATATGTTGTGAAGGACAATGAACACAGACCTTGGAACCAGAAAGATTCAGATTCATGTCATGATTAAATCATCTCCATCTCTGAAGCAGTCACATGCATAGAAATCAAACAGTGGTTACCAGGGGATAAGGGAAGGGAGGATAAAGGACTTGTTTAACTGGCATAGAGTTTCACGTGTATAAAAAAATATTGTTTCACAACAATGTGAAATAATTAACTCTACTTAACTATACATTTAATGTGTTTAAGATTGTAAATGTTATGTGATTTTTTCACATAATAAAAAATACCAAAATAAAAAGCCTCTGAAATCTGTGTGTAAGCTCTCTGAATACCAAGTTTCCCCTCAGTAACAATTCTGCATACTTGTTGGGAGTCTTGCCTGAGTCCTATTAAATGGCTATATGGAGTAGCACATGAATGAAAACAGCAAAAATGTTTTCATATTTTCCCCATTTTCTCTCTCTTTATAACCTGTTGTGTTTTCTCCAGAAAAATATTGGAAATGGTTACATGAAATTACCTTTTCTATGCACGATGGTGGTAAATTTTAAAGTTACTTTCTATGACAAAAATTGCTCTTGGAAATTCTTCTAATTTTGAGAATACTGAACACACTTTTCTAAAATTAAAAAACTATTTTAACGTTTATTTATTACTGAGAAACACAGAGAGACAGAGTATGAGCAGTGGGGGGGACAGAGAGAAGGAGAGACACAGACTCTGAAGCAGGCTCCATGTTCTGAGCTGTCAGCACAGACCCGGATGTGGGGCTCAAACCCACAAACTGTGAGATGAGATCAAGACCTGAGCTGAGGTTGGAAGCTTAACAGACTGAGCAACCCAGGTGCCCCATCTAAATAAATATATATAGTTATTTCCTTCTCTAACATTTAACATGTTGTTATTTTGAATATCTTTCAGAATAGTTGTCTTATATGTAACAGCCACGTTGCATGGAAACTGGAAAATTGGTCTTCAAATGTAGACTTTTATTCAGCTCACAATGAGAGAACAAGACGACTAAGACTGAGACAGGGGTGGATTTACATGCTGAAGTATATGTTTACTACAAGTCAGTGGTTCTCAAATTCTTGTGTATCAGAACCATCTGGAGGGCTTAAAGCCCAGATTGCTGGGCCTTAGTCCCAGAGTTTCTGACCCAGTATGGATAAGGTGGGTCCTGAGAATGCATTTCTAACGCATCCCAAGTGGTTGCTGATCCTGCTGGTCAGCATATCACACTTAGCACTCAATCACTACTCCACTCCTACTGGTGAAACAGAATTACCTCCCAAACTGTTAAAATCTCTCAGTCCCATCCATGAAATTGTTTGTGTGAGGTAAGTGGGTTTAGAAGACCCATTAGATCTAACTCCTAACCAAGTAAATTTCTAAAAGTGAGGGGGGAAAGACAACAAAACACACATCCAACAAACACTTCTTTGATGAATAGAGTTTCTCGGCCACTTGCAAGAAAACCCACCAATTCCACATTCCACTCCCAGTCAGTGATAAATTATCTGGTGACAATTGGTCTCCTTTTGGTTTAACTCACCATTAAGCTTCAGGCAGGACCAGCTCTGACACTATTCACTGGCAGATGTGGCCTTGGTACTGGGACTGAGCCAGTGACTCTCTACCTCGACTAAAATGTTGAGATTCTATAATAGGCTAAGGATCATTCTCCAACATTAAGCCCTTTTTAATTTCATAATGTATATGGGTTTAAAAGATATCAGCTTCCTTTAATGACCACACTATATAGGCTTCCGGGCTTCCCCTACAGTGAGCTATGAGGATAAAAGAAAAAGTCGCCCCTCATCTCTGTAAGCAAGAGATCAAAAATTGAAACCACATGTGACAAGCCTGATTTATCTGTGCCAATATGCACTTTTTTTGAATACTGTATCCATTTTTCTAACTACATTATTCAATTTGCATCCATAAAATTCAGTTAAAGCTCTTGTTTTAAATTGCTTTTAGTAGATACTGCCCCAAATTGTTTATTCAGTTCTGTTTGATTCAAAGCTTTGCCTTTCCTTTCAGGTCTCTCCATTTCTCTGTCCATTATGCATACTCTCCCTAAGAGAATCTTCCCCTGGGAGAGATATTATCATGTCTCTTGTAATGGTGTGGTTAAGGTTATGTCAATAGGATACTTGCATGGTAGGATTAACTACTCTTTTGTAGGATTTGCTGAAATCAAAGTAATTATTCCAGTTACAGTGGTATCATGGTGAATCTACTCTGAGCAGAAATTGAGAATATTTAAACTCACTGGTGGAGTAAACTCAGCCTAGACAAGTAATGGAAAAAAATATTTTACCTTAAAGTATAGTTAATTATACTCCAAAAAATATCAGATAATGGAAGAGAATTCCCTTCTAGATTTGCAGAAAAATAGATGGTATTTTTTGCATTTCATATTTGTGCATTAAAAAGAGCAATAAGTAATTTCAATAGATTCAGGATGACAAATTAAGGAGCAGGGGAAGACAGTTAGAGAGAGAACAGGAGGAAACACTTTTTAAGGCTTTCAGGAGGAAAGACCCTAAATTAAGGTATCCTGAAATTTTTGTTGTGTACATTAAGGATACCTCCAGCTTGAGGAAAATATATTGAGGAGAGGCATGTCTTAACTTCAAGTTTGCAGCACTATCATTGCTTTCTGAATTACGCTATGAGACACAACTCCTTGTGAGGAAGATGCCAATAGTAGGAGGCTTATTATACTATTTTTGTACCCAAAGAATATCGAATAATCCTGTTAACATCAAGCACCTAAGAGAAGACTTTACTGATGTAATATGTGCTTAAGATTACATACACACACGCGCATCTTAAGTCTTGATTCTACTGAATAAGAGGAAATATAGAGTAACTGTTTCCAGGGTTGATGCAGTTGGTAGTGATAATAAAATCCAGGCAAGGCACGGTGAGAGTGTCTATATCTCAATAAGGGAAAATGTATTAAGTTGTCAAGAATTCAGTTTTGACAGCTTATGTTCCCACAATAAAAGTTGTCTATCAGAGAATCGAAGAAACTCAAGTTGGTATAAAAGTCTACAATGAGGTCCTTTGAGGTCTAACTATTTCCATATAGTTTCCTTATTTTAACATGAATATTTGGGTTTTTCCGTTTTGGGGCAAAAATAAAATAGAGACCTCAAAGTAGAATCCTTGTTCTTTAGATTGTTTCATACAAATTAATTCTGCAGGTGTGATAAGCCCATTTCAAGCCAAACCCTTCTGAAGTGTCAGTACTGATAAAGACACAATGCTAGGCACTGTATTGAACACCTGGGATTATATTAAATCCTTGTTTTCATTGAGCACACAATCCAGTAGGAAAGTGAGGTACAATGCAGGCTCTTTACAGTGATTAGTGTTATGCAAGATAATTAATTTGGAGTTCTGTCAAGGGTGCTAGGCAATTATAGGAAAAGAAAGATGGAATATAACTAAGAAGCATTCAAGCAAATGTCCCTGAAAGGTTTGGTATTTGAGCCTGACCTTAAATGATAGATAGCTTATTGCTATAGTCTCTGACTTCACTGGGATGCCATATATCATATCTTGGCATGTCAAAGGCAGAGAAGAAGGAGAGCCCGATTTGCATGTAGGGGTGAATAGTCCATTGTGATGGGAACGTGTATGATAGAGTATAGCTGGAGATGCACTTGAAAAACATAGGATGGGTGACTACAATCATAGTTTAATTTAATTTTGTGACTACCTTATGAATCGCTAGCATAGGCATCATTATCCCTATTTTACCTTATAATAAGGCAGAAAATTTTAAATTTTAGACATAACTCTTCTGTGGGAGTTGATTAAATGGTAGTTATGTCTGTGTTCTTTGAGGCTGAAGTCAGCATGGCTAACAGTAAGGGGAGATGAACATCAAGTGGGGAATTCCAGACCCAAATATCAATCTAGGAAGACTATCAACTCACCCAATCTCAGTGATGGTGATGAGCTCTAGGAGAAACCAGCACCCTTCATCACAGGTGTGAACACACCAGCCCCAGGATTCAGATAAGGTGAGAAAGAAATCTGGTTGTAGCTGGAGGAAGTGTGACTCAATTTCTCTCTCTCACACTACAAGGAGGGCCAGCAGAGTCAGTGACCACATGTATGAGTTGCAACAACACCTGCCATGCTGTGGCCTACAGAGAATAAAACAGCTTCTCCTTCATTTCTGCCTTCTAGATCTCATATAATTTCTTTGTGGCTAACACTAATTCAGAGCCACATAGGGAAGAGAATTCTGGAAAATTAATCTCAGTTTAGCTAAGCTTACTTGTACAAAGCTACCAAAGTTGTAGAGATTCTGGATATTAATAAAGTGGGACTTAAACTACATATTCTGTCTCCTGGGGCTTGAGAGACATTCAGTTTCTTCAACTGACTTACTGTGTTCTTTCTGACTCTTATGTTGTGCAGCAGCCAAGTTTTGGAAGGTTTTTTACTTATCCCTCTTGTGTCTCCTTTCCTTCTAGTATCTCTCCAGCTAAGATTTAGTCTGCCATACCAGCAATGAACTCTGCCCTTTGACATCTCAGGCCAGTTAGGGTGCTTATTTCTGCTACCTCAAGCCACCTACAATCTGAGATATTTCCTCAAAAAAGCACCAATAGGCAATACTCACCAGGTATAATTCCTGTCTTCAAAGGTAGTATTGCAGACTAAATACTTATGTTTCCCCCAAATTCTTATGTTGAAGTCCTAACTCTCAGCATGATGACATGTAGAGGTGGATCTCTAGGGAGTTAATCAGTTTTAGATGGGGTCATAGGATAGTGCCCCCATGATGGGGTTAGTGTCCTTTTAAGAAAAGAGAGAAAGCCTGGAAATTGTTCTCTCTGAACACACAAAAAGAGGTCATGTGAGATAGCATCCACTTAAAAGCCAAGAGAAGAGGCCTCAGAATGAAATTACTTTACCTGCACCTTGATATAGGACTTCCCAGCCTCCAAAACTGTGAGAAATAAACACTACTGCTTAAGCAACCTAATCTGTGATTTTTTGTTATGGCAGTCCAAGTAAACTAAGACAGGGTTTGGTACCAAGAAGTGGGATGTTACTGTAATAAATATCTAAAATTGTGGAAACAGCTTTGGATCTAAATAAGGAGTAGAGGCTGAAAGAGTTTTGGGGTACATGCTAGATATATGGACAGTAAGGGCAATCCTGGTGTTAGCTCAGATGGAAATGAGGAACACATTATTGGAAACTGAAGGAAAGATAACCCTTATTATAAAGCGGCAAAGAAGTTGGCTAAACTGTATTATTTTGTTTTATGAGAAGTAGAACTTAAAAGTGATGAAAATGGGTATTTGGTGGAAGAGGTTTCTGAGAACAGTGGTTGAAGGAGAGACTTGATTCCTCTCGAATTCCTATAGTAAAAATACAAGGAGAGAGAGAGAGAAATGGAAGAAAAACATTTGGAGCAAAAGGGAACCAGATCTTAAGGATTTGGAAAATCCTCAACCTGCTCATATGGCAAAACAAATAAGAAACAATGTTCGGAAGAGAATTTCAAAGGTGTGGCTGGAGTACCATAGCATAAGAGTTTTAGGGTGTAGTTCAGGGACTTAATAAGCAATTTCAGTAGAAGTCAGGGAGATAGATGGGATCATGTTAGCAGAAGCATGGAGGCCTGGCAGAGGGTCACAAGGGCTTAAAGAATGGGCCTGTCCTGCAAAGCCATCCAGGTAATACTCCCACTCCAGTAGGCCTGTAAGGCAGAACATTGGACCAAAGAGGATTATTCTCTTTTTGTTTGTTTATTTTGAGAGAGAGACTAGGGAAGGGGCAGAGGGAGAGGGAGAGAGAAAAGAATCCTAAGCAGGCTCTGCAATGTCAGCGCAGAGCCTGACATGGGGCTTGAACCCACAAACTGTGAGATCATGACCAGAGCCAAAATCAAGAGTTAGATGCTTAAATGACTGAGCCACCCAGGCACCACCCCCCTGAGAGAATTATTCTTGAAACTTAAGATCCAATGGAATTTACCTTGCCAAGTGTTGGACTTATTGAAGACTTCTCACCTCTTCTTTCTTGTTTTTCTTTTACAGAATGGTAATTTCCATCCTATGCCTGTCCCACCTTAAATGTATAATGTTAAAGGCATTCATTCTATGATATTTTGTTATGGCTATTTGACTATTTTAGTCCGAATAGACTAAGGTAGTCTCCACTCCATTTTCCGCCTTCAAACAGTGTGCTGTGATTTTGTATTAGATTATATAATTATATATAAAATTTTCTGTGGGAGACTTAGTGTAATTAAGATATTCCACCATTGTCAGAAATCAGTGACATGTTTGATAGCAAAATATTGTTAAAAATTGTGTCTCAAAAGTGTTCAGTATATAATGCCTTTAAAAAAACTTTCAAATAAACTTCATATATGCAAAGAGACAAAGATCTAGAGGGCTTTTCAGTAAAATATCAAGTGGTTGTATTACAGTGTGAATTTATGGGTATTTTTTTTCTATTTGCCTATATTTTCTGTTTCTTTACACTGATCATGAAATATTGTGTAGTTTTTAATATATAGAAAAATGGAAGAAAGATAGTATAATGTTTATGTATCAGTGAATATTTGGAACATATCTGCCTTGATTTAAGACAACCCAAAAACAAATTAAGAATTTTGTTCTTATTGCTAATTTATATGCACTCAGTCATCTCATTCACCATTGAAAGTTAATAATTAAATCTAAAGTCATCAATTCTGACAGTACTCACTAGATATTAGTGTTAGAATCAGCCTGAATGTTTTATTTTGTCATCATGAAAACATGTATTTACATATTAAATAATCTTTCTCAAATTAGTTTACTACAGAAGTGTTGGGTGGTGTTGTTTTTTTTTTTGAACTTCGAATATCTTATTTTATTTTTTAAATATAATTTTGTCAAGTTAGCTAACAGTGTATACAGTGTGCTCTAGGCTTCAGGAATAGATTTCCATGATTCATCGCTTACATACAGCACTCAGTGTTCATCCCAACAAGTGCCCTGCTCAATGCCCATCACCCATTCTCCCTCTCCCTCACTGCACCCTCCATCAACCCTCAGTTGGTTCTCTGTATTTAAGAGTCTCTTATGGTCTGCCTCCTTCTCATTTTCTTCTTAAAAACTAGAATTCCCATTTTTTAGATAGTCAAATAATTTGCTTTCTTCTCTTCCCTGTTTCCTTTCCCTTCCTCTCTTTTCCTCTTTCGTGCCTCTCATCTCTCTCCACCTCTTTCCTTCCTCACAATATTTGCCAAGTTTATACTCCATGCCAAATACTGTGCTGGGCTCTGGAGACCCAGAGTTGAATAAACTCTCATCTCCTAGGAAACCTATCAGGGAAGTTGTACACGTGCATGTGCTATTACAATGTGATGTAACAATATCTGAGACACAAGTATGCACAGGGGGCTGAGGAAAGCAGGCTAGAGACCCTGAGAGTATCTAGAAAATCTGGAGAGCAAAGGCTTTCTGCTTTTAAATGACTTTCTTAAGAAAAGACACAAAAACCACATTCAGGTAGTGCATTTCCATTCTCTTCCTTACAGATTTATATTTAAATAATGATTTTTCATTTTAAGTTCTGTTTTAGCAGGCAGAGCAAAAGAGAGATGTTTTATATCAAGTGATAAATCAAGAGATTGTTTTTACACCAATCATAATTTATGTTTCGGAGCTTTTTCCTGTCTACTTTGAAAAGTACCAAAAGAATTTAAATACTGAAAGGCTTGGTTCAGTCATGATTAGGCCAATAGTGGCAAAATCACATTTCCCTTACAGTCTTGATCTCCTACGTAGAAGCTGAGAAAAATTGGGAGCTTCTGGCTAATGGGAGATTTGTTAGTATCAAAACAACTTCAGTATTAGCATTTGGACAGAACCTCATTTACAGAGACATAAAAATAAAGTTTTTCCACAGTAATTTTAAATGCCTTATGGTGAAGTTGATTGATCTCCTACATTAGTCAGAAAAAAACCTAAAATCCCCCAAGGAAACACTTAACATGAATACAAAAACAAGGAAAATTAATACACCATGTCTGTGGGTCCTGCATATTTTAGTTCTTTCATAGTTCATGTAATGATCATTGGGAATATAGTGCCTTCATGCATATTTGAAATAAAACTCCCCTCTGACTTCCCTGGGTAAAGTGTACATGATAACAAATGCATTTAGCCTTCAAATGAACTCAACATATCAGAAGTGATAGGTGCTTTACAATCAGTGATGGGCACAAGTCAGAAATTTGGGCAGGGGGTGGGTAGATACAAGTCGGAATATTTTATCTGAAGCTATTTGATTCAGCATTATGGGGTTGATAGTCTCACAGGAACAGAAATTAGCACATGCAGCAGCATTGCAACAATACAGAAGTTAACATTTGTTGGGCAAATGAATTTTTGGTGTCAAACATAAAAGTAGGGCTTCTCCCCCTCCCCCGTGACCCACTGTAGAGACCCATGAGGAACTATACATTTGAAATACTGTGAATTTTGAAAAGTGGATGTCAAAGATTAATTACTTCTAAGAGAACAGCACAGAGCATTTGTATGATTCATGCTGACAGAGAGGATATTATCTCCTGTAATTTGAAAGGGGAAAAATGGCATTTCTTTGCATATAGTCACGAGAAAAATCTTGAAAAATAAAGTTATCATTTAATTTGATACATGATTTTTAAAGATATTTATCTTTAGGATGAAGAAAGTGAGAGAGAGATGTCATCTTACCCCCACAAGTATTCTTTAACATATGAAAAGTTAAACCAATTTAGGTTTTATTCATGAAATGTATAAATTCAGTAAATACTAGCCTCTCTTTAATACTACCTTCCATACTCCAACCGTCTCAAAATGAAAAGCGGTCAGTCTCATTCCGACAAATTTCTGGAACAGAAAAGGTTACATTCTCACAGCCCCTGAGGGCTAATTTACATTGTTACTATAAATTAGCCAAAATAAGGAAGCGCACAGGATATTAAAGAAGTCTTCAAGTTCAATCCCAGTCAAGAAAATTTATTCTCATGGTATTCCTTACCACAGTATTGGTTATTTTCCAGGTATGAGGGAAAGTTGACCATGAGGCCACCAAGCTCCTTGTCTTGGTTCATCCCTAGTATTTATTGTTACATCATGATCTAGCTTTTCAGGGATTTCTAGAGATCTAAGGCTGCAGTAGCTCATATAGGAAACAGTTACCCTGCAAGATGCAGGAGGAGGGCAGGAGATTCCTGCAACCCACAGTGTGGCATTGACTAACTAGGCAGTTCATTCAGAAAATGTACGCCATTTTGAAGGTTCCTCAGACCCAGGCAAGTGAGAAGAATAGGAGAAAAAAAATGGAGGTAAGGAAAGCAATCAGTCTTCGCTTTGGTACTGCTCAGGAATGATATCTGGAGGGCTTGTGAGGACACGCACGGAAGAAAAACTAGAGCAGAGAAGAAACATGCAGAGTGATTAAGAGCTGAGACTTCGGGGGGCACCTGGGTGGCTTAGTCGGTTAAGCGTCCGACTTTCGCTCGGGTCATGATCTCGCGGTTCGTGGGTTCGAGCCCCGCATCGGGCTCTGTGCTGACTGCCAGCTCAGAGCCTGGAGCCTGTTTCGGTCTGTGACCCCCTATCTCTCTGACCCTCCCCTGCTCACGCTGTCTCTCTCTCTCTCCTAGAAAAAAATAAAACATTAAAAAAAAAAAAAAAAGCTGAGACTTCGGAAGAATGCAGCCTGAGCTTCAACTGCCTACTTCAGCTCACTACTCATGTGGTTTGGGCACGTCCCATAACCCTTTTAAGTTCCAGGATTTTATTCTCCATTTATGTACTTGGCACATTTATAGTATCTTTTTCATATGATTATTGTGAGGTTTAAAGTAAAATAACAATCGTAATAATAAAACTACATTACAGTACTTAATAATCAAGTATTTAACATGGTTATCACAGTCCTCGGCAAATCTTATGATCTTTAATGCCATTATTTTTATTAGGGTGCTACTTTGATTCTCTCAGCTCAGCTCTTATCTTTGCAATACCCATTAGATGAGTCTACTTAATTGTCTAGACCTTTGTTTCTCATCACAGAAATAGCAGAGATTGGTCAACTTGTCTCCAGGGCCCCATCTACCTAACAATCTATGACTTGCTCTACTTTTACAGACTGCACTTCTGAGAGTGAACAACTATGTATACATATTCACATAGAATTCTAAATTAGGAACCTTTATGTGAGGAATAGAAATGGGAGAAAAAAAACATTGAACAAAATAATTATGGAGAGAACACAATGATAGAAAGGGCCCGTAAAAAATCCCTGCCTATTTCCAAAGTCTGTTTTTACACGTATGCATTCCCCAAGAGACTGCCCAAATGCAATTTAGAAAGACACTGAATTGGATTCAGAAAGTTGAGTGTTTTATGAATTTTTGTCTCTAAGTGACATATGCCTTTCTGCAAAAATCAGAAAATAGATTTGTTCAGTGCTTGGAGTGGAGTATTACTGATGTAATTGGGTAAGGCTGGCAAAATATGTTCGGTTTTAGTTGATGACACTGAATAAATCTCCTGTCAGGAATAAATTGAGTATCCATGGAAGCTTCGATGTACCCATGCACAGAGACCAGCATAGAAATCTGAGAGCTTGATCCGATTTTCTTATATGGATTCAAAAACATTACAAAAATGGACTCAAATGTAGAGGAAAATGCAACTGTTGAAACTCAGTGGTTTATAAGACAACAGCTTTATTCTGGAAATGAAAAAGGAACCTGTCGGAACTGTATGCATGCGTGACCTGGTTGCAATGCTGTGACATCCAAGTTTACTACTAAGCCTCATTCTCTTTGGATCTCATATTAAACCTAATTTGAGAAACTTAGCTAGAATAGAAGGTGATGATGCCCAGGAGATGGGAGGAGCTTTAAAATCTACAAGTGTATTGGCTGTAACCTATAGGACTAACTAGTAACTGGGATGGAGTGGTTGACAGGACACTTGAAGGAATGATCACCAGTTTCTGATCCTATAAAATAGCCTATGACCCAGAAAGAGAGAGCACCAAACGCATACTAAACTATTAAGGAGATTTCTGGTATTTCTTGCCCAAAGTGACATAAACCCCAGTATGATGGTCAGAATTTTATTTTCACAACCCCGTAAGAAAACTGAGGACATACTGGGACTTGTGATTGACAAACAACAGCCACAGTACTAAAAAGGGAATTTTAATACACGAGGTAAGATCCAGACTGGTAATGCAGGACTTAAAAGCCTCACAGTGATCCCTGGGTTATGATGCAAGCAGCAATAACTCTTCACAGGGTTTGTGAATCCATGCTCACTATTTTCATTCCAACACACACACACACACACACACACACACACAGAGTCACTGTCACCGTAACCGTAACCAAAAGAAAAAGCTAGGATGCTTTTCAATCTTCAAGAATGTCTGTTTATACTGGTCACTATACTGAAGAAAAAGCTTTGGAGTTATGTCTAACTTTCTCAGGGTAGGGCCCACTGCCTCTATGGAACATACCTTGACAGATACATTAATATCTGAGTTCAGAGAGACAAGGGCTTTTTCTAATTTCCAGTGTCTCAAATGGAAAGAATGGAGGCTATGAAGTACAAAGACACTGATTGATATCAGGCTCTATCATTTGCCAGGTAACTTACTTTGAGCTAATCAATTTGCCTGATTTAGCTTTAGTTGTCTTATCTGTAAAGAGTAAAATTAAAATATGTTAAACAAGTATGTTGTCCATGAAAGCCTGCTGTAAGGCATAAAGTATAAAGGGTAACAAAGTATAATGTTTAATTGCATAAGACCCGGCATAAAACCACATGGGCTTAAATCTAAACTCCACTGCATAAAAGCAATGTGATTTGAGTAATGTTTTCCAGTTTCTAGATGTACAAATTTTTTAATGTTTATTTTGAGAGAGAAAGAGAGTGATGATGAGTGTGGGAGGGGCAGAGAGAGAGGCAAAGAGAATCTCAAGCAGGCTCTGTGCTGTCAGTACAGAGCCTGACACAGGACTCGATCTCACAAACTGTGAGATCATGACCTTAGCGGACAAGACTCAGACACTCAACCAACTGAACCACCCAGATGCCTCTAGAGGTATAGGCTAAAAATAATACTCAATGTCTCTCAGCACTTGGAGTGGATTCAAGATAATTTTTAACAAAGATGTTCAGAAAATATGTGGCAAAGATTTTTGTTTATACTTTCCAAGATATTTTATAATTTTTAATATTTAATGCAGTGCATTTCAAACAGCTTTTGTAACATGTGTTGGAGAAGTGAACTTTCGTATGTTTTTTTTCTTCTCACTTGGAAATTCAGTAATCTAGTACTATTTGCTGCAAGTTTGTTTCATCATTAAATTTCCTTAACGATATATGCCCACATGTATTTCTGGATTCCCTGTGTCAATACCATCCTGTATTTTGGTAGCTTTATAATAAGTCATGAAATTTGTAGTGTACCTTCTCCAAATTCTTTATTTTCAAAATTGTTTGGGCTATTCTAGGTCCTTTGCATTTTCGTAAGCATTTTAAAAGTAGTGTGTCAATTTCTTACAAAAGACCTACTCTGATTATGAGTAGGACTATCTTGGAACTATAGATCAATTTTGGGAGAATGGAAATCCTAACATTGTTTTCCTAACCATGGATATTTTATACAGACATACCTTATTTTATTGCGCCTGGCTTTATTGCACTTTGGGGATACTGTGTTTCCTGCAAATTGAAGGTTTTTGGCAATACTGAGTTAAGCATTTATTGATGTCATTTTCCCAACAGCATTACTTCACTTTGTGTCTTTGTATAACATTTCGGTAATTCTCACAATATTTCAAACTTTTTCATTATTGTATTATGGTGATCTGTGATAAGTGATTATGACTCCCTAAAAACTCCAATGATGATGGTTAGTGTTTTTAAGAAAGTATTTAAAAAAATTTTTTTTTTTAAGATATAATGCTATGGCACACTTCATAGGCTACAGTATATTATAAACATACCTTCTACATGCACTGGGAAATCAACAAAATTCATTTGACCCATCTAATTGCAGTGCTCTACAACTGAACTCGCTAGGTATCTGAGATATGTCTGTGTTATTCTACCTATTTAAGTCACCTTTGTAAGGGTCTTTTCAGGCTCTGTAAAATTCTAGGATTGCTTTTTTTAAGAACTTCTGTGAAAACTATCGTTGGAATTTTGATAGGGAATGCATTGAATCTATAGATGACTCTGGATAGCATAGACATTTTGACATTATTTATTCTTCCCAACCATGAATACCAGATACCTTCCATTTGTTTGTGTATTCTTCAATTTCTTTCAATAAAATCTTCTAGTTTTCAGTGTATAGATATTTCACATTGGTTAAATGTATTCCTAAGTATCTTATTGTTTTTCGTGCTAGTACGAAGGGGATCATTTTCTTTCTTTTTCAGATATTCATTGTGAGTGTATGAGAACACAACCAATTTCAGTTTGTTGATTGTATATCCTGCAAATTTACTTGAATTTGTTGATTAGTCTTAATAATTGTGTGTGTGTGTGTGTGTGTGTGTGTACTCTAGGATTTTTTATATATGAGATCATATCTGCAAAAAGACAACTTTACTTCTTCCTCTCTGATCTGAATGTATTTTATCTCTTTATGTAGCCTGCTTGCTCTAGCTAGGATTTCCAGTATTATGCTGAGTAACAGTAGTGAGAGACGACACCCATGTCTTGGTCCTGAACATATAGGAAAGCTCTCAAACTTTCAACAACTAGTACAACTATGGACTTGTATCCAATCTTTATTCCTCTATACTCAATTTGTTCAAAGTTTTTATCATAATTTTTTTTGCATTTTGTCCGATGCTTTTTCTTCATCTATTGAGAGGATCATATGGTTTTTCTTTTATTCTACTAATATGGCATATCACCCTAATTTATTTGTGTTTATTGAACCATCCTTATATCCCAGGGATAAAGACCACTTGATCATGGTGTTCATATACCTTTAAATGTGCTGTTGAATTCTTTGCTAATATTTTATTGATAATTTTTACATGAATATTCCTCAGGGATACTGTTCAAGAAGTTTTCCTGTAGTGTCTTTATCTGGCTTTGGATATGAGGAAATTCTGGCCTTGTAAAATGAGTTTCGGAGTGTTCGTACTTTTTCAAACTTTTTGAAAAAGAAAAATTGGTATTGGGGTACCCGGGTGGCTCAGTCAGTTGGGTGACTGACTCTTGACCTGACTGACATCAGGTCATGATGTCACAGTCGTAGGATAGTCATGGGATTGAGCCCTATGTCGGGCTCCCTTCTTGGGATTCTCTCTCTCCCTCTCTCTCTCTGTCCCTCCCCACTCAGGCTCATTCTCTCCTTCGCTTAAAATAATTTTTTTAAAAAAGAAAGATTGGCATAAATTCATTTTTAAATGTTTAGAATTCACTACTAAAACTGGTCCTGGACTTTTCTTTTTTGGGAGCTTCTCGATTACTGATTCAATCTCCATACTCATTGTCACTTGGCAGATTCTCTTTTTTCATCATTCACTCTTGATCATTTGTATGTTTCTAGGAATTTACCTACTTCTGGGTATCCATTTTGTTGACATATAATTGTTCACAGTAGCCCCTTCTCATCCTGTGTGTTTCCGTACCAGTTGTACTGTCTCACCTTTCATTTGTAAAGGTTTGCCACTTTAAAAAACCTTTTCAAATGACCAACTCTTAGTTTCATGATCTTTTCTATTGTTTCTCTGGTTTAGACTTCTTCCATGAATTTTGTTATTTCCTCCTTTCTGCTAATTTGGGTCTTCATTTATTCTTCTTTTTCTAGTTCCTTCAAGTGCAAAGTTAGGTTGTTTATTTGAGATCTAGTTTTTTACTAATATAGTTATTTCTTGCTATACACTTATCTCTTAGAGCTGCTTTTGACACATCCTATTAGTTTTGATATGTTGTGTTTCTATTTTTATTTGTTTGAGATCATAATTTCTTCTAATTTCTTCTTTGATTCATTGGTTGCTCAGGAGCATATTATTTAAACTCCATATATTCATAATTTTTAAAAAACTTTCTTTGCTGTTGATTTCCATATTCAAACTATTGTATTTGGAAAAAATATTTGGTATGATTAATCTTCTTAAATTTGCTGAGACTTGCCTTGTGGCCTAACATGTAATCTATCCTGAAGAATGTTCCATGCGTACTTGATAAGAAATGTGCATTCTTTTGCTATTGTAATGGAAAGTATTATACATTTATTGAGTCAATTTTGTCTTGAGTATGGTTCAAATAAAATATTTCATACTTGATTTTCTGTCTAGATGATATATTCACTGCTGAATGTATTATGTTGATGTTTCCTACTATTATTGGATTGTTGTCTATTTCTCCAGATCTGTTAGTATTTGCTTAATATATTTAAGTGCTCTGATTTTGGTTGAGTATATATTTATGATTGTTCTACTTTTCTGATGAGTTGATTCTTTTACCATTATATAATGACTTTCTTATTAACATTTTTTTGTTTATACTATATTTTGTCTGATAGAAGTACAACTACCTTTGCCATCTTTTGGTTTCCACTTGCAAGGAATACCTTTACCCATCCCTTTACTTTGAGTTTATGTGTGTCCTTACAGCTAAAGTGAGTCTCTTGTAAGCAGCATATAGTTGGTTCTTTGTTTTGTTTTGAGCCTGCCACCCTGTATCTTTGGTGTGGAAAATCNTGAAATGTTTTCTTTTTTTTTTTTTTTTTTTTTTTTTGGGGAAATTATTGATGGGTAAGGACTTACTAATACCAACTTATTGTTTTCTGGCTGTTTTATAGTTGTAGTGTTCCTTTTTTCCTCTCTTGTTGTCTTCCTATGTGAATTGGAAGATATACTATGATATACTAATTGGTGATATACTATGATTGTATGCTCTAATTCTCTTAGCTTTTTCTATTATGAATCTACTGTAGGTTTTTGCTTTGTGGTTGGTATCAAAGTTACTTATAACACCTTAGAGATAAAGGAGTCTATTTTACACTGTTAACAACTGATTAAAAAACACTCTACCCTTTTACTCTTCCTTTATAAAATGTTTTTAGTGTCATATTTTATCTCTTTATATATTGTAAATTCATTAGCAAACTAGAGTAGCTGTAGTTATTTTTGGTGCTCTTGTCCTTTAATCTTTATGGTAGAGTTAATTGTTTAACACACTGTCATATTAAAGTATTACAGTTTTCTGAATTTGATTATTCTATTTTCCTTTATCAGTACATTGTTTATTTTCTTATTTTCCTGTTACTAAACAGCATCCTTCCATTTCAGCTTGAAAATCCCATTTCAGTATTTCTTGTAAGGCAGATGTAGCAGTAATTTCCCTAAGCTTTTGTTTTCTGTAGGAAAGTCTTTCTTTCTCCTTTATATCTAAAGGATAACTTAGCCAGATAGAATATTCTTGGTTGGTATTTTCTTTCTTTCAGCACTTTGAATACATCATCCTAGTTTCTCCAGGCCTATAAAGTTTCTTCTGAGAAATCTGTTAATGGGGTTTCCTTTGTAGCTTACAATATTCTTTTCTCTTTTGCCTAGCATTCTCTCTTAGTCTTTAATTTTTGACAGCTTTGTTGTAATATGTCTTGGAGAAGATCATTTAGAATTCACATAATCGGGTGGTCTATTAACTTCATGAAATTGGATGTTCAAATCTCTTCTTCAAGTTTGGGAAGTTCTCAGCCATTATTTTCTTTTAATATGCTTTATTTTCCCTTCTCCCTCTCTTCTCTTTCTAGAACTATAATTATTCAGATTTTTTTTAACAGTGTCTCCTAGATCAGAAAGGCTTTCTTAACTCTCTTTGTTCTTTTTATTTTTTTTTTCCTACTGGGTTGTTTCCTATTTTCAATCTCACTGATTCTTTCTTCTGATTGAGGTTCCCTATGGCATTTTTCACTTAATTTACTGAATACTTCAGCTCTAGAAGTTTTGTTCTTTACTATTTCTTTATTTTTGTTAAATTCTTAATTTTGATTATGTATTACTTTTCTGGTTTCCTTTAATTGTCTTTCTGTGTTTTCTTGTAGCTCAATGAATGGCCCATAATAGCAATTTTGGATTCTCCATGTATTTGAATTGAATTACTGGAAGATTATTGTGTTCTGTTGGTAATGTCAAATTTCCTTCATTTTTCATGTTTCTTGAATATTTATGTGGCTGATTTAACTTTTTATTTTGTTTTGTTTGCACTTGAAGCAGTAGTCACCTCTTCCAGGCTTTGCTAACTACTTTCAGGATAGAAGTAACTTTTGTTGGCCCTGCTATAGATTCTGAGGCTTTCTCAGACCTTATATGGATTCAATTCTCCCAAGCTCCTTGCTCTCTTTCATAGAAGAAAGGTCTTCTCCTGATCCTAGAACACACTGGGCTGGCTACTGATAGTCCCTCCCTTGGTTTCCTGAAGGTTACACTCTATCTCAAGTTTGTGGATTCTCCCTTGCCCACAGACTCTGCACTGATTTCTGCATATGCATCCTACTCTTCTACCAAATCTTGCTCTGATAACAACTCATAGGAGTGGACACAAGGAGACTACCTAGGAGTTTTGGGAGTTTGGCACATAGTATGCTTGAGGTGCCCAAGGCCCAGTTGGGTGGATCCACAGGTGAGATTTTTCCCTAAAGCTTGTAGGTAGACTTCCTGATGAAGCCCAGATAGCAGTCAGTAAGAAAAACCTCCCTTTAATGCCCTCTGGGAAGTTTATTTATATGCTGGTTTTGCAATCTGCTTTCTCCCCGAGTCATGGAGCTCCTGATTTAATACTCTGAATGTTGTGAAAGACAAGTGAGTTTCTTTGGCAGTATCCCACATAAAGAAGATAGGCATTTACCCACTTGTTCTTCCTTTCCATTATGGGAGAATTCACAGGCTGACTCATTTAGCCCTATCCCACGTCACAAGGGAGAAGAGGTGATGTTTCCAAAGGAATATATTTGCTAGAATTCACTACTGATGCTATCTGAGCCTGAGATTTTCTTAGTGAGATTATTATAAATTCAATGTTTTTGATAAATATAGGGTTATTCAAATGTCCTATTTCCCATGAAGTTAGTTTTAATTATTTGGGTTTCTTAAGAAATATATCCATTTAAGTTACTTTATTATTGATATAAAGTTGTTTATAATGAACCTTTTATACTTTTAATATTTATTGGATCTGTAGAGGTATCACCTCTCCCAACTTGATAATGTAATTTTGAGTGTTCTGTTTTTACTTGAAAATACTAGATGTCAGTTTAATTTTTAATATTTAAAGATTAAGTAATATGGAAGATTTCTATACACTTTTGTCTGTTTTTATTTTACTGCTTTATGATCATCTTTATTATTCCTTGCATTCAACTTGGACTTCATTTGGTCTTCTTTTTATGTTTCCTATGGAGAAAATAGAGATCATGGATTTTACACTGTCCTGTTTTCCCAAACACATCATTAGGACTATAAATTTCCCTTTCAGCTCTATTCTAGTTTCTGTTATAATTTTGTTATTACTGTTTTATATTATCAACTAGTTTGAAATTTTTTCTCCCTATATCCATTGTTTAAAAAAATATTAAGATCTTTTATACTATTTTATTTGCAACTATTTATAATTTTACACAGTTTTAGCTGGAGAAAATAACTTGTCATGTTTCAGTTTTTTATCATTTATAGAGATTTGTTTTATGGTTCATTATATGGGTTCTTTCAGGGAATGCTCCATGCACACTTAAATAATCTATATATTCTCCAATTGTTGGGTATTTTGTCCCATAAATGTCAATTAGTTCAAATTGTTTAACAGTGTTTAGACCTTCTGTATTCACTACTGGTATTTTTTCAGGTAATTTTATTAATGACTGAGAGAGGGAGATTAAAAATCATTATAATTTTTAATGTGTTTTCCCCTGTTAGTTTCTTTCATTTTTCTCATCGACTACTTTAAAACTCTGTTATTAGATGCAAATACATTTAGGATCTTAGGTCATCCTGATTTCCCTTTATGAAATTATATTTATCATTAGTCATATTTTTGTCCTGAAATCTACTTTGTCAAATACTGATATAGCCATACCAACTTTTTTATTTATGAATTTGTTTTATCATTTCACTTTTACTCAGTTCAATAATCTCTAATCTCTACCTATAATTATTAAAGTATGATTTTTCTTTCAATAATATTTAATATAATTATTGACATAGTTGGGTTTAAGTCTACACCTTATTATTTTCTTTCTCTTTGTTCCATCTTTCTTTGTCTTTTTATTTTTTTGTGTGTGATAACTCTAGAGCTAACAATATGAATCTTTAACTTCTTAAAATCTACTCAGACTTAATATTTTATCTTAAACTTTACATATCACTGTCCCTAATCACATTTCAGTGTTTTCTTCACAAATATAATAAACAGTGTTAAGTGAAAAAATAAGTTACACCAGAAAACAACAACAATGGCAGCAGCAACAACAACAAAGCATCTATCTGAAAAGGAATTAAATCTAGGATGTATCAATAAATCTTAGACTCAATAAGAAGACAATCCAAGGAATTATGTGCAAATGATTTGAATAGATACTTCACCAAAGAAGATATATGGTTGGTAAATAAGCACACGAAAAGAAGATACTCAATGTAAGTAGCCATTAGAGAAATACAAATTGAAACCATGAGATAAAACTACAAGTCAATTGGGGCGCCTGGGTGGCTTAGTCGGTTAAGCGNTTATGCTCGCTGTAATGAAAAAGAATGCGAGTACTACCAAGTTTTGGCAAGAATGTTGAGCAACAGAAACCCTCATACACTGTTGGTGGGATTGTACAATGGTGTGCCACTCTGTAACCCAGCCCTTGATGAGCCCAGTCATCCTAGATCAATTTGCTTGCTGAAAACTCTTTTTTTCCTCTAATTTACTTTAGTATTCCCAATTACACAATCTCATCCCCATTTTCTTCTTTTAAAATCAGCTCACCTGGACCAGAACCTGAATCACTCGTGATGATTTATTTATTTACTTACTTATTATATTTTAGAATTAGGAAGAACTCAGACTTTAAAACACACTGCCTTATCTCAGTCCTTTTGAAGGAAAGGAAACTGGGGGTCTTGGTTGTGGAGGTGGGAGTACTTTCCCATTCCCTGTCCATAGAATGCCTTTTCTTTTCTAGTAAGGAAAACAATGAAAACAACAACATAAACAACAAGCTACATTAAAACCACATAGAATGTTAATGTTTTTCTCCAGAAACATTTACATTTTAAAATAATGTGCTTTCCTTAGACACAATTTTATTTCATTTTANGAGGTGTTATCTCAGTGTGGTTTTGATTTGTATTTCCCTGATGAGGAGGGATGCTGAGCATCGTTTCATGTGTCTGTTGGCCATCTGGATGTCCTATTTGGAGAAGACTTAGACACAATTTTATAAAGAAGGTGGAAAGCATCACTTTAGGAGAGCTAGTTCACCTTCGGATGTAAGGTGTCTGGAATGCTTTAATACAGTTCCACCAAGAATAAAGGAAATATACTAGATGCCTTATATATTTGTTTCAAATATAAGAGTTCTAGGATATAGATTTTTAATTATTAGACTGTTTTAAGGATCATATTATAGAAAACATTTTTGATGTCTCAGTAACTAGGAAGAACTTGATGAGAATAACAATTTCTAATCTAAATTCCCAACAACTGTTTGGAGCAGAATCTAATCTCAGTACACAAGTATCACAACACCCTATGGCAACTCGACTAGAATCCAATCATGGGGAAGAAAGGAGAGATAGTTGTCAGTTTGCTGTCAATGATGAATGCAACCATTTCTTACTTGACACATCCCCAAAAGCAAAAGAATCAAGAGCAAAACTATTGGGAGTCATCAAGATTAAAAGCTTCTGCATGGCAAAGGAAACAATCCTTAAAACACTAAGGCAAACAACGGAATGGGAAAAGATAGTTGCAAATGACATATCAGATAAAGGGTTAATATCCAAAATCTATAAGGAACTCCCCAAACTCCACAGCTGAAAAACAAACAACCCAGTGAAGAAATGGGCAGAAGATATGAACAGACACTTCTCCAAATAGGACATCCATATGGCCAACAGACACATGAAACAATGCTTAGCATCCTCCTCATCAGGGAAATACAAATCAGAACCACACTGAGATACCACCTCATGCCAGTCAGAGTGGCTAAAATGAGCAAATCAGAGGACTCTAGATGCTGGCGAGGATGTGGAGAAATGGGCACCCTCCTACACCGTTGGTGGGAATGTAAACTGGTACAGCCCCTCTGGAAAACAGTGTGGAGGTTCCTCAAAAAAAATAACAATAGAACTCCCCTATGACCCAGCAATAGCACTGCTAGGAATTTACCCAAGGGATACAGAAATGCTGAGGCATAGGAGCACATGTACCCCAATGTTCATAGCAGCACTCTCCACAATAGCTAAAACATGGAAAGAGCCTAAGTGTCCATCAACAGATGAATGGATCAAGAAGATGTGGTTTATCTATACCATGGAATACTACATGGCAATGAGAAACAATGAAATCTGGCCATGTGTAGCAACATGGATGGACCTTGAGGGTGTTATGCTGAGCGAAATAAGTCAGGCAGAGAAGGACAAATATCATATGTTTGCACGTATAGGAGGATTAGGAGGAACTTGACGGAGGAACAAGGGGGAGAAGAAGGGCGGAAATGGTGGGGGAAAGGGAGAGAGGCAAACCATGAGAGACTCTTGAATGCTGAGACAAACTGAGGACTGATGGATGTGGGGGGGAGGGGAAGGGGGGTGATGGACATGGAGGAGGGCACTTGTGGGGATGAGCACTGGGTGTTACATGGAAACCAACTTGACAAAAACTATTTGTAAAAAAAAATGATGAATGTAATCAAGAATAAGAGCACCCTGTGTAAGAATATTGTGGGAGCTGTAGTTTAAGAAAAAAAAAAAAAAAGAAATTGAAAACACCTCCTGAACATGTTGAGAGCAGATACAAGTAAAGCATCTGATCAAATGTAAAAATAAATTTAAATAAATTAATATACATATAAAATCAACTGTTACATAGGTGTCTTAGCCTAGGTTCCTCCAATGTGGAACCTGAGGCAATGATGTGCATGTGAGTATATTTTCCACCTTGGGGGGAAAAAAGGCTTGATACCCAAGGAGCAGGAGCAAGGGACAAAGGAAGTTCCATTGGGAAGATGAAAAGCTATATATGAAGTTCCTTCATTATATCTCCTTGTGAAAGATATATATTTAATAATGTCCTCCTCTAGACAATGTAGAAGTTTTTATATTTTGTCTGCCCCATAGGGAAACTTGAGTTTTATTTCTTGGTGTACTATATAATTATTGCTTCGCCCAGCCTAAATAGCAACACATTTTCTCCTCTCTAAAAGTTTGGACAAATCTAAAAGTATATTTATGTTTCATTTGGAATTTCTCAACTGACAAAAGCTTCCCAATAACATTATCTGCATTAAAAATATTTCCTTGTAAGCATCCTTCATATTAGTCCATACGATGCTCTGCAAATGTATCTTATTTTGTCCAGGAATTTCAGCTTTGGTTTTTATGAAACGCAATAAATTATACATACAACATATTTCATATTTCATATTTCATATCCAGAGCGTAAACCTGTCATCA
This sequence comes from Crocuta crocuta, assembly GCF_008692635.1. Classification (NCBI taxonomy): domain Eukaryota; kingdom Metazoa; phylum Chordata; class Mammalia; order Carnivora; family Hyaenidae; genus Crocuta; species Crocuta crocuta. Next base: position 4,986,610 of record NW_027533395.1, on the reverse strand, counting down.
TCCAATTGAAAAGAGATCCCTGATTGACATAGTACTTTGCCAAGTAGCCTCCATGAAGTGACTGATCCTCTTGTGACTTAAAAAAATCTGTGCATCTCAGCAATGATTATTCATCTATACATGCATCCGTTTTATAGGGCATTATTGTTTTTGTGTTTAATTCATTAAATCTATAGTGAATATATTCTGTGCACCAGTAACTCTGCTTTGCTCTGAGAATGAGAGATTAAGAAGATAGGACTTGTCCTTACAGAGCTCACAATATAATGAAAAAAATCCAAGGTACATTCTTATGATATAAGCAAAGCTATAATAGAGCCAAATAATAAATTCCAGGAAAGCTAACTAAGGTAAAAACCAAGTTTGCCTGAAGATAAGGGAGAATTGAATATCTTATACAGGAAGAAAAACAAGAGGTAACACTGAATGGGTATCAAAGATTAAGTTGCAGTTTGCCAGATAGACATCTGACAGAGAGAAGGAGATTCAGATTTTTCTGAGACAGAATTAGGGGAGGCATAAATACATTGAGATGTCAAATGAACTGCTATGTTTGAGAAATGTGAAATGTGTCCACAAAGAATGGATGGGGGGAAAATAAATGAAGAAGAAGGAGCAAACCTAATTATAAACGGCACTGAATTTCATGTCAAAGATTTGGAATTTTTTGAGTATATACCAGGAGATGTTAGCAATGGCACCTGAACTGCCAAGCACACCACTAAAATCAGATGCTTTCCTCATAGAGCCTGTAAAGCCTTTTTCACTATAACCCCTAGTCTTCCAAAAACTCATGAATAAGCCACAAAATCTCTGGATTTTACTCTTGGGATGAAGAAAGAAACTTCACTGGGCAGCAGAAGGCTTGTGAATTCCAAACTGTGCCACTGACCAGTATTGACTTTGTCATGGGGGTTGAGGGTGTGAAAAGCTAACTGTCCCTGGCCCACGGAGTAAAACAGTAGTCTTATAGCAGCAAACACTACCATTTTTCATTTTATATTCTTATATAAATAGAAATAAATGGAAATAAAGAGATTCCAGCACTTTTAAGTGTGTACAATGGATCTAACTCTAGTTCTTAGAAAAAGAAACCTGGTAAGCAGATTTACCCAGAAGGAGTAGGAGAGAGTGAAAATAAAGACATAAAATCAGTAAACAAATGCTTGAGCTCTATCAGAGGAGTCTGTTTCCCTTTGAATGCTGTATCTGCATTAAATGCACATTGATGACAAATGGAATACCTCCATTTACTGGCAGATCAATCCAGAGAACCCACAATTTCTGATGTATAGCTCCAATTTCTGTACACGAGAAAGCTTTCCTTTCCTTATGAAGCTCTTTAGAACTCTCCCTTAGGGTTTTGTTGCATACAATGATGAAAATACAGTCCAAAAAAAGGAAAAAAAAAGAAACATCAGATGGAACCAACATAAGAATAAACAAACATAAAGAGAGTTTCCAAAGGCTATTTGTTGCTAAATGAGTGCAGTCATGTGCTCTTGCACATATGTTATGCCATCCTGGTTCAGCCTAATCCCAGAGATCAACATGCATTACTAATTAAAATGGCATGAAAATTATAATGCTACAATCACCTAAGTGATACCAAGTGGCTTTTATTGTAATCTCAACACAAATAGCCACATATGTTTTTTTAAGTGCTTCAAAGGTAGGAATTGGTTAAATGAGTAATTCTCAAATAATGTTGGAAGTCTTATTTTCCAAACCAGTGTTTCCATGTGCAGGCATTTCCCAGGAGCAGCACACATGGCCTAGCACTCCATGTCTACTCACTTCACTTATCAATACTGCTTGTGGGTGAATACTGTGGTGCTTTCATCAATAGGGGAGAGTTAACAGCAATAGCCAAANAAAAAAAAAAAAATAGGGGAGAGTTAATGTCTTTTCAAGCAGTGAGAACTCAAGAGTCAGTCTCTTTTCTTCCTTCTTTTACCTGAACCCCTAAGGCATCGGGACTTAGAATCTGCTGGGGAGAACTCACATCTTCCCTCAATGTGGGCCGTCCCAAAGCTAGATTGGTTAATGGGTAAGGAAGAATGGTTTACACGGAAGACAATTATAGTATACTACCTTTTGTGGAAACAGCTAGGTTGGACCTACATCAAAAACCAAATAAGAGAACTTAAATGGACATTTGCATGCCTAGCCTTTTCTGGTATAGTAAGTGACAAGGTTTGAAAGGTCAAAGGGTCTCAGGCTGTATCTTAGCATTAAAGTTTATTAGTTTTATTATTGGACAGGTCATTTTATTTTCTCTAACTCAGCTTTCACATACATCAATTGGCCATGTTAATGGTGCCTAAATCATTAAAATGTTTTGAGAAAAAAGTGAGCCCATAAATGTGAAGATCTGTGCCCATAATTAGCCTGTGATAAATATGTGGTAGAGTAATTGCTATTATCTTGGAAGTGAAAAGTTGTGTCATCAGTAGAGGCATTGTAAACTTGTATAGACAATTTTGAAGAATAGATACCATTCCTTCATCATTGGAAATCAGACTAAATGATATACATATAAGCTTCTGTGTAATGTAAAGCCCAGTCATTTTGGTCTTTCTATAATTCTGTCTGGATATTTTGTCTATTGTCAAAACCACATTTATAAAATTGCATTTTTAAAATATTTATGTGGAGCGGAACCAAGTGTTACAAATCATAGAATATTATAGGAATTAAAGATAACTTCACGAATTACATACTTGTTTGAAAGCTCATCAGCAGAAATGAAAGGAGTTACCACTGGACGGTCTCCATCCTTCCTCCTCAAATTAGAGGTGAGATAGTGGAAGTGATTTGTCTCAATCTAGAATTAAAAGAAATTTCTGATACCTAAGCTCTAACTGAAAATGCCACTCTTTATATTTTATTTCTGGTCCTTATTAAGATATAGTATATTTACAAGGTATGTGGGTCCCATAGATCAATACTCCCAATTGTCAACTCTAGCTCTCTCAAATGCTGAGACTATAGGGCCTCTATTAGCTCCAGTATAATCATGTTAATTATCATCTGCATGCTGGAACTTTATCCAGTGCCAGATTATGCTTAAGGTTCTTTCCTACCATGGAAGAGTTTAGAGATTTCCCAGTGATTTGAGGCATATTATGAAGACTGTCTCCCTACCCCATACTGCTTGTTGAGTTTTTCCTATAATGTTATCTAAAAATGCAGAGAAAAGAGGTTATTGATTACAGTGGTTAAGACTGCAGTACAAACTGCTGACCATTTCAAATGGATTATTTTGAGAAGAGTTTAATACAGGGACTATTTATAAAGTCATGAACAGAGAATGAGGAAGCCAACAAAGGGTAGAATAATGTCCCAGTCCCTGTATCAGCTCAGTAAACATTAACATTCATACACCTAATTGGGCAAATGAAAGAAGCAAAAATTAACTCCCAGTGTTAAGTTATATGTAGGGATTGTTTCATAATAAGTGGGCAGAAAAAGACTAGAAGAGTAGATGCCCAAAATTTAATTTCTTTTAGCTCTCTCCTCAATTTCCCGTTTTTTCTCCCCACTGACTCAAGTTTGAAGTCACGAAGATATATTGATGTAGTACATCTAGGCATACACCTAGATAGTGCACAGAGCAGTATGAAAAAGATAGAAGAGCAGAGGGACAAATGGAAAAAGGTATCCTTTACACTATTCAAGAAAACTTCCCAGAGGAAAAAAAGATAAGGGAGAATTCAGATAAGTGTTTCTTTTTGCAGAAATGCTGGGTAGAACTGATTAGACAATAAATTTTATATGCTGAAAAAGGTAATGTATCAGGTATAGCTGTTAGGACATCTGAGGTCACCAATTTCAGAGAAGATATATACAGCCATGGGCCAGATAAAGAGAGGCCGAATATAAAGTGTTCACATTCCTATGACTACCGAAGCAAGGCAGGTCAATAGTATATGGAGAATTTAAATAAGTGGAATAAAACATCCAGCCAAGACCAGGATATAATTTCCAAGGTTTTTGTTATGAATACCACCTTTTTATGTTAATTGCATTATAATGAGATATGAAACTAAGTAAATTGAAATTGGGGCAAAATAACACATAGTCTGGAACTTACTACTCAAAATGTTGTCTACAAACCAACACTATTGACATTATCTGCAAGTTAGAAATTAAAAACTTTGGACCACATCCTAAGAACTATTGAGTCATAATCTATATTTTAATAAATCTTCCTAAGATTTGCATGCATTCAGGTTTCAAAAGCACTAATCTACTTATTTCTTCTATTGTCAGCTAATGATGTGGTTGTACAATGAATAAGTGTTGGGGTAAGATTGCAGTGAGAGGTCCTGTGCTGTAAATTGAGGTAGTTTTATTGAGCCTATGAGCTCAAGAGATTTGAAGCACTAAAGATTTCTAATATCATCCACTGATGAGCTGAAGTCAAAGTAATTACATCAGGAGTTAGTGGATATGCTTTGTCTCACTTTGTCCAACTGATTGCAATTGAATCAAGGGAGGAAACTTTAGGGCAAGTATGTGATTATGATCATCTCTCTCTGCTTTGATCAATTACCTTGTATTTTGCTGCCATTTAAGAGAGATGAGGCCTCTTCAGAGAAATTAGGGTAGATAGAATGGTAGTGGTAGATGTATAGCACATTGGTGAATCTATCCACTCTGCCAAATTATTCCTGGTATCAGGACCCACTTCTTAGAAATTAGGACCATTTGGAGGGTAATGTGAGGAATTTTTCCACTCAGGTGACGGCATCTTCATAACCATGAAAAATCAGATTGAGCAGAGTTTTTATCTAGTCCCAAAGGATATATTTTCAAACAACTGTAACCTCCATGACAGCAGAGAGTTAACCTTTTTTGTTACTGCTATACCTTTAGCACCTAGATAAAGCCTGGAAGTCTAGGAACTTAATATCAGATGAATTTCTTGAATCATTTAAAATATTTTCCAGAGCACCTGGGTGGCTCAGTCAGTTAAGCATCTGACTTCAACTCAAGTCATGATCTCAAAGTTCATGAGTTTGAGGCCCACATAAGGCTCTCTACTGGCAGTGCAGAGCCTGCTTCAGATCCTCTGTCTCTCTCTACCCCTCCCTTGCTCTCTCTCTCCCAAAGCTAAACATTCAAAAATAAATAAATATTTTCCAAAACTCATTTCAATCTTAAGACTAAAACTTATCTCCACCTCCCCCCAAATAATAAGAGGTCTTAGCGGATCAATATACATAGACAATCAGCTATTGAAACCTTGGCCCAATATTAAGACCTCCCTTGAATTTGTTGGAAATTCTTTAAGTATTGTGACACTCAGGAGTTGCCTATTACAACTTATGGATTCAAGCTTTAGTTAGTATCTTGACTCCAGGGATATCACTACTATCCTTCTCCAAGAACTGAATTTAAAAAATAAGAAAAAAAAAAAAAAANTCACTACTATCCTTCTCCAAGAACTGAATTTAAAAAAAAAAAAAAAAAAAAAAAAAAAAAAGAAAAATATCAACCATGAATGGATCATATCAATTAAGGTAGAGATACATTTTCAAATAAAAGGAACTATAGATTACTATGCTGACAATCCAGGGAAGGAAAAACAATCAGTGCTGATTTTACTCTAGAACATTTACAGTTCTTAAAAGAGGGTGTTTAGGATATGCTTTATTTTGGGACTGAAAGCCACTATTAACAGGGAAATACTGAATTGCACATAGCAGGTTTCAATAATGTCTGCTGAATAATGACATAGAATTAAGAGAACGTTGAACTAGAAGTATACATTTTCTCTAAGATGGATGTAAATGATATCATGGAGATGGGGAAGAAGGTGCCACAGGTGCAAAAATGCAAAGACAAATGTCATACTTGGTGACTGTTAGAACAAGTATCCCACAAGTTAGCTATAGCAGGACCTGCATTACTTAAGCAAGTTATATTCCCTAAGAGCTTGTTAGAAAAAATAATAAGAAAAACAAAGGAGGGTGGTGCCTGGGTGGCTCAGTTGGTTGAGCGACCAACTCTTGATTTTGTCTCCGGTCATGATCCCAGGATCATGAGATCAAGCCCTGCATTGGACTCTGTGCTCAACACTGAGTTTGGAGCCTACTTGGAATTTTATCTCACCTTCTTCCTTTGCTCCCTCTCTCCATTTTCTTTCTTTCTCTGCCAGAGGAAGAACAGGAAGAAGGAGAAGAAGAAGAACAACAATAACAACTTGTTAAAAAATACATATAGGTGTCAGAAAGCTAGGTTTTGAAAAACTTTCCAGGTGGTTGTGATACATGGAAAGTTTGAGGAACCCTCATATAGAGTACATCGGTTTGAGAGATAAGGCCAAATTAAAACATCAGGTTGTGGAGAGACTTTGAACAGTCCAAGAAGCCTGGACTTCTTCTCTTCAGGCAATTGTGTAGGGCAGTATTCAGGACAGAATTATCTGAATTTGGGGTGAGTGTTGTACAGTATAGCTAAGTGACTCTCCTAATTAATCTGTGTTTGAAATTTTTCTATAATTTGGTATTCTTTATTTAATAAACTGTTCACTTTTATGTTAACTTTATTTTCATAAGATTATAGCTTTGTTATAGATTCTTGCTTTTTTAATTTGAAGTTGGTAAAATTCCAAGATATTCCAGATAATAACATTCATCTTAGTGAGTAAACTTCAGAGAAGTAATATAATATTTCTGTCCTTAAAATAAATACAAAGTATTTTTTATTGAATTAAAGTCTTATTTGCCCACATTTCTCTGTGAGCTGCACTCTTTTACAGTTTGGATTGACTCATCTTGTATTTTCCTCCCGAAGTGGACTTCCTCAAGGGATTCCTAAAAGGACACGGTTTAAAATACATCCACATGAATTTTATTAGTTTCTTATTGGAATTCACACTTTGAATGCAGTGCAATCCATATCCTAGTGTACAAGAGCTAAAACCTACACTTCCCACTGATGGAATCAAGAACAATGAGATCCTTTGGACACTTCCTGAGGTAGGACAATATAGAAAAAAAAGTCAAATGCCCTTAGAGATCCTTTTTAAAGAGGAAAACACCTGCTTTCCCATATAGTCTTTGAAATCAGTGTATATTTATTTTCTCACTATATTTTGGTCACTATTTTAAGAAGCATCAGGTGAGTGTTACAGCAACTCTGTGAATCATTCTTCCCTCGACATCTCCCCACTTCCCACCTCAAACAGGGAGTGATAAATAAAAATGTTTTTAGGGAAACATTTCAAAGAGACTTGTTGAGTGTGTTGTAGGAGTGTGAGAGCTGTTTTCTGCCTAAACTTTTTTTCTATTCTATGTATGTATGAATTTGTCTGCTTATTTATTTGGGTATTCATATATTTATTTATATAGTATGTATTATGACCTAGGTGCATTTTCTGATCTCTGTCTCTTTTTCCCCTTTCTCCTCTTTTCTCCTTTACTATCCAGGCTCCCCTTCCAAGAGGAAATATCCAACAAATATTAAAAGTATAAAAGGTTCATTATAAGCAACTTTATATCAATAAAAAGTGACTTAAATGGATACATTTCTTGAGAAACACAAATAATTAAAACTAATTTCACAGGAAATAGGAAATATGAATGACCCTATATTTATCAAAAACAATGAATTTATAATAATAATCTCACTAAGAAAACCTCAGGCTCAGGTAGTGTCAGTCGTGAATTCTAGCAATTATATACCTTTGCAAACATCACACCTTCTCCAAGTGACACAGGATAGGGCTAAATGAGACAGCCTGTGATTTCATCCACAATAGAAAGGAAGAACAAGTGCCTTTACTGACAAACAAGAGGGATGCAATCAGTGATGGGGAAACACAATCAGAAACAAAATCTCCTCCAGACAGAGAAAAACCTCTCCACAAAGAGATTTCCAAAAGAAAGAACACAATTTTATTACTGAATAAACATTAAGCCAAATATGCATCACAGGCAATTGTTAAGGAGATTTGCAAAGACACAAAAAATCCTTACCCTTTTATACAGCCCAGCAGATACAACCCATTATATACATCTTCTCAAGATAAACAATAACTAGTCTCAAGTAAAGAACTTGTCAGCACCATTTGTCACACATAGTTCATTGTAGATCTATGCGGTAATTCAGGTGCCTACCTGTGTTAGCTAAATGGCTTTCTCCAAATAAACAAACAAACAAACAAACTTACCATGTCTTTAAGACAAGAAACAGTTTTAGATAAAGGCATCAGGACTACTAATGTAGGCTATTACCCTCACACAGAAATTAGGAGGTAGTGGTAACTATATTCCTTGATGATTACATTTGAAAGACATGGTTCCTGTTTCCTTGGGAAATGCATCCTCTGGGCCTAAACATGGTGAGGGGTTTGTTCAGTTTTTAGAATTTTGCAATTTCATTAATTCTGTCTAATGCATAGTTTTATAACCATGACCACCATCAAGACATAAACACTCCTATTACCCCTAAAAGTTCTTCCATTTCCTTTCATACTTAATCTTCTACTTCCAGTTCCAGCCCTAACAATCAATAATAAGTTTTCTGTCTCTATGGTTTTGCTTTTTCAATTGTCATATACATTGCATCATGCAGTATGTAGACATTTACACCCAGCTTCTTTCATTTAGCCTAATACATTTGAGAACTACCCCTGTGTGTTTAATTACCAAGGATGTACAAATTTTCCAATTATCCTCCTGTTACTGACTTCTAGGTTTATACCTTTATGGTCAGAAAGATACTTGATATATTTAATTTCTTTTATATTTGTTTTGTGTTTGTGTTAAATTTTCTTGTTTTGTGTCCTAACATATGGTCTAGGGTGGAGAAAGTTTCATGTGTACTTGAGAAGAATACATATTCTGCTGCTGCAGAATGGAATATCCTATGTATGTCTGTAAGGTCCATTTGGCCTACAGTGTTTTTCAAGTCTGCTGTTTCCTTTTTTATTTTCTGTCAGGATAATCTATCCAATGACTAAAGTGGAATACTGGAGAGAACACTTACAAACTCATTTTATGAGGACATCACCACCTTCATACAAAGCCATAAAAGAACACTACAAGAAAATTAATTATAAGCCAATACACCTTATGAACAAAGATGCAAAATTCTCAACACAGTACTAACAATCTGAATGTAATAGCACATTAAAAAGGATCAAACAGCATTATCAACTGGAAATTATCCCTGGGATGCAAGGATGGTTCAATATATGCAAGTCAATAAGCATATCACATTAACAAAATGTAGGATTAAAGTCATATGATTATCTCAATAATTATAGAAAATTTGAAAATTTAACATTTTTCATGATATAACCTCTTCAAAAATTAAGCATAGTAGGAATGAACCTCACATAATATAGGCCATATGTGAAAAGCCCACAGTTAACATCATACTCAATGATGAAAAGATAAAAGCTTTTCTTCTAAGATCATCAACAAATCAAGAATGCTCAATCCCATCATTTCTCTCCAACAAAGAACTGGAAGTTTTAGCCAGAGCAATTAGGCAAGAAAAACAAATAAAAGGCATTCAAATCAGAAAGGAATAAGTAAAATGGTCTCTAACTGCATGACACAATCTTATATAGAGAAAACTCTAATTACTCCACTCAAAAACTATTGCAACTGATAAATGAGTTCAATATAGTTGCAGGACACAAAATCAATGTACAAATATCATATTTCTATACACAAATAATCAACTGTCCAGAAAACAAATAAATTATAAAACATCTTCACTGAAAATGCCATTAAAAAGAATAAAATACTTAGGAATAAATTTAACTAAGGAGGTGAAAGACCTATACACTGAAAACAATGAAACAGTGATGAAAGAAATAGAAGAAAATACAAATAAATGGAAAGATATCCTGTGTTCATGGATTTCAAGAATTAGTAAGGTTAAAATATCTAAACCACCCAAAGAAATCTACATAGTCAAGCAAAGTCTATCAAAATGTCAATGGCATTTTCACAGAGATGGGGGGGGGGCCGGATAACCAAAATTTGTATGGAACCACAAAGACCCCAAATAGCCAAAGTAATTGTGAGATAGACAGACAAAGCTGGAGTCATCACACTTCCTGAACTCAAATTATATTAGAAAGCTAAAGTAATCAAAACAGTATGGTACTAACACAAAAACAAACACATAAACCAATGAAACAAACAAACAAAAAAGATAGCCTAGAAATAAACCCATGCATATATGGCCAACTATTCTTCAACAAGGTCATGAAGACTATACAATAGAGGAAAGGATTATCTCTTCAATAACTGATGTTGAAAAAACATTTTAAAAAATGAAATTGGACCCTTATCTTAAACCATATAAGAATTCAAGTCAAATGGATTAAAGAACTAGATGTATGACTTAAAATCTTAGAACTCCTAGAGTGAAGCTAGGAAAAACCTTGACATCTGTCTGGGCAATGATTTATTGAATGATTTATGATGCCAAGTGCAATGGAAACAAAAGCAAAAGTAAGCAAGTTGGATTACTTCAAACTAAAAGTCTTTTTTTTTAAATATTTTTTTATTTATTTCTAGGAGAGAGAGAGAGAGAGACAGCGTGAACAGGGGAGGGTCAGAGAGAGAGGAAGATACAGACTCCGAAATAGGCTCCAGGCTCTGAGCTGGCTGTCAGCACAGAGCCCGACGCGGGGCTCGAACCCACGAACCACAAGATCATGACCTAAGCGAAAGTCGGACGCTTAACCGACTAAGCCACCCAGGCGCCCCAAACTAAAAGTCTTCTACTCAGCAAAATAAACTCTCAGCAAAACAAAAAGACAACCTATGAAATGGGGGAACATATTTATAAGCCATACAATGGACAAGAGATTATTAATCAAAATATATAAGGAGTTCAAACAAAACAATAGTAGTAAATAAATAACCCAATTTCAAAATGGCAAAAGGAATTACATAGACTCTTCTCCAGAAAAAGACAAACTAATATCTAATGGATATATGAAAATACATCAGTAATCATCAGGGAAATTCAAATCAATATGACAGTGAAGTATCACCTCACACCTGTTACGAGGAAAATTATTTTAAAACTTAGTAACAAATTTGGCAAGGAGGTGAAGACAGTGAAAGCTTGGTACACTGTTGGTAGGAATACACTTTAGGGCAGCCATTACATAAAACAGCATAAAAGTGCCTCAAAGAAAAAAATTTTTAAAGTTACCATATAATCCTGCAAACTCATTGTTGGATATTTATCCAAGGGAATTCAAATAAGGATCTCAAAGAAGTATCAGCACTCTTCTGTTTATTACATTATTCACCAAAGTCAAGATAAGAAAATAACTTTATAGATAGATAAATGGATAAAGACAATGTGGTACATATATATACAATGGAATATTATTCAGACTTAAAATAAGGAAGTCCTGCCATTTACAACAATAAGGATAGATCCTGAAGGCATTATGCTAAGTGAAACAGGCCAGACACAAAATGAGAAATATTGCATGATTTCACTTACATGTGTCTTATACACTAGTCAAATACATGGAAGCAGAGAGTAAAGAATGACTTTAGTCATCATGAGATGATGAGAGGAGGAAATAAGGAGGTGATGTTCAAAGTATAAAAAGCATTAGTTATTTAAGATAAATAAGTTCTGGAAGTCTACTATAACAGCATAGTGCCTATAACAAACAATACTTTATTGTATATTTAAAATTAACTAGGAGGGTAGATCTTATGTTAAGTGTTCTTACCGTACACAACCTAATAATGACAAAAGAGACAGGAGGTAGCTTTGAAAGGTGATGGATATATTTATGGCCTTGATTGTGGGATGGTTTTAGGAGCGTGTTCTTATCTTCAAACTCATCAATTTATATAGATTACATATGTATCACTTTTGTATGTCAAGCAGACCTCAATAAATTGTTGTTAATTACTACTAACTAAAAAAGATACAATTGATATGCTATGAAAAAAGAGAAAATATGAAAATACAGTCATAAAAATACTCATTTAAAACTAGAGAAAGTGTGGCACCTGGGTAACTCAGTTAGTTAAGTGTGAGACTGTTGATTTCAGCTCAGGTCATGATCTGATATTGAGTGAGACTGAGCCCTAAATCAGGCTCTGTGCTAAGAATGCAGAGCCTGCTTGGGGTTCTCTCTCTCTCTCTGTCTCTCTGCACATCCCCTACTCATGCTCTCTCTCAAAATAAATAAACTTCAAAAAAAATACATAAAACAGAAAAAGTAAACAAAAACAACAACAAAAAAAAAAACACAAAAAAACAAACTGATGGGAGACCATAAAGAAAAACAGATAAAAACAAACATAAAGACAGGATGCCTGGGTGGCTCAGTCTGTTAAGCTTTGGACTTTGGCTCAGGTCATGATCTCACAGTTTGTGGGTTTGAGCCCTGCATCAGGCTCTGTGCTGACAGCTAGCTCAGAGCCTGGAGACTGCTTCAGATTCTGTGTCTCCCTCTCTCTCTGACCCTCCCCTGCTCATGCTGTCTATCTCTCTCTCTCTGAAATAAATAAAAAAATTAATTTTTCTTAAAAATAAAAAACAAAGGCAAACAGAAGACAATTTCAATAATAACTGTAAATATTAATGTTTAAATATATAATCAAAGTAGATTAAAAGCAACTACTATAAATATAAAGACAGAAATAAATTAAAAGGAAAGGATGGAAAGAGATATACCATGATAACAAAAATCAAAAGAAGACTAAAGTTACCTTATTAATTTCAGACAATATATACTTAAGAAAGGAAACTTATCAGGAAAATAGAGGGAAATTGTATAATATGAAAGCAATCACTTTTCCAAGAAAACATAGCAACCCTAAGTGTGTATGCACCTAACAACAGAGCACCAAAATACCTGCGACAAAAGTTGATAGTACTGCAAGGAGAAAAAGGCAAATCCACTTTTATAGTTGGGGGTGAAGACAACACCCAATGATTAGTAATTGACACATCTAGCAGGCAGAAAATCTCTAAGGGTACAATTGAGCTGAACACCACCATCAATCAACTGGGTCTAATTTAATGTTAATAGAATACTTAATACAATAACAGCAGAATATACATTCTTTCTAAGGCTTCATAAAATTCACCAAGATAGATCAGTATCTGGCTCATAAAACACATCTTAACAAATTTAAAAGAAGGTAAATCATAAGAATTATGTCCTCAGACCACAGTGGAATAAAATTAGACATCAGTAACAGAAAGATCGCTAGAAAATCCTAAAAAATATTTGGAATATTAAGCAGCACACTTATAAATAACACAGATATCAAAGAAGTCTCAAGAGAAATTTTAATAAATTTTAAACTAAATGAAAATACAACATATCAAAACATGAGACACACTGAAAGCAGTGCTTAAGGTGAAATTTAAGGCACTGAATGCATCTATTAGAAGAAAGGCCTACAGGTATAATGTAGACTTCCATCTTAGGAAACTAGAAAATGAAGAGAAAATCATACCCAATGTAAGACAAAGACAATACTTAAAATTAGAGCAAAAATCAATGAAATTGAAACAGGAAATCAATAGAAGAAATCAGGGAAATCAAATGCTGGCTCATTCAAAGAATCAATAAAATTGAAAAACCTCTATCCAGGTTATTCTCCCTCCCCCCAAAAATAGTCATAAATACAAATTATTAGCATCATAAATGAAAAAGGAGTCATAACTACTGAACCCATGGACACTGAAATGATAATAACATATAATTTTAAAAACATAATAAGTATATGTTCTAGAATTTGATAACCTAGATGAAATATAGGGAATTTCTTGAAAGATACAATGTACCAAAACACACAAAGAGAAATAGACAACCTGAATAAACGTCTACCTATTAAATAAATTGATTCAATGATTAATAATCTTCTAAGCCCAGATGAGTTAACTAGTAAGTCCTATAAAATATTTAATAAAGTCATAGCGATTTTTCACATACTGTTCCAGAAAATACAAACAAAAGGAGTAATTCCTAATTCCATCTATGAGGACAGCATTATCTTAATGCCCAAGCCAGACAAAGACATTACAATAAAGGTAAATTATAGGCCAATAAACTTATGAACATAGACCCAAATATCCTCAAAATATTAGCATGAGAATTATACATCATGGCCAAATATTATTTATCCCGATTACACAAAACTGGTCCAGCATTATAAAATAGCTAATGCAACCTAATATATCTATAAGCTAAAGAAAACAATATACATATCAAAAATACAAATTATGGAGTACCTGGCTAGCTCAGTTGGTTGGTCTTCTGACTCTTGATTTTGGCTCATGTCATGATCTCATGGTCCTGGGATTGAGCCCCGTGTCAGTATCCATGAATCTTGGGATTCTCTCTCTTTCTCTCTCCCTCTGCCCCTCCCCCAGTCTCTCTCTCAGAAAGACAAAATGAAACAAAATATTAAGAAATATGCTAGTGTTAAAAAAATTAATGGGTATTTATGATCAAAACTATCAGCAAACTGGAAATAGAAGGAAATGTCTTCAACCTGATTTTTTAAATCTACAAATAAAACTACAATTAAAACTATACTCAATGATGAGAAACAAGTTGTATTCCAACTAACATTAGGAACTACACACAAATATTCATCCTCAACACTCCTATTCAACATTGTACTAGAAGTTCTAGCTAATACAATAAAACAACAAAATAAAAAGTATAAAGAATAGGAATGGAGAAATAAAGCACTTTTTGTTTCCAGGGATCATGACTGTCTATGTACAAAACCCCAAAGAATCAACAACAAAAATCCTCTGGGAATTACTGATTATATTATAGTTGCAGAAACGTTAATTGCCATCCTATGTAACAGCAATACACAATTAGACTTTGACATTTGAAATGCTGCACTCTTTATATTATCTCTTTCCAAAAAAATATTTAGGTATACAGTTGACCCTTGAACAACATGGGTCTGAACTGCACAGGTTTACTTCTACATAGATTGTTTTACAGTATAGTACTTGAAATGAATTTTCTCTTCTTTAAAATTTCCTTAACATTTTATCTAACTTACTTTATCATAAGAGTACACCATATATATATAGAACTTAAAAAGTATGTGTTAACCATTTATGTTATTAGTAAGGCTTCCAATCAACAGTAGGTTAAGTTTTAGGGGAATCAAAAATTAAACATGATTTATGACTGTGCAGGGGGTTAACACCCCTAACCGTGCAGTATCAGTTATATGTAGGTATAAATCCAACAAAATGTGCTCAATATTTATATTCAGGGAGCTACGAAATTCAGGTGAAGGAAATCAAAGATGAAAATAAATTGTGGTAGGCCCTGTTCTTATGTAAGAATGCTCAGTATTTGTAGGCTGTTAGTTCTTCCCAACTTGATCTATGGATTTATTATAATGTCAGTAAAATCTGTAGTTACAGCCCCTCTTTCATTTCTCATACTAACAATTTGTGTTCTCTCTCTTAATTATAAGACTATATACTTATCAATTATATTGAACCTTCCAGAGAACCAAGTTTTAGTTTCACTGATTTTCTGTATTTTTAAATTTGCTTTCTATTTATTGGATTTTGTTCTTACCTTTTCTATTTTTGTCCTGCTTGTTTCAGATTTTTCTCCAGTCTCTTCTAAAGTTTTTTCTGCTCTAGTCACTCTCCTCTATTTGGAATTCTAATTACATGTATTAAAATATTTGATATTTTTCCTCGTCGTCTTGGATGCTGTGTTCTGTGTACTCATTCTCCCTAGTATATCTTCTAGCCATTTCAATAGGATTTTTATTTTACTTTAGTTTCCATTTTTTAATGAAATTTCTTACATCTGCATGTATGTCATTCACCTTTTCCAGTAAATCTTTAAAAATTCATTATAGTGTTGGATGGTGGTGGGAGACAGGAGCAGCTTTGTCCTGGCTCAGTATGTTAGGTATGCCCTCTGTTTTTAAGCCATGAGCATTCTCTCGCATTCTTGCTGCCTGTTCCACAGCAGAAAGCTAACTTCTGCCTTGAATATGTAGTGGGTCTTGTATACGAGTTTATTACCCTTTTTACCTGTGGTAGGAGACCTCAAACAGCACTACTGGAATCCTGGGCTCTACATATTTTCTGGTGATTTTAGTAAAAAACAATTTACTAATAGCAATGGACTCCATTTCATATTGCACTTTTTTTCAGATGAATCTTCATTCAGTTCTTTCTACTTTTAAGGTTATTTGGAAAGCACATTGAGTGAAATTTCAGAAATAAGGAAGTGCAAACAATTTGAATCAAACACAATTCTCTTTTTTACGTTATCGTTCATAGTCAAATTTTCTTTTGTTTTATACTATTTCCTATTTTATAATTCCTGTGGAAGAACTTTTATGGAGGGTGGACATCATTTTAAAATTTTAGTTGGAAGGCTGCTTTGCTTAATTGAATCCCACTCTGCTACTCTCAGAGTGGTTAATTATCAGAACAGCCACAGTGACATACAAATCCCTAGAGTATTTCTGATGGTTTCCAAATCACATATATGAATGGCTTGTTCTTTGGGTGGCAAAACAAGTCAATCACGCAGAACAATGTATGTGGATAATTTAGAAGTTACATATGAGAAAAGGGGATCTATACACAACTGCATTTCAAGGTCTTCCTATCAAGGGTGCTAGTCTAATCAATCATTACTTCTGAATTCACATAGTCTATTTATCTCTTGGGTTGAAGTGTTGAAAGCCAAGATTAATGATGGCAATGGTGAGTGCAGCTTTTGCAAAAGATGGTGACAAGATACCCTTGGAGAATCTTTTCTGTTATCCAAAGTTTTCTAATAGGCTGGTATGAATGAAGAAATGTTTTGGTTACTCAACTTTCTAATTTGGGTGTAAAGTTAAAATCACACAGATTATCCAGAAATATTGTGTCTAGTGTTATTTTCCCTTTAGTTGAATGGTTCATTAAATTTTTATCTTTTTTTTTCTGACACCATTGCATTCACTGTTACAAAAGCAATTGACGTTTCCTGACTATTTTCACAGTCTTTCATTGCAATTTGCTTCATCTTGTTTGGAGTAAAAAAAATTAGCTGACATTAAATGCTAAAATAGTAAGAAATAGTGACCACGTTTACATACTTGTGTTAGTACAATTTTGCCTAGTCTTTTTTGTTTAAAGAATGGTGAGAGTAAAGTTCAACATATGAGCATATATATTGCCCATTTAGGACTTACAAAGAGAAATATATCTCAAGTAAATATTATCTTCCTTATATTTGTATGCTTCTACACAAATATATATATAAAATAGTGTGACTGTATACAGAAAAAATATTTTCTGGTACACCACTATCTGTGGTATGTTCAACTTCTTAGCATGCATGACATAGAAAAAGCCCAGGTAAATTTTACCCCAGTTTATCTCTCTATCCTTACTTGTTATTTCTACCTAAAAACACAGTGCTGTGAAAACTCTGAATTTATGATCATTTTCAAACATTTGGTGCCCTCTCAGAACTCTGTCCATAGGTATCTGCCAATTTTTTCCCTGGGATATCTATTCTAACTCCTCCCACTAGTAAGCCTTAATATCCACTTGAAATGTTATTTGTGTTCATGCCTTTATTTTTTCAGAGTGGTAAATTCATTCTTTCATTATAGAATCTATCCTACTATATTGTAACTTTCTGTTTATATTTATGTTTTATAAAATAATTATTCTATATTCTCCCTTATAGGTTGGCTATTAGAGGAGCCAAATTATCATAATTTTTATAACTTCAGTATTCTAGGGTATCACTTCTCATCCAGTATATATTCAATGAATTATAAATGACCAAATTACCTATTTGATGATAGACTGAGTAAATAAAAGAATGAATTTGGGTTATGAGTAATTAGTCGACTCTGATGAGAAATATGACAAAATCAGCAGTTACATTTCTACCTGAGGAAAAGCTTAAACAAATAGTATCTTTTGGCAGTGACCTAATTGCTTATTGGAACTGAAATTTTTTTTAATTTTTAATNTTCTGCCCATTTCTTCACCGGGTTGTTTGTTTTTTGGGTGTGGAGTGAACTGAATTTTTTGAACAAATTAAGAAAACAGGTACAAGTAGATACCAAAGACTATCTTCCTTTATCTCCCTCATGCCAATGTAAAAAACACTTCTATTTTGCAAAGTTCAAGCGTTTTATAATTTTGGTGTTATTACTATTATTAAATAGTGTGTATTGAGTGCTATCTATTATGGTGTATGTTTTAGAGCACTTAATTTTACAACTTATCAGAGTTCTATTAATCTCATAAATATTCCATAATAAGAAGTTCATCAATAGTTGTTCTTAAAACCACCTGTCTTTGTGGATGGTCTCATCAGAGCCACAGAGTTACTTGGATTCACAGATGCTGTCTCATGGTAACAAGACACAAATCACTATGTTAAAACTAGAAGGGTAATTTGCTAATTTTCAATGAGACATGTAAAATTTTGAATTAACCAATGTACTTTTAGTCTGACCAGGTAACACATTTCTACTAGGTTTCTCTATTCATAACATACGCACAAATTAGATTATGTTTATTGTACCCTAAATTCTTTGCAAATAATAATCTCAAGTACTTAAGGTTCACAGATGACTTCACTTGTTGAAAGAAAAAATGAACAAGCTTCCCAGCTTGCATGGTTATTCACTGAGCTTTTAAATGATAACATGGTTGAGAATGTCATGAATTCTTCGTACACAACCCTGGTGTGGCAGAAGAAAATAACACACAGAGGCTTAAATATTAATTTTCATTCTAGTAAAAACAACTGCATATATCACTAGCAAACACTCACACCATCATAACACTCATCTAAAAGGAGTTATTAAGTTATAATGATATATCAGAGAAAGTTATCTTTTTAAAAATATAATTTGTGGGGCGCCTGGGTGGCTTAGTCGGTTGAGCGTCCGACTTTTGCTTAGGTCATGATCTCGCGGTTCGTGGGTTCGAGCCCCGCGTCGGACTCTGTGCTGACTGCCAGCTCACAGCCTGAAGCCTGTTTCAGTCTGTGACTCCCTCTCTCTCTGACCCTCCCCTGCTCACGCTGTCTCTCTCTCTCCTAGAAAAAAATATATATATATATAATTTGTTATCAAGTTAGCAAACATACAGTATATGGCGTGTGCTCTTGGCTTCGGAAGTAGATTGGAGGGTTTTTATTAAGACAGGATGCTATATTTTGTCAAATGCATTTGCTGCATCAATTGACAGGATCATATGGTTCTTATCGTTCCTTCTATTAACGTGATGTATCTCATTGATTGAATTCTGAGTATTGAAACAGCCCTGCAGCCCAGGAATGAATCCCACGTGATTATGGTGAATAATTCTTTTAATGTACTGTTGAATTTGATTTACTACTCTCTTGAGAATTTTTGCATCCATATTCATTGGGGATATTGGCCTGTAATTTTCCTTTTTAGTGGGGTCTCTGTCTGGTTTGGGAATCAAGGTAATGTTGCCTTCACAGAATGAGCCCAGAAGCTTTCTTTCCATTTCTACTTTTTAGAACAGCTTGAGAAGGATATGTATTAACTCTGCTTTAAATGTCTGGTAGAATTCCTCAGGGAAGCCGTCTGCCACAGGATTCTTATTCGTTGGGAAATTTTTGATAAATGACTCCATTTCTTCACTGGTTCTGGGTCTGTTCAAATTTTCTATTTCTTCTTATTTGAGTTTTGGTATTATGTGGGTGTCTAGGAATTTATCCATTTCTTCCAGGTTGTCCAGTTTCTTGGCATACAGTTTTTCACAGTAGTCTCTAGAAAATGTATATCTGTGGTGTTGTTTGTTGTCTCTCCTTTTCCACTCATGATTTTCTTTTTGAGAAGTCTGGTTAGGGTGTTATCAAATTTTATCTTTTCAGAAAACTAGCTCTTAGATTCATTGATCTTTTTTTGGGGGGGGAGAATTTATATTGCTTATTTCTATTCTAAACTTTATTATTTCTCTTCTGCTGCTGGCTTCAAGGATTCTTTTTTGTTCAGCTTTTAGTTCCTTTAGGTGTGCAGTTATGTTTTGCATTTGGGATTTTTCTTGTTTCTTAAGATAGACATGGATTGCAATGTATTTTCCTCTTAGGACTGCTTTGCTGCATCCCAAAGTGTTTGGATTGTTATCTTTTCATTTTCATTTGCTTCCATATATATTTTTTAAAACTTCTTTAACTGTCTTGTTGACCCATTCATTCTTTAGTACGATGTCCTTTAACTTCTATGCATTTGGAGGCTTTCCAAACTTTTTCTTGTGGTTAATTTCAAGTTTTATGGTGTTGTGATCTGAAAATATGCATGTTATGATCTCAATTCTTTTATATTTATTGAGGGCTGTTTTGTGGCCCAGCGTGTGACCTATCTTGGAGAATGTTTCATGTGCACTTGAGAAGTATGTGTTTTCTGGTGCTTTTGGATGAAAAGTTCTGAATATGTCTGTCAAGTCCATCTGGTCCAGTGTATCATTCAAGGCCCTTGTTTCCTTATTGATTTTCTACCTAGATGATCTGTCCATTGCTGTAAGTGGAATATTAAAGTCCCCAGCCTTACCATATTTGTATCAATAAAATGCTCATGTTTGTGATTTATATATTTGTGTTTTCTCAAGTCGGGGTCATAAAAATTAACAATTGTTAGCTCTTCTTGATTGATAAACCCATCATTATGATATAATGTCCTTCCTCATCTCTTGTTACAGCCTTTAGTTTAAAATCTAGTTTCTGTGATACAAGTATTGCTACTCCACCTTTCTTTTGACTTCCAGTAGCATGATAGATGGTTTTCCTTTTTTTTAATTTTTTAATGTTTTATTTATTTTTTAGAGAGAGATAGAGACACCATGAGCAGGGGAGGGTCAGAGGGAGAGGGAGACACAGAATCCAAAACAGGCTCCAGGCTCTGAGCTAGCTGTCAGCACAGAGCCCGACGCAGGGCTCAAACTCACGAACCGTGAGATCATGACCTGAGCTGAAGTCAGACGCTTAAGTGACTGAGCCATCCAGGTGCCCCAGATGGTTTTCCACCTGAAGGTGTCCTCAGGTCAAAAATATGTCTCTTGTAGACAGAAAATAGCCCCTCAGGTCCAGAGGATCTTGGGTGTCAGTCCCTGGTCTGGAGAAAGACCCATAACCCTGGATTGTTTTAGAAATTATTTATTTCTTCTTTTTTTCCCTTCCCCAGTCCATGGTTTTTCTCTTGTTCAAATACAATCATACACTTCCACAGAGCTTCGTTCTCTCCATAGGAGGTGATCCCTCCTCTCCATGCCTATACCACCCATTTTATCTTTCTCAATTCACAATCATGCACCTATGGCTCTCCAAGTTGTCCCTGTGGGCCCCTGGAAATGTTTTTCACCCTGTAGCCTGGATTCTTAGAATTCCAAGTCTTCTGGTTTTAATACTGCTGTGTTTAAAGGACAAAGGAACTTTGGGTCCTACTTCTCCACCATGTTGACCATTAATGAGAAAGTTATCTTTCATTTTCAAAGTAGTACCACAGATAACTATTATTAGTTACATTCATAAAGTGAAGAGAAAAACAAACAAACCTGAGCCATAACCTCCTGCAGTAACTCACTCTAAACCATGCAGTTAGTGTATCAGGCATAGTTCCATTAGAAAAATAGACATTCAGATAATTTTTAAATTTTTTTGAAGTTTACTTATCCATTTAAGAGAGACAGAGCACAAGCTGGGGAGTGGCAGGGAGAGGGAATCTCAAGCAGGATCCACAAGGTCAATGTGGAGCCTGACATGGAGCTGGAACTCACAAACTGAAATCATGACTGGAGTCAAAATCAAGAGTCAGATGCTTAACCAACTGAGCCACCCAGGCATCAGAGACTTAAATAATTTGTAACACAAAGAATGAATCACACAAGTAACAAAAGGACAGAAAGAGGACAGTGAGGCAGCTCAGAGATTATCAACAGGAAGCCACTCATTCCTGGGCTGGAGGGACAAATTAAAGAAGCAGTATTACACCCAAATCACTAAATGGGAGTTTGAACTAGTGCAGACCTGACAGTCAGAAGCTGAAGTCCTTACTCAAGATGTTGTCCAAAGCAGAGACAGAGTGGCAAGGATTTACTTTTGTCCTGATAGCAAATACACCCAACAAAACATGGGCAGAGGGACATTTGCCATTACTTGTAAAGCCCAGGGTTTTTTTCTTTTATTTTGTCTTTTATTTTATTTTTTTTTTGTATCAATGCTAATTCTATGTATTGCCAAAATAGTTACTATATGCTGCTGGAGAAAGGGTTTTATTCTGTGTCTTCAGTTTATTATTTTGAAGAACTTTTGTAAAATCTTTCATGAAGAACTTATGTAAAACCAATTGGTGATAGAACTTGCCTAGAATTCAGATCTCCTAGAATTGTCATTGTAGGGACCTCCTCTGCACAACTCTACTTCTATGACCTTAAGAGAACTAACGTTTTATATTTTAATTAAAACTCTTTTCTTCCCATTACATCAGTTTCTTTCTTGAACAGTACCTTGTATTGGGGACAAATTTGTACAAAGTTTAAAAATATTAATTACATTTAGAGGTTGAAGGAGTTAAAATGGCTTGTTAATCTTAAAAAACTGGTTGACCAATTCAGTAAGAACTATATCTTCAAGAAAAATAGCTATGACACTAGGATTACATTCATTAGAGACTGAGTCTTAAGAATAGAATGGTGACATGATAGTTTATGAAATCACTAAAGACCATGAGAACTTTAGTAGCTAGACAAGCAATAGATCCATACAGTTATATTCTCCAGAACAAATAGGATTTGGATGATTGGCTAAAAAAAATTTCCAAGAATTCCATTGGACTATAGCTAACCAGCAAACTCAGAATATCATATACGAGCAGACAGAATCCAGGAAGGAGGAAAAAAACCACAGATGGCTTTTTACTAGCCCTAGCTCAAGTGAAACCTTTAAGTACTAAATCAATTTGAATACAGAGAAAAAGGAGGATTCAGAGAATGGAGAACCATTCTGATCCTAACCTTTATTCTGAGCCTAAGTTTCTTTACTCAGGGGAGAGGACCAGCAATAGCTTTTTTTTTTTTTTTACAAAAATAGTTTGTCAAGTTGGTTTCCATATAACACCCAGTGTTCATCCCCACAAGTGCCCTCCTCCATGCCCATCTCCCCATCTCCCCCTCCCCCCCACACCCATCAGTCCTCAGTTTGTTCTCAGCATTCAAGAGTCTCTCATGGTTTGCCTCTCTCCCTTCCCCCACCATTTCCCCCCTTCTTCTCCCCCATGGTCCTCCGTTAAGTTCCTCCTAATCCTCCTATACGTACAAACATAAGATATTTGTCCTTCTCTGCCTGACTTGTTTTGCTTAGCATAACACGCTCAAGGTCCATCCATGTTCCTACATATGGCCAGATTTCATTCTTTCTCATTGCCATGTAGTATTCCATGGTATAGATAAANCAACGAATGGAATGGGAAAAGATAGTTGCAAAAGATATATCAGACAAAGGTTAATATCCAAAATCTATAAGGAACTCACCAAACTCCACACCCGAAAAACAACCCAGTAAAGAAATGGACCAGCAATAGCTTTTGACATCAGGCTTGCTAAAAAAGTAACTGTGACAAACAGATCTATGTAAACTAGATTTCAGGCAATTGATACTCAAGGAGAAGCCAGCAGCTGTTTGTTTGCCCATTCCAATCTAAATCCAGAGATCTTTTCCTATTGAAAACATTCTTGAAAAACCCAACTGTTCCAAAGAGCAAAGCAGACTAGGTCCCAGGATATATTTTTCTCCTCTTGGTAGAAGAGGCAGAAACTGGAATACGAAATTTGGAGGAGAGACTAGAGGGGAGAGGACAGAGAGAGAGNACTGGAATACGAAATTTGGAGGAGAGACTAGAGGGGAGAGAGCAGAGAGAGAGAGAGAGAGAGAGAGAGAGAGAGAGAGAGAGAGAGAAGGGGAGAGGAGAATTGTACAATGCAATCATCTTGCTAAGATACTAATGTATCAGTTCTTAAAGAAGACAAGTCATTGATGAGATACGATAATATCAAAGGGGATAAGAAAAAACAATGTGCTGGATTTATTTGAGAATTGATCAGCAATGAACATTTTTCATTGATGAATATCTAATAAAGAATTTATGAAAGTCATCTTGGTAAGTCACTCCAAAAAAGTTTTGCCATGATAACATAATGACTCATCCTGTAACTTTTGTTCTCTGGATGTGCAGTTAAGAAGATCTAACCTATGACAGGCTGGAGATTTTGACTCTCCAATAAATAGAGAAATGGGAAGTGGCTATTTCTAGTGTTTTTGCGTGGATCTAGCCAGGGATTCTTTTCTTACTGTGGTGTTTACTTTTCTTTATACAACCTCAAATAGGCCCTATACATTCTCTGCCTGCTCTTAATAGGAAATTAGAATAAAAGATAGCCAGCTTTTGAGTCTAATTTAATATCAATATACTTTATAGGCCTTTCCTCTTCCTAATTCTCTTTCCAGTTTTATTTGATACCAGATACATAAACTACGGACTTTCTATTTGAAACTATTAGAGCAAAGGCAGTTAAAGGAACTAACTGAAAGACTACTATCTAAAATGGTATATATCTATAGATAGATAGATAGATAGATAGATAGTATAGATATAGATAGACACACACACACAAACTAATGAATAATTTAGGAAGGAGATTTTTGTTAATGCCACAGTAAAGTAATTTAACTTCACTCAATTTTTTTTTTTTTACGTTTATTAGCAAGTGTGCTTGTTGGGGGTATCTAGAAGTATGGGCTTTTTAAATACATGGTCTTTTAAGTCTTAGATACTTGATATATTAAATAATTCTGCTTCCAGAATGTTAGAATCTTAAAATACCTTAGGAATCTAGTCTAATTTCATCATTTTCTGCTAAGTAGGGAATAGGTTCTTTCCACAGTTATTCAGTAATTAGGGACGATTATGATTTCCACATTTCCTTGAGTTCCAGCGGACATTTTATCAGGAGTAATGCCTACGATTCCATAAGTATTAATATGAGAAAATAGGAACTAGTAATCCCACTATAATACGAGAAACATTGGACGCCTCTTAAGAGTAAGGGAGTAGTGGTGACTCAGGTTTTTAGCACACAAAGAAAATGACTGGCCCACCAACATGCACAAGGTACTTACTACCATATCTTGCCTTTCTTCATCTTCCATCAGTATCTGGGATACTATCTTTTTGAATTCAACTTTTTACAGCGATGACCCTAAATGCCTTCCTTTGACTTTCTGAGTTTCTGACAACTGACTTTTTTCAGAGCCCATTTTGTATACACTGAATCCAGATCCCTTCAACTGATAGTTTGGTTAAGATCAAAAAGTTGAAACAAAACTATTCAAGTCATTCCTGGGATTAGCAGAAAGTTCAGGTCTGCTAGCCAGTTGTCTTTCCAGGCTTACTAACCCCTCTCCACTTATATATGGCCTTTGAAGAATTCTGCAACATACTTATCTCCTCTGTAAAACTCACCTTGAGAGAAGCATTGTGTTTGGAGACAATGGATAGGACTTCCAATGTCAGCTCTGAGTGTCCAGAATAATGGCTCAGTGCTTGGTCCCTTCTAATCCTAATTAGGCAGCCACTAGATGAACTGCATAACTCCATTCATTATGCAGCATTTCTGAGACTCTAAAATTAAATCCCAGATTGATCACTGGCCAAAAAAATAAAGCTTCTCTCCCCACTTCTAACAGCCAACTATTATGTTTATATTTCAAAATGGAAATGATAGTTCAGCTATCCATCAACTGAAAGCCAAACATGAAGTTCACCCAAAAGCAAAACAGGCAGTTAGCTAGGCAATTGCTTCATTTTCAAAAGTTCTACATTAAATTCAAATGTTATTCGAGGTTCACTGCCATTCAGATTAAATTGACATTTAGAAAGAAAATATGCATTCTTTCCTAACCTTTAGAAATAACATAGAATTTAGACATTTCAATCTTGTTTCTTTCCTCCTTACTTGTGTTCCTTATCAGTTTATTCAGTGCCCAAACAATTATTTCTTAACCTTTGATAGGAAGTGATGAGCTGGTCTAAGAAAAGCAACTGGTAGAAACACTTCAGTATTGCAAAGATCTGAGAGCATTTTATCCCAACTTTTGAAAATCAATTAAAATAGAAAACAATCAAGTTTTTAGTTGTTGTTTGTTCTGGGGGGTGAGTTTAACATTCTCTAAGACCAAACAGAAATACTTTCTGAGCAAAGAAAAATAAAACACAAGTTTTAACCTGTCTATTATCAAAGTACTCTCCCTAGTCTTTAAACCAAGCATAAAATCAGAGCCAAGTTCTTCTACTTGAAATGTTAAAATTGGCCAGAATATTTTCTAAGCAAAAGGTGAGACTATCAAATTAATAGTGGAGAATATTGGTCAAGCATTTCATCCAGAATGAGCATGGAATATAGAAAGGGTCAGGAGTCAGACTGTATGTGAAGTTCATTCATGGATTATTCATGCACAAGAATGGGAACATTGTGATTTGATGGCTAGGGAAATTTAAAGGAGAAAGAACTACTTGTTCTTTAAGAGTTAGTGGTAAGGAAATTGTGCAACTGTAGAGCTGAGAAAGACATATATAATGACAAAAACTCATTTCTGTCATTACATATGATTTAAAAGTATAAAGGCATATGATTTAAGGCATAATTTAAAAGTGGTCAAGTAGATTGATGTGAAAATTCTCCAAAGGGTATAAATCCATGTATTTATAGAGCAATTATCTGACTACACGTATGAAGACAAGGTGACCATATTGACACAATATTAGAGAGTGGAGGTTCAGGGCACCAGAGGTAGGATTTTTAAAAAATATTTATTTATTTTTGAGAGACAGAGCATGAGGCAGGATGCAGGGAGAGGGAGGCACAGAGTCCAAATCAGGCTCCAGGCTCCGAGCTGTGAGCACAGGGCTCGATGCACCATAAAATCATGACCTGAGCTGAAGTCAGAGGCTTAACCGAGCCACGCAGACGCCCCCAGGGTTATGATTCTTATCATGTCATTGGCTGAGTGCTAGCCCTTGAGCAAATCATTTGTTTAAAAAGTGGCTATACCTAGTGCCCCATTCCCAATTGTTTATATTATAGTTTTCCAATACAAGGAACCAGGGCTCCTTAGAAAACAAATGGCTGATTCTAGGGTTAAGGTAAAGAATATACAAATGAGCATTCTACAGAACACTTGACCAATGCTCTCAAAAATATCAACGTCATCAAAACTATGAAAGTGCTAAAAAGCTAACAAAGCCCAGAGGAGCCTAAGAAAATGATAAAATATAGTATCCTGGATGGGATCATGGAATAGAAAATGGATATTAATGTAAAACTAATGTATTTTGAATATAGAGTTTAGTTAATAAGAAGATAATCATGTTGATTCCTGTTGTGACAAAGGTACCATAGTAATAGATGTTAGTAGAGGAAACTGGGTCCTGAGTATTCAGTAACTTTGCACTATCATCATAATTTTTCTGTATTTTATTCTAAAATAAAAAACTATATTTACCTATTTTAAAAATGGCTACATTGGATATGTTTTAATAAATATATAATTATGAAAGCTTTAAATAAGCCACAATTCTAAAACTGAACTTTATTTTCATTTTTTGTATGTAAATGTATTTTAATTCCAGTAGTATTACAATACCTCCTTGTGCTTTAGGAATCTTTCAAACTACAATTTTATTTATTCATGTCTAACTTTTTAATTTAAAAAATGTTTAACATTTATTCATTTTTATTATTTTTTAATGTTTATTTATTTTTTTTGAGAAAGGGAGAGAGAGTGACAGAGCATGAGTGGGGAGAGGCAAAGGGAGAGGGACACACAGAATCCAAAGCAGGCTCCAGGCTCTGAGCTGTCAGTACAGAGCCTGATGTGGGGCTCGAACCTGCAAACCACAAGATCATGACCTGAGCTGAAGTCAGGTGTTCAACTGACTGAGCCACCTAGGTGCCCCAACATTTATTCATTTTTGAAAGACAGAGAGACAGAGCACGAGTGGGGAGGGGCACAGAGAGAAAGGGAGACCCAGGATCTAAAGCAGACTCCAGGCTCTGAACTGTCAGCACAGTGCCCCATGTAGGACTCAAACTCATGAACCACAAGACAATGACCTCAAGCCAAGTCAGAAGCTTAACCAACTGAGCCACCCAGGTGCCCCACTTTCATACAACTTTAATGTTGATGAACCTCAATATATTGAAACTTAGATTACAATTTTTCTTTAGGTGCTACCTCAGTAAATACTACAGTTAATATATATTTGTGCTCAATGGAAATAAATTATTTCCATGGAAGGAAAATTGCAGAACTGAAGTATAGAAACATCTTAATAACTTTTGCTATGTATTTTTTTCTAAATAATATGTATTATTTTTCAACATCAATAATGAACATATGTAGATATTTCACTAAAAAATCCAGTATAGAGTTTTATCTTGTAAAAGAAATATCAATAAATACAAGTGCATTTTTTTTAATTTGAGAGAGAGAGGAGAGAGAGAGTGCACAGGTGAAAGAGCAGAGGGAGAGAGAGAGAGGGAGAGGGAGGGAGGGAAGGGGAAGGGGAAGAGAGGGAGAGAGGGAGAGAAAGAGAGAGAGAGAGAGAGAGAGAGAGAGAGAGAGAGAATCTCAAGCAGACTCCAAACTCTGCATTGAGCCCAACATGGCACTTGATCCTAGGATCCTGGGATCATGACCTAAACTGAAATCAAGAGTTGAAAGCTCAACCAACTGAACCACCCAGGCACACCGGTACATTGGAATGTTTTAATGTGGCTTGAATATTCACTGTATTCATCCTTTCAACTATTATTGTCCCNTTGCATACTTTTCACAAATATAAATATGCAAGAATACAGGATCCTAATTGGAATAATATCTCATTGTTTCCTCATCAAAAGCTGGACTTGAAAGTTAAATCTAGGTAAAGCTAAATCTAGGTAAGCAACTTCCAGAATTCTCTTAACTTTGAAATGATATGAAAGAAAAAATAAAACTNCTCTTTTTAGGCTTCAACACTGCTGTTACAGATTGACTGAGTTAGCAGTCATATCCTGGATTTTATCTAGAATTAAGAAACTGTAACTGTAAAATTAATCCACAGTCATTTTCTCCTTCTAATTTTTAGATGGAGTAATCAAAAACTAGAACATCTTTTATACATGTGGAATATAATGCAACATCACATGAAAAGAACAACCCCACACAATATATTTGACATCATCTTCAAAGAGAAATGATTAAATAAAAGTTATAAAAGCATGCATAAAGCTGTTGGTTTGATGATTTAACAGGCATTGGAGTCTGTACTCATTTTCTTTAGAGCTCAAATCATGCTAACTGCTCATATGAGAAATACCTTAATTATTAGGGCTAATCTAAGGCTAGAATCCTTTGAAAACAAGGAAATCTAAGAATAAGATTTGAGTTACTTATTGGCACCCTTTTACCTTTAACTTCCCGGGTTCTGAGCCATGCCTAGTTCTTTCTGACCATGTGTCTATATAACATTATATATCCTTGTGGGTAACACAATTTATGCCATGAACCAGGGAATACCCTTCATGAAGGATTATTTGGGGACAATTAAATATAAGTATAATATAATTTATTTATAATATTACAAATATAATATTGCATTGTAGACAATGTGGCTACATAGAAAAGCACAAAATACAGTTACTAACTTCCAGGCGCTGAGGAAAATGCCCCTGCTTTGGTCCTATGGATGAATGAAATATGCCTCATCATTGAAAGAAAGGAGAATAAGAGAGAGAGAGGGAGGAACAAACTGAGAGCTGAAAGGGTAGAATACCTGGTTTAATATACTGGCGCACAAACTAACATGAGCATATACAAAGTCATGACACCTCTGCATGGGATAATTCAAGATTTTAAGGGGAATGGATAGTCAATATTGGAAGAGGAGTAGAAACTTCATTGAGGGAGAAAAAGACAACAGCACTAGTTCAAAGTCTTGGGAGAAAGTGCCTGAATGTCTGAACATTCAGAAAAATTGGGGGTTTCCATTAGTAATTCAACATGATTGATGAAATGGGGAAGAAGAGAAATGAAGCTGGAGTGTTGGTTTGGTAATGGATCATGAAGAGCTGGGCATTTATGTAAGGATTAGGAATATGGTAATAAGCTATTGATGGTTTTTGTGTGAAAAGGGTATTATGTTTTTAGAGATAGACGTTTGGATACAGTGGAAAGAGTAGATTACAGGGGGAAAAGGCCAGGATTATAAGTGGAGGTTGTCTCAGTCATCCAGACTGGAAACAATGGTTGCCAGTGAGAACAGAGAAGGAAGACCGTATTTTTAAGAAAATATTCAGGAAATTAATTTGCTGGGCTTACACTATGATTTATTGCAGAAAGGTGGAAAAAGAGATTTGGAGCTGCAATAGTAACACAGAGGAAACCAGAGAAGGAATGGATCAAGTAAAGTTCAGTTGCAGAAGAATTACATTTGAAATTCCACAGGAATATCTACAGGAAAAAAAAAGTCACACACACACATGCGCGCGCGCACACACACACACACGCACACACACACACGTTCCACGCGTAAAAATGTGGATGTAGAACTCTGGAGGAGGCTGGGGCTTGGAATCACTGGTTTGTAGCGTTGTACGTTTACAGGAGCCCAATGAAAGCAAGGGGGTTCCTCAGGGAGAAAAGAAAGACAGCTTTGTCAGCATGACTTGGATCTGAAAGTCCGCGTTTGAGTGCCAGGTTCTGCCATTAATTAGATCTGTGGCCTTGGGTCATATTTTTCAACAGAGTTAATAACCTTCTTGACAAGTGAGTTACTTAAAATGTCTGACAAAATGCAAATGTACTTTGGCGATTCTTAGTGTGTTTTCTAGACTTTTGATTATGATGTATTTCCAGAATCATCTACATGTTAAGATGTTCACTGCAGTATTTTCGCTGCTGTGTTTCACTGCAGTATTAGGAAATGGCCTAAGTAACTGTAGTCTAGGATCACTTCTGTAAAAAAGCACCACATCAATTCACATACAATTATTCTTAGGCTGCCAGTAATTTGTGTTGCTACAGAGATTGTGAAACCACAGTGTTTACATTTTTCACCAAGTGAATGAAGGTACAAAGTTATATATATAGCATATTCATTATTATCTAAAAATCTATCCAGAGAAGAAAAAAGTGGGAAAGAAAAGTTCTAAAATCTTAGCAATTGTTGCTTTGGGGAGAGATGATATCCCATTTTAGTGCTGCTATAATTATTGGATAGGGAGACTTGAATGTTTCTTTACAGAACTAATTCACCTGTGATATAAACTAGGTCAGTTTATGTTTGGCATGTAAAATCTTATATCACATTTCGTAGCATATAAAATCTTAACCCTGGGCATGCCTGTGTGGTTCAGTGGGTTAAGCATCTGACTCTTGGTTTCAGCTCAGGTCATTACCTCATGGTTCTTGAGAGCGAGCCCCACATCAGGCTCTGAGCTGACAGCATGGAGCCTGCTTGGAATTCTCCCTCTCCTCTCTCTGTATCCTTTCCTTCCTTGTATAATCTCTCTCAGAATAAATAAACAAACTTAAAAAAAAAGAATCTTAACTCTCTAAAGAAATTTAAAATGATTACACTGGGTCCATCACCTCATGTGCATCAATTACAGACAGATAATTTAAAACTTTAAGAAAGGATATATTCCTGGAATCACAGATTTCACAGCAGAGCTAAGCTATGACCCCAGGACTCTTACTGCAGAAAGAAAGCAGGTTAGGTTACAAACTCCCAAATAAGGCTCACTGTGTTGCAGCTACTTTCTGGGTAGACAGAGCCAGCTCAGCTGTGAGATGTGCTACAAGGTGTCAATCAGGAGTTGAGTTCCACATAAAAGCTGTAGATGTGGGTAGCAAATCAGAAGGAAGAAGCAAGACACACATACAGAGAACTTTTTCCACTTGGCTCTATCTTGCTCAACCCTGCAGAAAGATAAATGGTCTCTTAGTCTTTCTGGTTCTGAAGGGTTAATTCCAATTAGAAACTCTGGAAAAGATTTAACCAGTTCTGGAAAATGATATTTTGTTGTCAGAGGCCTGGTTCTATTACTTCATTTTCCCTATGAACTTGGACAAGTGATTGAACTCATTTCTGCTTCAGGTTCATCGTTTCATTTTTAAAGTGGTAATAATGCCACTTACCTTGCTGAGATTTTTAGGAGTCGTATCTTTAGAGCCCTGAACACAGTGATTATAGTCATGGTAGTCATAGCAATGATGACAAAGTGGAGGAGGAAGAGAGTATCAGTCATCACAATGATGATGGTGATGAAAAGGACAGCAAAAATAATGGGGGTGGGAAAAGAAGGAGGAGATAATAACAGTGATGTCAGCAGTGATGAGGAGGAGGAGGAGGAAGAATATTTCCTCTTGATTTTTTAAGAGAGGTTCTCAGAGCTAATCCTGCCTTTTTATTACATGTATCAATGGCTCTCATGCTCTGCTTGAATGCAGACATCAAGAGTATGATATCCTTTCTTCCTAGATACTCCTTTTGTGCTTACTGACAAAAAGAATGGACTGCAAGTAATTCACAAGTGCTTGTATGTATTACAGTGGAAAAGAAAGTAAGCTGCTTTCTGCAAGAGGCCATTTCGCTTCCTCCTGTAAGGGACAGATGGAGAAAATACGGCATTTAATTTAGCTATCTGCTTCTGATTTTTTTTCATGGATTTCCTTTTTCTTGGGGGCAAAATGGTTTTCTTTTACATTTCTTTGATGGATCCATTCTGGTGTTCTCTTTAAGGTTTTAAACTTGATTTGGGGTACAGTAGACATGTTTACCGCCCTCCAGCCATTTTAAGAGTTGACTGACAAGGTTTGGGAACAGCTATCATTCTGCATCTTGACAAAAATGGATGGCTTTTTAGTTAATGTGATGGGCAGTGGTCAGAAGATTAATTTTCAAGAACATATTCGAGGTACCCTTAGCAATGTGCATGATGTATGTTACTACAGCTTTGGTGCCAGGAGTGTGTGGTAAATTTAATTTATGTGGAGACAGAGGATGTCTATCCTCACACTCACAGATCCATAAGAAAATAGAAACCATAAAAACTGTATCTATAATTTTATATATAATTTATTATGACTGTAGTCCCAAAGAGATTGGTATTCAATAAAGTAAAATTTACTGGAAGAATAATTCTAATCCTACTGCTGTTAAAACATGGATGTGTATAAAACCGAAAGACACCTGTGTTGCACAATTTCTGCATTAGTATCCATGAGGGAGGCAGGTTTACTTCAGTCTAACAAGTCCATGCCTGAGTCCTGTGTTTCTGAGCAGCACTTTTACTATAGCAGCTCTTGGTTTATAGGAGTTAAGTCCCACTGTCAAGTAGAAAATTGAGTAACAGAACACCAGTCCTCAAATCTCATGCTTTAAACATTTATAGATGACAACTTTAGAGCAAGTCAACTTCACTATCATATAGTCCTCCAATGAATCGTATTTTTCCCTAACATCTCTTTAACAGAATGCAATGGCAATTCCCATTTGCAGGCAGACAAAGCTGAGGTATTGACAACAATCTATTCTGATAATTTATAGAGAATTGTCGTCAGAAGATCAATTCTTGGGTCCCATGATCCAGAGTAATTTAAAAATTCCATCCATTATCTCAGAATTCTGCAGGATATGGTCTCTTATTTTAGTCTTTCATGCAGTCAAACAAGTATTGAGATCCTGCTATGTGCAAATTGCTTTGCCTTCCAGGGGAGTTGGAAATTTATAATCTTATTGATACTCTAATTTACAAACCTCATTATTGTTTTACACTGAAATCTTATTGTTAAAATAATGCATGTTTGTTGTAAAAAAAATTCAAGTACTACATTATTATAAATTAAAAATAGTCCTCTCCTTACCTCCATTCTAATAAGTAATATTTATTAGAATGTTTTTATAATTGTCCTGATATGAATGATATCATAGAGTACTTATTATTTTCCATCTTGCTTTTCACCTCTTAATAGTAAATGATTAATTTCTTGACATGTCAGTAAATGCAGATGGAATTCGCTTGCTATTTTTAATGGATGATTAGTGTTTCATCCTATTATAGTAACTACATGTATTTTTCAAGTCACTTACTAATAGACTCTTTTGTCTTTTTTACATTTTAATGTTTCTAGATTTAGTCCCCTATATCTTTCCCCTAGTTCAGACTGGCACCACTTCATGATCAGCTATCTTTTTCCTGCTGATCTGACCTCAGACATCTGACTCTCCATCCTACCAGCACATGGCTACCAAGATTATCGTATTAGAGCTCCAGTCTAATTAAGGACTTCTCATTCACCATTAAGTGATGTGCATACCCCAGTGTAAAATTCAGTGTCATCTCAACCCATACAACTCAGCAGAAAAAAATCTGATTAAAAACTGAGCAGAGGAACTGAACAGATATATTTTTTCCAAAGAAGATATATACATGGCCAGTAGATACATAAAAGATGGTCCATATCATTAATCAGGGAAATACAAATAAAAACTAAAATAAGATATCACCTCACAACTAGAAGGATTATGATAAAAAATATAGGAGAGAGTAAGTACTGGCTAGGATGTGGAGTAAAGGGAACCCCATGCACTGCTTGTGGGAATATACATTATGTGGCCATGATAGAAAATAGTATCAAAGTTCCTCAAAAAAGTAAATGTAGAGCTACCATATAATCTAGCAATTCCTAGAGTATTTATCCAAAAAAAAAAGAAATTATTATCTTCAGGGTATTTATCCAAAAATATTAAATCACTGTCTCAGAAAGATATCTGTACCTCCATGTTCATTACAGCATTATTTACAATAGTAAGGACATGAATGCATAAAAAAAAAGTAAGACACACATGGAAACCTCCCCCCTCATATACATGTAGTAATATTTAACCACAAGAAAGAATAAAATCCTGCCATTTGCAATATCAGGGGTAGATCTTGAGGGCATTATGCTGAGTAAAATAAGTTAGCGAATGAAACACCATACTATTACACTTTTATGTGGAATCTAAAAAAATATGAACAGATAGGTAAAGAGAACAGATGGGTGGATACCAGAAGTGGGGTGGAGGATGAGCAAATCAGGTGAAGGTAGGCAAAAGATACAAACTTTCAATCAGAAGATAAATAAGGTCTTAAAAAAAGATTCAGTGCTTTCTGAAATCTGAAAATTTGATGAGCCATCCGTTCCCCTCATAAGAACATTCTACATATTTAGTCAAACTAAACCTTATCTCCACATTTAACATTACTGTTCTTCCCCTTCCCATTCTCCTTATCTTGAACATTCTCTTTGGTTTCCGAAATCGTTGCTGTATTTCAAACTACAATTCAAATTCTGGGCCCTTTTGGAACTCTTTTTTTCCCTACCTCACTCACCCTTTTTACCAATATATACAAAAAACACAGTCTTTTTCTTTCTGGGCTCTTTAGTAAACTGCTGGGTGCCACATAGTCTTGGTCTGCTACATAGAAGTATAAAGATGAACCAAAAAGGACAATCACATTACACACATCTATAATACAATACTTGGAATGTGATACATGTTTCTCACATCTCCCATCCACTTTGGAGCACACCTCCCCACCATGTGCTTGTGCATGTAATAATTATTATGTAATAATTACATTTTAATGAATGTTATTACATGTGCTGTATATCACAGCCACTAGTTTAACAATCTTCTTTAAATGTCCTAAGAAATACACAATATAGGTTGTCCTCATTCTTCACAGATGGCAAAAGAGCCTGTGAAGAGACAGCTACACAAGCTTAGCTACAGAGCTACTACTTAGGAAAGCCAGGATTTGAATCCAGGTTGTGAGAATTCCTAAACTTTACTTTTCTTTCCCTACCATTTGTAAATTGAATCAATAAAATAGTCATTAAAAGAACTAAATTGGGGTCCACAACCCAAGTTTCCTGACACTAGAAGATATATAGGGGCTCCCTTCAAGTCAAACTATGAGAAACATTATCCTTTAGGGACCAAGGATTAACTAATAATAACATGGCACTGCTTTGTAGCTAATTTAAAGAAATAGATTCTTAAAAGATCAGGTAAATTGCCCACTAATTTGATTAAAAAGCATTTCCTTCTAGGGCTCAAGACTAGACAGCTTGTCATTTTTTTTCCTGCTGCCCCATTCATTCTAGATCCTAAAGGAGCATTGCTCTTCATTGAAAGATATCGACTGCAAATGGGTAATTCATCTTTGTTCAAAGCAAATTATGTTTCATATCCCTCTGAAAAATTTAATCATTAGGACAAATTCTGCCTGTATTTACTATTTCTAGGGAAACCTTACATTTGTCAAAATGAATGACCATTTTCCATGAAATATGTTCTTTGATATGGATTATAGTCACTTCCTCATTCATCTCTCTGCCAGCCATTTCACCACCAGTATTAGTTGTCTATGGCTGCTGTAACAAATTACCCCAAACTAAGTGCTTAAAAAAACAACACAAATTTATTTTCTTACACTCTAGGTTAAAAGTCCAACATGGGTCCACAGGGCTAACGTCAAGGTATCAGCAAGGCTGTTTCCTTTCTGGAGATGCTAGGGGAGAATCCATTTTCTTGCCCTTTCCAGTGTCTAGAGGCCATGTGCATTCTTTGCCTCATGGCTCTCTGACACCATCTTAAAATACAGCAACAGTAGGTTGAATTATTCTCAAATTGTGTAACTCTGACTTCCTCGTCTGTTTGCCTGGATGCTCCAGGATAATTTGTCCACTTCAAGGTCCTTAATAACATCTGTAAAGTCCCTTTTGCCATGTAAGATAAACCTAATCAAGATTCAGGAGATTAAGATGTAGAAACCTTTGGTGGCCATTTTTCTGCCTACCATACTATTTCTCATTCTTCTCTGTTCTCCAAACCATTAGCAGAGTAGACTTCTTTATTTATTTTTTTTTTTTTTAAATTTTTTTTTTTATTTATTTCTAGGAGAGAGAGAGGCAGCGTGAGCAGGGGAGGGTCAGAGAGAGAGGGAGTCACAGACTGAAACAGGCTCCAGGCTCTGAGCTGGCAGTCAGCATAGAGCCCGACGCGGGGCACGAACCCACGAACCGCGAGATCATGACCTAAGCGAAAGTCGGACGCTTAACCGACTAGGCCACCCAGGCGCCCCAAGACTTCTTTAAATGTAATACATACACACTCGCATCGATGTGCAAAATTCTTCAGGTGCTTATCCTAGCACATATAATATACAGGAAACTTCATATTTTGGCTTTTGTTTACTTAGTCATCCTCAGAGTTCACTATTCTTACTAAAATTTTTGTGTTCCACATTTATTCACTTCTGCCACTGCGCTTTTCATAGGCTGCCAAGAATCTTTTCCTCTCAACCACCTCAAAATCCCTACTCAGTCTTCAATTGTTAGCTCATAATTGACCTTTTCCATAAATCTTTCTCTGACTCTTTGCAAGGAGTATTAGTTGCTCTTTCTTTATGATACATCCAAGTGTTTAGTACACGTAGTGGCTAGGAGATCGATATGTGGTTTCTATCGCTGTACAGGTGTACATTTAGTACAGATGACTAAATCACAGCTGACTTGGGCAAGCTCTAATCAAAGTCCTACAGGGAAGATCTAATCTCATGCAGTGTCTAATGATTAGCTGTGACTAGAAGAGGGACCTTTACTGACAATTACAGCATTTGATCAGTGCCACATATAGCAAGGTCACCCTGGTTTATTTACTCCTGCTCCTGTCTCAACACTACTGCTTCAGTACCTATCCAAAACCACTCAACCAACTCAATAAGACAACTGACTGCAGCATGAGATATGGGATTCAGAAATGAGGTCTGGATATGTTTATGTGGTGCCATAACCTCAAATATTTGCCCATTGCTTTACCTTTCCTAGTGACCTGGATCTTTTCTCTTTGGATTTATTAATACTAAAGGCAGTTGCCTTAGTGCCTTCAGTCTGGATATTTCCCTTGCTTAAACTTTCAAAGTCAAAAAGATATGGTTAGACTCTATTTTCTGGACAATAGAATTATTTGCCTACACTCCCATTAAGAGATATTCTCATTCTTTTCCAATAACATTATAGCATCAAGACAATCACTCATTGTTAGGGATGGAAGTCATGATCGTGTTTACCAAGAGATCAAGGCAAGTATCTCATAACTGCCTGGCTACAGC
The DNA here is from genome assembly GCF_008692635.1 of Crocuta crocuta. NCBI lineage: Eukaryota > Metazoa > Chordata > Mammalia > Carnivora > Hyaenidae > Crocuta > Crocuta crocuta. The sequence goes on along the minus strand of NW_027533395.1, from coordinate 4,948,333 downwards.
AAAAAGTTAAACACAACAATATCATTCTCAATCTCTTCCGAGGCCTTTCACTTTAACATCATATATCAGTTCATCAACAACTAGTAGACTGTGAGCTCCTTAAGGTAATGTAACTTGTTTTCTTTGTTAAGAGTCTTTAACCTTAATAGGGTATCTGCAACAAAGAGCTGGATCAAGAAAAAAAAAGGTAAAAATATAAATCACTTATTTTGAAGTGAGTAATTAAATAATGGATAGAGATCATGATTCTCTCCTTAGATGATCTTTACAACATGTATTAGAAAGATCGTATGATAGCTTTCTTGAATAAGTATCCCCATTTGTTTAATTTCACTATTGACAGCAGATTTGTATTCTAGCTGACTATAAATTATAGTGGTATCAAAGTCCAAGGAGAATGGTAGAAAATTATGTACAAATTAGAATCACAAAGTATATCAGAAAGAAAATGGCCAAAAATAGCCAAGATAATACTGATGATTAAGAATAAGGTGGGATGATTTGTCCTATTTAATAATAAAACTTATAAATGTCTAGGTACCAAGACATCCTGTTTTTATGAAGATCGTCAGATAGAGTACACATTCATAGAAATTGAACATATTTATAATGTCATTACAGATAAGTGGGAAGAAACCATCTCTTCAATAAATGATGTTGGAACAATTGATTATCTGAATAAGGAGAAAAAAATTGAGTATCTGACCCACAGCATACATAAAATTTATTACCAGGTAAATTAAAGCATACATATAAGAGGAAAAGCATAAAACTTCTGGAATAAAATATAGTGTCNTTATCCCCCCCCCCCCCACCATCACACACATCCAACAAAAAAGATCAATAAATTATAACATATTAAGAATTTCTATATGTAAAACAAATGGAGTGAAACCAGCAATAATTTGGGAGCACAAAGAAATAGAATTCAGAGTAAAAAAAAAAAAAGTGCTCCTACAAATCCATAAGGAATAGATACCAAATCCAATAAAAAAATATACAAAATATCTGCAAGATGGCGGAGAAGTAAGGAGCTCCGTACTTGCACTCGCGCCCATACATCACACAGAAAAGATCTGAAGCCATTGGAAACCTTACAAAACCTGAGAGATTGGGAGACAAAGGACACAGATTCCACTGAGAGAGCCTTCTAACCGGAAT